>NC_050462.1:13001953-13361953 GCF_903995425.1 Onychomys torridus | reverse complement strand
CTTGGCATTAGCTTTGAGGTTTTCTCATTAGGAGTATCATGAACTGGGCTATACTATAGCACCCAACAGCCCCCGCATCTCAGAAGATTCAAAAGTAATTTCCCGTGGGAGTTAGGAGCCAGCAGAGTCACCAGGGGGCCTGCTAAGTGGCTGTTCAGGATGAGGCCTGGGAGCAGTTCTTCTGATTCAGGCATTGCTGCCTTCTCTGCTGGAGGGGAGGACAGAGAGTTTAGGGGGGCCCGTGATGCCCAGCACGGAAGTGATATACTTCTCCCATATTGTAACTAGTCACATGGCCCCTCTCAACCTCAGCATTAAATACAGTCTTGAGGGGAGTGAAATAGATACTCTTTGTGGGGTTTGACCCTTCCCTCCCACCCTGCTGTCCTCCCTCCCTCCCTTCTTTCTTTACTCTTTCCTGTTGCTTTTTTTAAGACAGGGTCTCACTTTGTAGCCTAGGGTGGTCTAGAATTTACTGTGTATCCCAGGCTGGCTGTTCTTTTCACCAATTAGCAGAAAACATTATTTCATTTATGATACTTCTAATTATTAAAAAGCTTATTATAGATTTAAATGTGTAAATTTTTATTTATTTATATTTTTTAAAATGTATTTTTAAAGCACTGTTTTAACCTCTAGTACAAATCTTCAGAGGAGGCCTCACCTCTGTTGACAGAGAGAGAGAGAGAACAAGGAATAGACTTCAACTTTTCTTGAGCATTTTGATGTAGGGTTGGCCTGCGGAATCAAAGACAAAAGCTAATGGGTCAGGAAGCTAGTACTAGGAACACATGGCTCAAGGCAGCTTTAGCCGTTTCTGTCTTTCTAGCTTTGCCCCTTGAAGAAGAAATAAGCAAGGGGATCATGGGAATGTGGCTGGCATTTTCCAGCTGGATATCAGTTCTGGAAATGCCATCTTACAGGCACCAGACTCCTTATTGGCAGCCTACAGGCAGAGACCAGGCCCTTTGTGAGAGGCAATAGCTTTGAAGTAAACACCTGGAGGTGAAGTCGCTCAGTAGGAAGGAGGGTGGCTGGATGTCTCAGAGGCTACACAGCAGCTTGCTTTTGGTATATAGCTGAGCAAACCTTCCATAGCATAACCACTAAACCCCTAGTTATTTACACCATAAAATAGTGTTTCAGATTTGAGTTTGAGGACATTCCGCATAAGAATTTCCTGCAGCATTTATCAACACTGTCTGACCTAAACCCACAGATTTTTCTGGACATTTGGCCTTGAATCTAAAAGGCATCCCCAAGGGATTTCAGGCCAGCAAAGTTTGAGTCTCACCTCCCTGTGGCTGTCACCAGGGTGCTACAAGGCACGTGGAGACAATACTACCTTGATAAATGGCCACACTAAGTAGTTTTTCTACACTGCCTTGGACACACCGGCACATAAGAAACAGCGGAGTCCTTGGTGTCGTGACTTACTCAAACGGAGTCTGTAATGGTATAAAAGGCCCCCAAGCAACTGTCCCACTATCAGACTGACTGCTCCCTCAGCATCAGGGAAGCAGGCAGGAGCCTTCGCCTCCCGGTAACTTAGGCTTTCTTTCATGTCCAGATGGTGTGGCCACGGACGGTCACGGAACGGCTGCTGGACGAGCTATTTGATAGCACCTCGTCCCGCTTCCTGGCTGTCTTGGAAGCTCTTTCCGACTCAAGCAGGCGGATCCTGCAGACTGGACCTCTGGTTACAGACGAAGTGGAGCTCCGCGATGTCGTCTTAGAACTGTTCATGGCTGGGAAAGAACTTTTGATTCGTAAGTAAATGTTAATATTTTTATAGTAGACACTGATAACAAACACCTTCAGCATGATGGCTCATATGTGAGAAAGCAGTATCAAATTTACATATTGTCCTTGAATCCAGTGGCCAATAATTCATTTGTAGGGTTTTTCTTTCCCCTAAATTACCCATCATCCACGAGTAATGAGAATTACATTTCTTTCTTTTCCGGCTTTAATCTCTTAATGTTTCCCCTTCATTTCCTGACTTATTGCACTGACCGGAATCAATCAGAGTGCTGATAGCTGCACTGTCCCAGTATGACCACAGATGAGGAACCTTCAACACTGCACCGTTAGTTCAGACATCTACTAGAGGGATTTATAGATGCTGTGGGTTTTTTTTCTTTTTCTTTTTTTCTTTTTTGTTCATGGGATTGTTCATACAATCAGTTAGCACTGACTCTCTCTCTCTCTCTCTCTCTCTGTGTGTGTGTGTGTGTGTGTGTGTGTGTGTGTGTGTGTGTGTGTGAAGACAGGAGGCTGACTTCAGGAATCCCCCTCAGTTGTGGTGGTATTGTGTTCCCCAAAATATTGTGCACCCTAATAAACTTATCTGGGGTCAGAGACAGAACAGCTACAATATTAAACACACAGGATAGGCAGTGGTAGCACACACCTTTAATCCTAGCATTCCAGAGGCAGAAATCCATCTGTTCAAGGATACAGCCAAGCATGGTGACTCACGCCTTTAATCCCAGGGAGTGATGGTAGAAAGTGGAAAGATATATAAGGCATGAAGACCAGAAACTAGAAGCATTTGGCTGGTTAAGCTTTCATGCCTTGGAGCAGCACAGTTCAGCTGAGATCCATTCTGGATGAGGACTCAGAGGCTTCCAGTCTGAGGAAACAGGATCAGCTGAGGAAATGGCAAGGTGAGGAAGCTGTGGCTTGTTCTGCTTCTCTGATCTTCCAGCGTTCACCCCAATAACTGAGCTCAGGTTTGATTTTATTAGTAAGTAACTTTAAGATTTCTGCTACACTCAATGATGATTGTTATTTGTTTGTTTGAGGCAGGGTCACTGGTTTTGTTAGACTGACTGGCCAGCAGGCCCCAGGGATCCTCCTCTTTCTTCTTCCTTAGCTCTGGATTACAGGGTGCCGCCACACCTGGTGTTTTACATGGGTAAACGGAACTCCTCCTTATGTGTGCATGGCAAGCCCTCTACTGACCGAGCCATCTCTCCAGTCCCACTTTCCATTCTCTGAATGGTATCTGTTACGACAGTAATTATTAATTGTATTTTTATGTTTTGTGTCTGAGTCTTTTGCGTGCATTTACGTTTGTGTACCACTGTGTGCCACCAGAGGGTGTCTGTTTCCCTGGAACCAGAATTACTGATGGTTGTAAGCCACTATGTGGGGTTCTGGGAAGAGCAGCCAATACTTTTAACCATTGCGCCATCTCTCCAGACCCCAGACACTCTTAAATTTTCATGTAGTCCAGTTTGCCAATACATCCTTCATAGTTAATCCTTTTTGTGTCCTATTTAAGAAGGGTCTGCCTTCTCAATGCCCTACATGAGCTACCATGTTTTCTTCTATAAGTTCTGTTGCTTCATTTCTTACACAAGGTCCACATTGATGTTATTTCTGTGGGTATGAAGTAGAGAGCACCATTTGTTTATTCTTGTGGCTGTCTAGTTGACACAGCACCATTTTGAAGACAGTTCCCTTTCCTCATTGACTGTAATATCCTTATCATCAGCTTAGACACATCCTATTTCCTCACTCGGCAGTGTCCTCCAGTGAGGTGTCCAGTTGTGTGGGTGGTGTGTTGTGGCACAGACGCGCCAGTTTGTTTACTTATGGAGAGACTTTTGCGTTGTCTCCAGTTTGGGGCTATTAGGCATAACTCTGCTATGAACTTTTGTTTGAAAATAGCGTAGCACTTCTGTGGTCTAATTGCTCACTGCTATGACGACTGTATGTTTAGTTTTGGGAGAGATTGCTGTCACTCTCTCCAGGTTTACGGTGCCATTTAATATTCCAACTTGCCATGTGTGAATGACACAATCTTGTGGCATCATTGACAGCATTGGTGTTCCCACTATATCCTGCCTCCCCCCCCCCCATTCCCCAATCCCTGGAGCTGAGGACTGAACTCAGGGCCTTGTGCTTGCTAAGCAAGTGCTCTACCACTGAGCTAAATTGCCAACCATTTTTAAAATTTTTTTTATTTTAGTTTATTCTTATAGGTGGATAATGGAATCTCCCTGTGTCTTCAATCTGTGTTTTCCTAAAGGCTAAAGATGCTGAATGGCTTTCCTGCCAACTACAATCCTCTTCCTCTTTGCCTACTTTCTGAATATACTGCTAATTTCTTCTTCTTTTTTCTGTTCTGTACACAACCTCTGATGACTGCTTTTCTAAGACCATCCATAGTTTTATTAATTTGTCGACAATCAGTAGTTTTATTAATTTGTCCTCCTCATGGCTACTTCCCAATTTTCATTGCGTCTGTTTAAATTTAGTTCTTTCTGCTCAAGTCTGGACACTGAGGATGTTAAGGAGTGGATAGCAAGCCTTACTTTATAAGGCTTGTTTATTCTAACGTCTGCACACTATATCTCCATGTCTTGGACACAGGGTTTCTGTGGGGAGTTTGATAGTTAAACCTCATTGTTCTGTAGGCTTTAGATTTTATACTTTCATCGTTCTTATGTTATTTTTATGTCTCACCACCCTGGGTCCAGTGATGCAGGAGGCATTTTGAGCTCTTGTGTTTTTGTTTTTAATTTCCCATTACTGTTGCATTTCTTCTCCGTATCTACCTTTCTTTCTTCAAGACATACTAAACAAATGTCAACGTTTTTACATTCATCACCAACCTCCCATCTTATTTTTTCTCCTCCCTTTTGTCATTTCTGAGAGGGCTCCTCAATGTGAGTTTCCACGTCACTCATTTGTGCTTTATTTTTTTCTGTCCTGGCCTTCTGTCCACCAACCCAGTTTATTGTCTCACCACTGGTAGACTTTGGACGCAATCCCTACTCGTTCCTTTCCCTAGGGGCCCAATCCTCACTTCATGCTTCTGAGGTCTTCTCATTTCTGAGAGAACACTGAGCTTAAATTCTCATTCTCTCTGCTCCGTTTTTCTGCTTCCTGTGGTAAAGGATGCTCACTTTGTGGGTTTTCTTTGAAAATATTTGCATATCTAATTTGCTTTCCACATGACCTTACCTTTTGTGGCCTTGCAGTAGCCAGATGATTTTGTTTTGTTCAAGACAGAGTTTCTCTGTGTAGCCTTGGCTGTCCTGGAACTCACTCTCAGACCAGGCTGGCCTCGAACTCATGGGGATCTGTCCACCTCTGCCTCCAAAGCGCTGGGATTAAAGGCATGCACCACCACCACCTGGAAGTAGCCAGCTGATTTGGCTCTAATGTCTATCTAGGAGGAGATATAGGAAGCTAGATGTTAGCTTGAATAACTTGTGTGTGTGTGTGTGTGTGTGTGTGTGTGTGTGTGTGTGTGTGTCCTCACCTGAAGGCAGTGAGCCTCTGACCCCATACTTTAATGAAAATAACACCTCATGTCTTCATTTAAAAAGTTCCAAGAGAAACTGGAGAAGGGGAAACCATGATCAGAATATTTTTTATATGAAAAAAATCTATTTTCAATTTAAAAAGTTCTCAAGTGGTATCTTAGTTAGGGTTTCTATGGCTGTGAAGAGACACCATGACCATAATAATTCTTATAAAGGAAACATTTAATTGAGGCTGGCTTATAGTTTCAGAGGTTTAGTCCATTTTCATTGTAGTGGAGAACATGGCAGCATGCAGGCAGACACGGTGCTGGAGAAGGAGCTGAGAGTTCTACACCTTGATTTGCAGGCAGCAGAAGGAGACTGTGTACTGCACTGGGTGTAGCTTGAGCATATGAGACCTCAAAGTCTACTCCACAGTGACACACTTCCTCAACAGGGCCACATCTACTCCAACAAGGCAACACCTCCATGGGCTGAACCTTCAAACACATGAATCTATGGGGGCCATTCCTATTCACACCACCACAAGTGAGAATTTCTTTGATTTCATTCACTCAAATTCTAAACCTTATCTCATTGCACATACCCTGTACACAGCTTTCACTGAAACAGGAAGAACACGTTTCCACTTCTTTATGTATTCAAGTTCTTCCAAGCAGTCCCCTTATACTGGGTCCTCTTTCATCTTCTTCTGTGGGTGTCTGTGAAATGGCCAGATATGCCAAGAGAGTTACCTGTGTTCATTGTTCTCAAGTCTTCCCTTCTACTAAAACATCAGGCAGCCTCTCTCCCTACCACGTTGCTGAAAACCTCACAGATGATCTCCTTTGTGCTCAGTGAAGACTCCTCCTCAGGGCTTCGTTCCCACACTGTTCTGTAGGTTCTGTAGTGCTCACTCCTGCTGACTCTGTTTTTCACTGAACACTCTCCTTGGCAGGCTTTTGTCTCTCTGCCCTCACTTATTTGATGCTGTTTCTTAGCATGCACATAGCTGATCCTGCCAACTGCTGTGAATTATGCTACTGACGACCCTAAAAGCCACACTCCCTTGTTTAGTCTTGTTTGAATGTCAAGCTGCCTATGAAGCTAATTCATGGTTGCAAGTTTTTTATGGTCTACACTTCTCCTCCTCCATCTTAAAACAAGATTTATTTATTTTTATTTTATGTGCACGGGTGTTTTGCCTGAACAGATGTCTGTGCACCATATATGTGCCTAGTGCCCTGTGCCCTGATGTCTTCAGAGGCCAGAAGAAGCCATTGGATTCCATGGAACTTGAATTATAAACAGTTGTAAGCTGCCATGTAGGTGCTGGCAACCACTGGGTCCTCTGTGAGAATGGTATTCGTAACCCCTGGCCATCTCTCCAGATGGCTGTGCGCCTTCTTCCGAGTGACTTTAGCACATGTCCTCCCTCCTCCCTGTGTTAGATGCCCTTACTATTTGTCTCCCTAGCACTGTGCATTTGCCCACTTAGGTTTCTTACTTGGCCCTACTACCCTGCAAACTCAGCCACAGTGAGGTTGGGGACTGTGTCCCCCCCCCCCCCCTTTTTTAATCATTGTTTTCCTGATAATGTCTGATGGTTAATGTCTAGTAAATGTCTCCTTGCATGAATGACACCCAGACATTCCCCTCTCCTTTTCTAGTTTCAAATGTTAGTACACACGGAAAACTTGATTTCCCAAAAACGTGTCTCCTGGAGCATGTGGTGGAAAGGAAAAATGTCATTTCTGCGCTTGCCGCTGTCAAATTTGCAAAATTGGCTTTTACTTACGAGGAATGGGGATTATTTGAATCACTAGCTGGACAGCTTATTTACTTTCTCCAGGTAACACATGCAAAGCTCTTCATTTGTTTTCTGTTCTGTTAAAATGGCGTGGACTTGCTAATTACCTTGTGGGATATACTTTTCTCAGAAGCAGGATAGCCCCGATTTGAAGAAAGCAGAGAAGGATTTAATTCTTCTGGTTGCAATAGAGCCACTGATCAATTTAAAGAAAAACAAAGGTTCGATCTTCCCTCTGGAAAATGATAAGCAGGCACAGCCCATTCAAATTTATCTAAAACATATTGCTTGTCATGGTGAGTATTTACCTGCATTTTTAAAAAATTGCTCTGTGTGAGAAGACATGGTCTTTTCAGGTAAGATGAGACAAAGTATGTTGGAGGCTTAAGGACTGGGGGTGTGCCTGGTGACTGAGGGTTTGGCTGCAGTGACTGTGTGGCTAGGAGCAGTGGAGTTTGGGAGTGTGGTAGGTCAGAAACAGCTGGGTATCCGATGATGTGTTGTCACCACGCATGAACTGCCTTTGACAAAAGAAAAAAGTCCTATGTAGGTGTTACAGGGAGTGGGAGGTGAGCAGGGCTGCTGACCAAAGGGCAAAGGGCAAAGGGCAAAGGGCAATGGTGAAGGGGGATGGGAATCGGCTGAGCAGAGAGAAAGTTGGGTTGTCCCTTCTCTCCAGCATGCAGTGTTTTCTGTTGTAGGACTTCAATAATTTAAGCGTTATTGTACAGATAATTTAGCATCTAATCTGCCTTTAGATTAGTGAGCTTTGTTTATTTTCTGTAGATGAACTGTTGAATAGTCTTATTAAATAAAAAACCCAGAGCCAGATATCGGGGTTAAAACCCGAGAGATCAGAGGGATAGGAAAAGCCACAAGCCAACCTCACCTTACCCACCCTCAGCTTCCAAAGAGACCTACTTCCTGTATACCCACACCTATATGCCTTTCTGTTCTGCCATCTCATTTGCTCTCTCTGTCCAGTTACATCACTTCCTCTTCTGGCCCAGCTCTGTCACTTCCTGTTTGTCCGTACAGACCTCCAGACCTTTATGGTTAACTAGTGTTGGAATTTAAGGCATGTGCCACCACACCTGGCTCTGTTTCCAGTGTGGCCTTGAACTCACAGAGATCCAGATGGATCCCTGCCTGCCAAGTGACAGGATTAAAGGCCGCGTGCTACCATTGCCTGACTTCTATGCTTATTGTAGTGGCTGGCTGTTTCCTCTGATCCTCAGATAAACTATATTGGGTTGCACAAATAAAATACCACAGTCTCCCATGCCCTTTTAGGCATCACATAGCCGTTCCCTCGCAGTAATTCACTTGTACCCATAGTGAGAGACTTTACTTTTCTATCAGTATCTGAATCAACACCTTTATTTCTCCAGCCGCCATGTTTCAGACCATCCTAGTATTCTAAGACTTCTCAACTTCTCTTTGGACATAGTTGGCATATGTACTGAGGGTTAATAATAAAAACATTAGTCTATTTAAATTGCATTACAGCTACTGAGGTTAACTTTGACAAGAAAACCTTTTAAACAGTGTACTGGCATGATAAATGGTCCAGGCATCACCTGTGCCATTTTTGTAGCACGTCTGTGTTTTGTACTCGAGGCTTAGAAGTTGGTTTCTTACCCTCATCATCTGCCTTTGGTTTGCAGAGTCCTGTGTGAGGAGCTGTGGTTACTCAGAAGACATTTTTCATTTGGCAGCAATTCTTCATTACTGTGTTTGTATCCCTTCCAAGGTGAAGTAACTCTCTGGAATAAGTTGTAACAGTGTGGGAGGAAAAACCTTTCAGGAGTCTGGCCCAGCCTTAAACTGTGACGAGATCTGCTCTTGAAGTTCTTAATTATTTGCGAACATTAGAGAACACATCGTCGCGTTGGTTGTGGCTTGGAGCTTTTGGCTCCTTTTTGCCATCATGGGTGTCAATCTGCTTCTTTAGGGCGAAGGCCTAGGCTAGCTGTGATTCATCCAAAGATGGGGAACCCGGGCGGCAGTTCTGAGGGAGAGCGAGTATGTTTAGTGCATTATGGCCATGGTGCTTTTCGGCCCATGGTGACAATGCCTGCTTAGTGTCACCTCTCACACGGTGCCCAGAACTTAGAAATGGCCCATGTGCAGGTGCCTGGGTAAAAGCAGTGTCTCAGCCTGCCCCAGCTCCTGTTTTTTTGCATTTGGAAAGAGCGACTTATTGTGTATCTCATGATCTCTCTCTCTCTCTCTCTCTCTCTCTCTCTCTCTCTCTCTCCTCTCTTCCCCTTTCCCCTCCCTTCTCCTTTCCTCCCCCTATCCCCCAGGGGCAGGGAGGGATTGACCCTAGGGTCCGACTTGACAGAGTGCTCTACCCGTGAGCTGCATTATCCCTGGTCTTCTAGCACTACGTTTAAATTTGGGTCCCAGGGTCCCTGAGCTTCCCTGGAAGCCGGTGTTGAGCAGTACTATCCTAAATCTGTTTTCAATCCTTTTATAGATAATATTGGAATTCTCACGACATTGTATTTGAAATTTAGGTTTTTGATTATGAAAAGCAGAAATGGTAATTATAAAGTTTTGCATTACTGTTTTCCCAGGTAGATGAAACACAATAGAGGATTAAAGTATGCTCTGTTCTTACAGTATTTCTATTTCTTCTGAATTTATTAGAGTGTCTTGGAATGTGTAGTAGATTTTTCTCTCTCTCTCAGTGCTTGGGATAGAATACAGGGCTGCATGTATCGAGACAAGTACTCTATCCCAGAGCTAGCTCCCCTGCCCACTTTTGACTTTGGATTTTGAGACAGAATGTCATTAAGTTGCCCAGGCTAGCCTTGGAGTTGAGGTCCTCTGTGTGTCTCCGCCTCACGAGTAGTAAAGTGACATCAACGGACCCAGCCAGGTGTTTAATTTTGTAAGACAGGCAGGAAACATAATTATTATAATGGGCCAGCTTAACAACAACAACAACAACAACAACAAATCAAGACTTAAAAGGGCAAAGACCTTTCGCTTATGCATTTAAGAAGAATACACGATGTGTCTTAGTTCGGCTCAGCTTGACTCAAGTCCATGCACATTTCCCAGTGTTTGGTGTCTGTTCTGTCCCCAAGTGCCTGAGAGCGGTGGCACATAGCAGCAGCTTAAGTCCCAGAGCTTCCAGGGAGCCACATTTGCTGTGTTCTAATCACTTACTTTCCAGTTCATACATAAGGAGTCCTCTTTTCTTCTGACAAAAGCCAACTCATCAGAGCGGGGGCACGCCCATCCCGGGCCCTGTGCTGATGCCCACAGAGAGATCTGCTCAGTTCTGCTGGTTATTCTCCACCCTCCCCTGCATTCTCTCCCCCTCCCTCTGCATGCTCCTCCTGCCCCTGTTACACTTTACCCTTTTCCTCTCCTGTTCTTTATTATTTGAATACAAGAAAGAAAGAAGTGTACTTTGCCAGGTTAGAGAGGACTCCACGGTTCACAGTCTTGGATGAAAATGTTTTGGACTGCTTTTTTTAGAGAGCTGACTAGTTCACAGTGTGCTAGGTGAGACTCAGGGAGCGTGACTGCTTAGGTGCTAATGTCTCATCTGTGACTTCCTGGTCACTTACCCGTGGGAAACCATTCCCACGTGGGTTCTCTCTATCTGTTAACGGCAGTGAAGGCACTTGCCTTAGTCCACTGATTTGGTGAGGGGTGGGTGATTTGGGACACGTGAAGCGCTTACAGGAGTGTTGCCTGACCCACACTGAACGTTGTGGACACACATCGTATTCTTCTTACTCACACACTCACCATTTTTGTTTTCAGGGTATTCAGCCTGATAAGGATATCGTTGTGGACACAATAACGTTCTTATGGCAGAAATGCAAGCTTGGGATTCAGAGGATAAACGCGTCCAGAAGCGACTTTGCGAAATATTCTCACAAGATCAGCACCAACAAAGTACTCACTCCCTTTTGCTTTCCTTTCACATGAGTTGTGTTATTTTTGTTTTTTAATTCAAGTTGAGTACACATTTCCAAACTGGGCCTTCCCTAGGATCTACCCCGTAGCTCCGGGTCTTTGCTGATGTGTGCGGTAGGAAGCCATTCTTTATAGTGCTTACTGAACCTGCTCAGGAGGTGTGCTGCTGGGCCCTGGCCCAGCCTGCTTTCAAAGAGTGGAAAATGGTTTCATTTTTAAAGGAAGGAACAAATGCAGTGTGTCTAGGCTGTATGAGCGTGGATGGCATTTATCAAGCAGAGGAATAATAAGAGTAGAAATAAGTCAGGAGCACCAGGGTGCTTTTCTCTCCTCAATAATATATATTAGAGTGCTCCTCGATAATATATATTAGAGTGCTCCTTGATAACATATATTAGGGCTCTACTTGATAATATATATTACTTAACAGAGCTGTTGCCCCCCCCCCCCCATTGGAAGGAGAAAGTGGGGGATTTGAGCATTATAAAACTGGGAACTTAGATAAAATATTTAGTGACAAATGTTTTATTTCTAGTGCGCCCGAGCTTCCTACAACTAATGGTACTGATCTAACATTTTGGTCATGTTCTCTTTTAAGTCATAATAATGGTAGATAGATACCGTTTCATCATAGGCCTCAGAGAATGCTGGCTGGTCCATGTGCTATCCTTTGGGGACATAGTCATGAAAGTCAATTTCTGAGCACCTGGAGTGGGACCAGAAACACATGCCCACTTGGCTGACTTTGTACTTTGAGAATATAGCAAATATTGATGATGTGAAAAAATAACATCATAAAGTTTCCATTGTAGCTACAGGCATGTACTTTATAAGCAGGTGAATATTTATGGATGTTTTTAAACACATTTATTGTTAAATATTTCATTAAAGTCACTTTATGTAGTTTATGATTAAGATACATTAATAAAGAAGCCTTCTTAAGCTTGGTTGTGGTCAGGGAAAACTAAAATTTGATAACTTTGCCTCTTCATACAATTTACTATTAATTTATTTTGATTTGCATTTTCTTTTTGTAGTGGGTTTATCTCCTATGGCAGATAAGTGAAGTGATTCACTGCTATCAACTGGAAGATTTGGACATTGTGATGGTGGCTGAGATCACGTTACGAATAACTGAGATATTAGAGTCCTTGGGGAGCCCAAAAAGAAAATTCAGGAAATCTGCAGGTAAATGATAGATGAAATGCATGATGAGACTCTTAGCATATGCATGGACAAATTAGCGATGTAAACATAAATTAGAATACAGGATAACTGCCGATCACAGGAGCTAGGCATCTCATTAGTGGGCTTCCTTGATGCTTTACAGAGAGAGATAATGGTGTGTGCTTAACCAGGTAAACAGGGGAAACGGTAGACGCTCTGTGGTTTGAGGCTGGACATGGCCTCTCCCTCATCTGTATTCCCCCTCCCCATTCCTAATCGCCACACACTCCACCGTTGCCAAGCTCCTTCCCCTTCCTTCCTCTCTCATTTCCCTTTGATGCCTTTCCTCATTCATTTCTCAGCAAACACTTCATGAATGAAGAAAGCATGTTTTTATGCTGCTGCCTTCTGGGCCCTTGCCATACTGCCTGGCACAGAGAAACCCTCTCCAATGAGTATTTGTGTGAGGAAGCAATGGTCTGCCATTTTTATTGTCTCATTCCTAATTTGCTGTCACCGATGCTCCTCAGGGCTGTAAAATGGCGCCCAGTTTCCCTCTTCAGAATTTTCATAGTATCCAATAGGAGAAGTAGGCTTTGGTTTTGTTTTTAATAAGATGAGGTCTCAGTTAGCCCAGGCTGGCCTTGAACTCGCTGTGTAGCAAAGGCTGCACTTGAACTCCTGATCCCTTTGCCTCTACCCCCAAGTATTGGGGCTGCAAACCTGTGTTACCATTCCTGGCTCACCTTCCTGCCTCTCTACACTCCCGATTTCCTCTTCCAGGCTCCTTGCCTCATATTTATTATTTTATTATCTTCTTAGCTTATGAGTGTAAAAAGTGTTGCCTGTCTTTTCTGCAGCCAAGAGACATTTTCTAGATTGTCTGTTCCTAGAAGCAAAATGCCAAAATGATTCCATCTTTAAAAGTCTGTTTCTTATTCAGTTTTGCTGTTTCATGCACGAGTTACTTTTGGAAGATAATTGTTTTACACTGCTCATAACTGGGCTAAATACAACCGAAGGCTTTCATTTTTTGTTAAGAAATTGCCATCAACATTGGAATATGGGCTATTTATGAATGAATATGTTGTTTCATTGGAGTTATTAAGTATGTTTTTAAAATATAGGAAATGCAGCATTACTTTAAAATATTTATAATTTATATTCCTCTAGTTTGGGCCAGATTTCTCTAGTATTTGTCTAAGTCCATAAGGTTGTGCATTCTTTTAAATGGGTTTTATAGAACAAGGCGATGAGCAAAGACTAAAGACTCCCCTGGTGCTGCCACCTTGTTGAGAAACAATTCTTGAGGTTTTTTTTTTTTTTTTTAAAGATTATTTGATATAAGTAAAACTAAGTACACAAAAGAAACATTTTGATATCTTGTCGAATTCTGGTGATGAGTCATTTCTAAGATCATTAATTAAGAAAGATAACTGATTTAGTAGACTGGTTTAATCATCTGGATTCACTCCTGTATTTCCATTTTGTCTCCCCCTTCCATTCCTTCTGCATTTTCCTTCTGTCTTGCTCTCATTTCTTCCTCATCTCTTTCTTTTTCCTCACTTCCTTTCTTTTTCAGAATTATCTGCAAAAAAAGGGCCTGAGGAGTTCCCTGGGACTCCAAAGGGGATCCCAGAAGTCCTTCCAATATTAAAGGTACTGCAATATATTATGGAGAACATATTTTAAAATGTTAATTTTTATTTTCAATATCAAATTTACAAATGTATAGTGGTTCATTATAGAAATGTCTCTGGGTGTTGAAACTTAAAGAATTTTTGTTGCTGTGTGTGTATTGGTCACTACAAATACACCCTCCCACTTGGCCTTTCCTCTAGAATAGGTACCACCAGTCCTAAATGAAAGTTTAACACAGAAACCTAGACAGTCTTAGTGTGTGCCTCTGTGTGAGTTTGTACACATGAATGCAGTACCTGCAGAAGCCACAAGAGGGTGTTAGATCTCCCAAAGCTAGAGTTACGCAGTTGTGAGTCACTGGAGGAAGGAGGTGTTGAAATCAAACCCGGGTCCTTTGAGAACAGTGTGCGCCTTTAACCACTGAGCATCTCTCCGACGGAGGTCTTGCCGTTACATTATCACTGCTTGTTTGAATATGTCCTGAGTCAGAGATTTCAAGAGTGGGGATGCTCCGCTCAGCACATGCCTCTGGCAGGCTGAATGAGTTCTTACCTGATTGAAATGCACCAAGGATGCTGATGGCGCTCGGGAGTGCTTAGTAAGCTTTGTCTTGAAGGAGAAAGGGTGGGAAGCTACACAGCGGTTTGCTTTTCTTACAATATTTGAATTACTTCTCTACATGAGCATTTCTGTCTAGATCTGAATGGAGCTGCCTTACATACACAGCTGACATCTACCTGTTTGGAGGCATCATCCAGAGAGAGCAGTGCATGTTGCCTGTCCTCTGTGATTCCGGGACTGTGCTTCACGAATAGAAGTCATGGCAAACAGTCATGGATGATTTTAATTAAACGCAATAGGGTCCTTTGCTGTGGAATTTCCCAGGGGTCACTTTGCCTATAAGCTGTGTCATTTTCTAAGGCGATGTAGAATATCATGTGTTTTATTATCTGAGAACAAAACACCTCTTATTCATTGTGGAGCATGTACCAGCCTCTCCATGTTTTATGGATGAATTTAAAAATATTTCCCTAGTGAGGAAGCCAGTGAATATTTTGATTTTTCTGATAAACTGTAGACTAAGTTATGAAAGCTGCATTGACATTGGGGGGTGTTTAACAATATACAAAATGAAAATATACGACTTCATTGTCTTGATATCCTGTGTCATTTTCTACGCCTTCATGCCCTATTTCAGTTTATCATATATATGTTTTGTTTATATATTGTTATTATATATAAACAATAATAATATATGTAATTATATATATTGTTTTTTTGAGACAGGGTTTCTCTGTATAACAGCTCTGACTGTCCTGGAACTCACTCTGTAGCCCAGGCTGGCCTTGAACTCACAGAGATCCGCCTGCCTCTGCCTCCTGAGTGCTGGGATTAAAGGCATGTGCCACCACCGCCTGGTTTATATTTTTAACATGTCATATTCTGCTGCTTTTTGTAACATTATTTTGGCGGCACTTGCCCTGTTTGCTATTAGTGCTTCTCACTGCTATCTGTTTTGAAACCTCTAGAGATTCTTATAATGAAGTTTAAGAGATTGAGTATTTTTGGATAGTTTCCCTTAGGATCCCTGATGGATTGGTTCTGGAACCCTCCCAGGTGCTAACATCAATGGGCAGGCTGTCTCTTGTGTAAGGTGGTACAGTGTTTATCTAGCAGCTGGGCTTGCCCTCCTGTGTACTTTACAGTTTCCTAGATTACTCTTAATACTGAACACAGTGAATTGTGTAACTAGTATAGTGTATTGTTTAGGAAACAGTGACACGAAAATGTCTGTATATGTTCAGTAGATGCAGTATTTTCTTGATTTGTGTGTGTGTGTGTGTGTGTGTGTGTGTGTGTGTGTGTGTGTGTGCTGATGTTAGGTTGGAACCCTAACGCGACTTCTCCCGACCCTGCCCACACTGAGAAAACTCTGAACACAGGAATGGTACCAAAAGTCCAGTTCCACGTTTCTGGCAGGCAATACAACCCACCTTTCTGACATGGCCAGCCCACTCAAGTGCCCACCCAGGGACTGAGCTTTTGACCACACTTGGGCACAATCCCAGCTCCTGGCTGACATGTCATCACCCCTCACCTAACGTCTATAAAACCTCCCTGCCGTAGCCTGGGCACTGGACTTCTCTGGCCCCTTCTTTGGGACTGGTAAACCCACCCAGGAGCAATGCCAAATAAACCTTCATTTTTCTGCTTTTAATCTGGTCTGAGCTGGCATTTTGCATGGGCAGAAACCTATTATCTGGTGCTGAATCCTGGGAAGAGTGGAGCCCCCAGCCTGAAGGCAGGGCCCCTGGCCGCTTGGGAACCCCTGTTCCCTCTCCCCAGAGGTATTGGGTACTTCTCTGGGTCCAGTACCCCAGGCTCCCTGTCAAGAGTCATGGCCGTGCCAGAGCAAGCCCATTCCAGAACAGAAACTGTTCCGAGGGGCCTTGCTGGATTGGGGGACATCCTTCCCAAGGCTACCCCATCCCCACTATGGACTCCCCGCTACTGCAGGGGATGCCTTGCTCTAGTCTTTGGTCTTTGGCACAGGCTCAGGAATGGGCAACGCCAGATCTAAACCCGATCCTCAGTTGTCCCTGAGGTGCCTGATACAAAATTTATCCAAATCGGGGCTGTCCTAGAATTCACACCCCACACCCCCGATTTTCCTTTGTTCTGTGGTCTGGCCTTGGTACACTCTGCATAACCAGTCTAAATGGCCACCAGAGGGCACTCTTGATTTTAACATCCTCTGTGATCTTGAACATTTCTGCTGGTATGGGCACATGGTTTGAGTTCCCTTATGTCCAGGGCTTTTGGGGTCTGTGCTCCCACCCACCCTTCCCTCTGCAGCCAGTGCTTGATGGCCCAAGTCTTGCTGGTCAGGGATGCCCTGTTATCTGGAGGCTTGGACCCTGAGCCCTCCGCCCCTGGCTGAGCTGCTTGAGTCACTGACGCCCCCACTCCTTCCCAGAGCCCTGCCTACCCCTCCCCCTTCCTCACCGACTCATACTCCACCTAGTGGCCAGACTTTTCCTCCTTTCCTCTCCGCTTCCTCCTTCCCCTTCCCCATCCCAAGACAAAGGCCAGCCTCCTCCCCCTCTCCCACCTCTCTCCTCCCCTCCCCCTCCCCCACCTCTCTCCTCCCCCTCTCCCACCTCTCTCCTCCCCCTCTCCCACCTCTCTCCTCCCCCTCTCCCACCTCTCTCCTCCCCCTCTCCCACCTCTCTCCTTCCTCCTCCTGTTCCTCCTTCTTCTCTACGTGAAGAAGGTTCCACGTGAAGGTCAGCCCTTACATCCACTTCCTTCCCACCCTCCTTCCCTCTCCTTGTCTTCCCCTTCCACGATGTCACAACCCACACTCTGGTCCCCATCTACACAGGGGGCCTACCCTCCCTGAGTCCTCCTCTGTGGCTTCTCACAGACTGCCGCTCACCTCTGCACTCCTTAAGAGAAGGCCGGAGCTGAGGGGCTGGCTGTTCAGGTTCACGTCCCTTTCTCTTTCCAGGATCTCTTGCAGACTGAAAAGCAGTCAGGCTCCTTTTCTGCTAACCCCTCTGCTTATACCAGGGAGTTCGGCTGTTTTTCCAAACCTGTGACCAAACCTGGCACAACCTTTATGTCATCCAAGCCTCCACTCTCACCCCGAGGATCATACAGACCTGACTCACTTAGTGGACAATACGGTCCCTGTGGGTGACATGGGTTACCAGCCAGGTCAAAACGTCTGCCAGGGGAGGGACCTCATGGTCCTCTCTCTGCCTCCTTCAGGTCATGGAGACTGTCTCAAACAAAGTCAATAATTTTAACAGGCTGACAAGGATCTGGCCATTTTTCTAAACTGACTACAAGAGACCATGATTCAGTATACCCGCCTTGACACAGCCTCCCCTGTGGCAGCCATGGTCCTGGATACCCATTTCATTTCTCGAGCTCCTTGGCCTGGTAGAGGATTAATGTGCCCAGACTCTGAGACTCCCATCACCCTCCCCAAGCCCAGGGTAATGCTCCAGGTGGCAGGTAAGTCCATCATCTTCCTGGTGAACATGGGGGCTACCTTTTCTGTCTTGACCTCACACTTAGGTTCTATGGTTCCTTCGCTGATTTCTGTCACGGGGTGGATGGAACCACCTCCTTCCCACCCAAGATCCTGCCACTTCCCTGCATTCTTGCAGGATGATTCTTCTTACACTCTTTTCTGGTCATGCCTATCTGCCTATTGCCTTTACCTGGCCACCACATCCTCAGTCACTTTGGGGCCACCCTCTCTCTGGCCCCCATAATCTCTCCTGACTCCCCTCTTCTTCCTCTGGTCACCTCATGGGTCCCTATCCCATGCTGCCCTGTCCCTACCCTCCCAGATCTGGTTGACCCTCAAGTATGGGGTATCTCTGTTGTTTGTTTATTCTCTTTTGGGGGACCCACAACCCAGATCCCAAATAAATCACATGGAGGCTTACTCTGAATTATAAATGCCCAGCCTTAGCTTGGCTTGTTTCTTGACAGCTTTCCTTAACTTAAACCCATCTGTCTTTTGCCTCTGGGCTTTTACCTTTCTTTATTTTTGCATACCTTTATTACTTACTCTGTTGCTGGTTGTGTAGCTGGGTGTGGTTGGCCCCTGGATTATTTTTCCTTCTCTGGCTATTTCTTCTTTTCAATAATCCCCTCCCAGATTTCTCCTTCTATTTATTCTTTCTGCCTGCCAACCCTACTTATTTCTCTCTTCTGCCTCACTATTGGCCGCTCAGTTCTTTATTAGACCACCTGGTGTTTTAGACAGGCACAGCAACACAGCTTCACAGAGTTAAACAAATGCAACATAAACAAAAGCAACACACCTTAAAGTAATATCCTATAAACATATCTCCATCCCAGTGATCACTACCCACCACCAGTCGATCCTAGTTGGCCGTAAGGACCCCTCTTCCCTCCCCTCCAGACCCCAGTTTCCCATTTCTGAAACCCATCACCTCAGCCTCAAGCACATTATTACCATATCTCAGTGACTCTCAATCCCTTGCCTTGCAACACCCCCATTCCCCCAGCGTGTAAGCCCCCCCGCCAGTGCCTATCAGTGCCTACCAGCGCCTACCAGCGCCTACAGCTTCGTTCAGGACCTCTGCTCATTAATGAGGCAGTCATCCCAGACCACCCCACGGTCACCAGCCCACTTCCTCTCCTGACTCTGGTGGCAGTCCTCTTTTTTTGCCTGGCTGGCCCCCATTATGGGACTGGTCATTCTCATTTGTCTATTTTTACTTCTATTCCCCTGCCTTCGCCAATTTCTCTAGGAATGGATTCATGGGGTCTCTAGTGTGGCAATTAACACCCCTACATTCCTACCTCCTTTTGAACACCAGCCTGCCACCCCCCCCCACCATCTCATGCTAGCAGGAAGTAGCCAGATCTGAACCAGCACTCATATACCCAAAGAGGTTGGGATGTTTGGTCAGAACCCCTGCACAAGCTCAGTAATGTGATGCCATACTTTCCCCAACCCCACCCACACTGAGAAAACTCTGAACAAAGGAATGGTACCAAAACCCAGTTCCACGTTTCTGGCAGCTCATGCAACCCACCTTTCTGACATGGCCAGCCCACTCAAGTGCCCACCCAGGGACTGAGCTTTTGATGACACTTGGGCACAATCCTAGCTCCTGGCTGACATGTCATCACCCATCACCTAGTGTCTATAAAACCTCTCTGTCTTAGCCTAGGTGTATGACTTCCCTGGCCCTGTTCTTTGGGACCCATGAACTAGCCCAGGAACAAATAAACCTTCATTTTTCTGCTTTTAACCTGTTCTGATCTGGTCTGCCGAATTGACAGAAACCTATCAGTTGAGGCCAGAGATCAACCTTAGATGTTGTTCCACAGGCGAAATAGGCTTAAAAAATACATTTAATTAGTGTGTGTGTGTGTGTGTGTGTGTGTGTGTGTGTGTGTGTGTGAAGGCATGCACCATGGAGCATGTATGGAGGTCAGAGGACATCCTGTGGGAGTTGGTGTTTTCCTTCCACAATGTAGATCCTGGCTGAAAGTGTCATTACTACTGAGCAATCTCACCAGCCCTACAAGTACTCAGTTTAAAAGTACGATTTCATCTTTCTGCCATACTTGGTATGACAAGTAAATGCTAGGAAACTTGGTACCAAACAAATGTCATAAAAAGGGGTTGTTGTGAATTTACCTTCTCAAATGAATGCTCATTTTCTAATTTTAAGGCCCAGAGGTACATATTTGAATTCTTTATTTTTAATTGTGGCTTGTGGAGAGAGCTAGATTTAAGAGATCTCAACTGGGAACAGAAACTGGTCTACGTGAGGGGCAGAGGAGGCATGATTGCCCAACAGTGGTTTGTCTAGGGCTTCCTCATAGTGCCTACACAAGATGCAGCCTCTCTTTTCTCACTCCAGACACAATCAATTATAATTTCAACTCAGGTGGGTTCTTAAGGACACTAGAGTTTGAGAATCACAGGTGTGGTGGGCTAGCTCTTGTTCTCCATGATGCGAAGGGGGAATGTGCAGGAACCCAAGTGAGAATTAGAAAGGGCTGAGTTTTCTGGCTTGAACTTTTCTACCAACTAGAGCCACTACATAAAATGGATTTCCTAGGTGTAGTGGGTAGCCATTCCAGCTTTGATCTGGAAGTACCACCCCCACTGAGGCTTTGGTAATTGTCACACCTACAAGGCGGAGCCGAGAGACGCTGCCAGCCGCAGTGATGAGAAGCAACACCTTAAGATACCAGTAAGCCATGAGCCACATGGCAACTTATAGATTAATAGAAATGGGTTAATTTAAGATATAAGAACAGTTAGCAAGAAGCCTGCCACGGCCATACAGTTTAGAAATAATGTAAGTCTCTGTGTTTACTTGGTTGGGTCTGAGCAGCTGTGGGACTGGCAGGTGAGAGAGATTTGTCCTGACTATGGGCCAGGAAGGAAAACTAGCTACACCTAGGTGTTGAGTTTCTCACAACAAAGAATCCAAAGGCCATTGCTACTGGGCCTGGAGTCAGAAAATGCATTATATGCTCCAAGTAGTTTACTACAATGTCTTGAGAAATTGCCACACTATGACATCTTTGATGACGAAGGTGTAAATGTCAGGTATTAACACTGTGTAGTGCACAGTCTGCTCAACCATAGCAGCACATGGTGCCCTGAAGCCTACCATTTGTTCTGGACGGATCCACTGTTGAATCTTGGCTAGGATGTTGACTTATGAACTTGAGTGAATCATGTGATCTGTCCAAGTATCTTCATCAGTGAAACTACAATGGTACCTGTTCTGCTGGGTTGTTAGCCTACTTAATGGACATATTAGTGGCACTTTGGAAACATGGACCTTATGTATGTTAGCTGTTTATGTTTCATGGGGAGTTCTGACCTCAGCTTAGGTCTCAGATCTATGTGGAAGGGAATTATTGTAGGAGAGTCCAGGATTCATGTATTCACTTAGCAATCCTTAGGTGAGAAAAATTATATTTCTTGCATACATGCAAAATACTACATGAAAAATATAAGGGGTACCATTGTGATGACATGGTTTAGAACAATTTCAAAATTTTTCAGGATACGTAGCGTCTATTCAACAAATGGATTGATTATAAAAACACACTAACTAATGAGTAATTGTCTTCTAGAGCCCCGGCAGTTAAAAGACTGTGCAGTGTAATTATCCCTGGATTGTAAGCAAGTTTTAATTTAGTGTTGGCTATGGTGTTGAAGACAAGATGTGCGTAGTGGTGATGGTGAAGATAATGGCAGGATTCGGGTGTGTGTGGGGTCTTCAAACATTTTTGGTGTCAAAAAGGTATCCCCAGGGCTGAGGCAATAGCTCAGTTGGCATAATACTTGATGAACAAGTGTGAGGACTGAAGTTCAACCTCCAGAACCCGTGTAAGAAGCCAGTGTGATGAGTCATGCTTGTAATCCTAGAGCTGGAGAGGCTGAGATAGGCAGATTGCTGGAGCTCACTGGCAAGCTAACTGAGCCTACTTGAGAGACCCTGACTCAAGAAAGAAGGCAGATGGCCCCTGAATGCTATCCTCCACCCTTAGTGACCTCTGTTTTTGGCTAAACAACAATGACTTAAACATTTCCCTTTTGGAAGACATCTAGACATTTTGGACAGAGTTGAACAGGTATCTTTAAGCACATTGCAAAATTCACAAGAAAGTTAGGAAAATTCTAGAGGCCAAAACAGAAACAGGAAGTGAAAACTGGAATAGTGGGCATGCAGGTGGATGCTGCATCAGGTTGCGGGGTGTAGTTACAAGCAAGCATAGGTTTTTTTGTTTTGATTTTTTTTAAACAGCTATCTAGGGGAAGGAGATAGAACTTCAGCTCATGAAAGATGGAATTGGCATTGAGCCTCCTCATAAAGTTAGAACCTACAAAAGACTACATCCTAGGGAAAAAAATGTGTTTTATAGGGAGATATTTCAGGCTAAGTCCTGAGAGGAGGAGTGAATGGGAGAAAGTCTCACACCAATGATTTGCAGCCTTGGTTGTATCCTCAAGTCATTTTGTTATTTGAACGGATAACTTGAGTGGTTGGAAGCCTCCCTGAGCCTGTGACTGTTGGTGGAGATAGATACGCTGAATGGTTGTATGGGATCCAACTGTGTATATTCCCTAGAAGTAAGGCTGATTCAACATTAGCACTCTGTAATGCAGTACAGCACAGTCCCACATCAAAGAGTAAGGAAAAACATGGCCATACCAGTCCACAACGAGATGCAAATGAAGCCTTTGACAAGAGCAACAGCCAACTTTTCAAAACATAATATTTAGCAGATAGAGATAGAAGGCCTCTCACCCAATAAAGCAAACCATCCAAAGACTGTCAATTAATGTTATAACTATGGTACAAGATTAAAAACTGTCCCTTTATTCTGATATAATCATATTTGGGTAGCCACCATTTTCCTATTCAACATATTTTAGAAGTCTTAGACAAATGAAGACTGAACCAGGAAAAAAAAAAAAAGAAGAAGAAGCAGTAAAGACCATACAGGAAGTGATCATTTGGTTTCAAGCACAGACACAGCTCATCGCAGGGTATTTAGTGGTAGTGGTCTACATGTCCATCAGCACATTCATAGTAATGGTGGCATGCTCTTGAGAATGGCATCTTCCATCCTATACAAATATGAGTCATCCTTGCATTTCCTACATTTGGATTCCAGGGAACTCCTGGAACTGTATTTGCAGCATGTCACTTCTGGACGGTCCTAGGTGGCTAGTCTTCTATGGAGGAACATTTGACTGAGTTTGTAATGAGAGGTTCTTATTCTGTGGTAGCAGAAGGAAGATGTGAATTTACCAGCCGTATTAAGCAAGCTCTTGCAATCCATCTGTACCACTGTAGTAGGTGCTGATGCTTGAGGTTGCTGTCAGCTGCTTCCCAGGTTCCCTGAGTCACAGAGACTCCAAGGAAGCTGTGGAGAATTACAGGGAGATAACTTCTCACCAACAGTTGAAAAACATGGGGAACCTGTTGGTTGTGTACATTCAGCCCCTTTCTGCTTGGGGGTACTTAGAGAGAGGTCCTGTGGCATAACCACACTCTACCTGAATCACTAAGGTGCCAACACCAGCTTGAGTCTGTGGTCGAGTGAAGAAAATATCTGGAAGAATTTTATGATAGAGAATTTAAAAAGCATTTAAAAATTAAATATGATGTTACATATTGCTCTCACCTGTATGGTGAGAGTGGGAAAAAATTAGGTAGCACAAATGAATGATAAAAGATTCAGGGGAAGTGGCTCCTTGTTGGGGTAGCGAGGCAGAGTGACTTTGTGGATGGTGGCCCAGGGGGCTTTGGTTTTATCCATATGTGTAAAAGATTCAGAGAAAAGCATTTGGATATGGCTGATGTTCTTTGTTCGGTACTAGTCTTCCTGTGAGAATAACAATGCTAAAAAAGATGTGTAGACTTTGAAAATCAATCTGTGTTGTTTTTTATGAACCCAAAGTCTAAATTTCCAGCTCTTACCTTCTGAGATTTAAAAAAGTAGCAAGTTTTAAAATTAAGTGTGTGAAAGAACTAAGCTTATGTGAAGTTCATAGTTAACATTTACCTGTGTGCTGGATACAGGTAGAATTTTGGAGACAATGACTGGAACTGAAATGTATATTTGTGAAATATATTATTTTCATCTTCATCGACAGTACTCGGTATTTAGTTGAAGCTCAGCATATTTAGTAAGAGACAGAGCGTGGCTGGCATTGGACAGACTGTTTCTGCTCTTCGGTTTTGGGTGATTGTTAAAAGGAGTTTCAGCTTTTCCTTTTTGTTTGTGAAATTATTCCAGCGAGCACCCTCGGAGCAGCTATTTTATGCATATGAACTCCTCGATAAAGCCATCGCTGGGATGAACTGGAATTCCATGTTAACTACTCTGTCAGATGGATCATCAACAATTGACCATTGCTATGTCAAGGTGAGGGTGAACAATCTCACATTAGGTCCAGGTTTTCCTTAAGTAGGAAAAGAGCTGGCTTTCCAAGGACGTGCATAAAGTGTTGTTTCTGGGCTGGAGAGATGGCTCAGAGGTTTAGAGCACTGACTGCTCTTCCAGAGGTCCTGAGTTCAATTCCCAGCAACCACATGGTGGCTCACAACCACTTGTAATGAGAGCTGGTGCCCTCTTCTGGCCTGCAGGGACACATGTAGACAGAATACTGTATACATAATAAATAAATAAATCTTAAAAAAAAAAAAGTGTGGTTTCCTCTCATAGGCCAGAAATAGCTCTTCCCAAAAGAAATCAAGGAGAGTGGTGTCTCTGAGTTTGTCAGTGAAGAGGACACTCTAAGAGAACACGCGTCGTCATGTGAGCCAGCTGCTCAGGGCTAGAAGTGAACAGAATTAAATGGCTATGAATAAGACAGAACTTGAAAGAGAATAAGGCAGAGCCATTTTTTAGGTTGTTTTGATAACTGTTTCCCTTTTTAATTTCTTCTTCAACTCGGCTCAAGTACTCTCATGACATAGAGGGGGATACTTACAAGCCCATCGCACCAAACAGCTTCATGATGGATCTGCATCTTGAGTTAATCCAGGCTCAGCACCGCATAGCCGTTGTACTTCTTGACCAATTGCAAGGTAGTAGTCACCCCGAAGTAGCCATACAGAAGACCTGTTAAGCGCCATTCAAGGGCAGAGTGGATTAAATCTTGTACTTGTGTTTGTTGCCCACTTTGCAAATAAGTTTTATTACTTTATTTTTTTTCTCCTTGGATTTATTGTTTATCAGTTTACACTTTGCATGGCAGGTCAGTAGATTTCTAAAAGGGTATGATTATATTTGTTTGCTTATAGTAAGTTATTGGTGTTTTGTTAATTCAACAGAACAAGCATTTATTTAGTACCTACCAAGATCCTTTGTTTTTACCTTCTTACGTTTTCATCCTTTTATATTTTATTTTAAACATTTACATAGCTTTAAAAACTGTTTTCTATGTGACCCTTTAGATGTAGAGTGGAGCAGATAATAATGAAAGCATCTCTGTTTCATCATAAGTAAACTGAAAGCCTGATACAATGTTTCTGTTACGTAAACAAGCTTCCCAAGAATAATTAGCCATAAACATTATTTGCAGCTGAAAATATGTGGTTTAGAAATGCCATTTAAAGCTCAATAGAATGATTGTGTCTGGTTCCCTTAAAAAATACTCATTATTTCCTATATCATCCTTGGTGGAAGAATAGGGCTCTGTTCGCTCTGGGGGTTACTGTTTAATGGTTGATTCTGACTACTGTTCATCAGGTCTTTGAAGGCCAAAGGAGTTTTCATGAGGGACCACAATCGGGCGTGGATGGTGGGCCAGAACTCGATCTTTGTGGAGTCAGTGAAGGTTCCAAGCTGTATCCCTGAGTCTCCTTGGCTCTTCTGCTGTTGCTTTATTGACCTCCCACCCTAGCACAGGCTGCTATTTTCTTCCGTCCGTCCTTCTTCATTCAAGTATGCTGCCACTGGATTCATGCCCTGGAAGTGCTGTTTCTGTCTTTCTTATTCAAGAACTCCAGGGTGGCCATTCACTGATGACCACGCTTTTTCTATGACTCATCTATATCTGTACTGAGAGTTCCCCGTAAATCTTATCCTTCAGTGGTATCTGCTTCTATTTTTTTGTCAGTCACTATCATTTACACTCATTAGCACAAATAAAATCAACAAAAGGGGCGTGTTGTTAGGGTTCCTTAGGAAGCCCCGTCGTGGCTTAGTTACTCTTCTGTTGCTGTGAAGAGATGCCATGAATAAAGAATCATAAAAGAAACATTCAACTGGGGGCTTCCTTACAGATTCAGAGGGTGAGTCCATGGCCGTCATGGCAGGGAGCAAGGCCGCAGACAACAGGCATAGTTCTGGAGCAGCAGCGGAAGGCTACTACTGAGTCTGCAAGTTGGAGGCAAAAAAGAAAGAGACTGGCTCTTGCATGGGATTTTGAAACCTCAAAGTCCACCCCCAGTGACACAACTCCTCCTACAGGCCACGCCTACTAATCCTTCCCAAAACAGTTCCATCAACTAGGGCCCAAATATTCAAATATATGAGTCTATGAGGGCCGTTCTTATTAAAATCACCACACCCTGCATACTTCGCAGGACAGAAACGAAATAGTCAGGTCCCTTGTGGACCAGACCTAAGAGTCATGTCCTTTCTATGTCATGGGCCAGCACAGCTCCATCAATTATCCCTCATCCTTTTTATTGCACCACCATGAGGGTTGATCCCAACTGTACCCAAACTGGACATCTGAGTCCTTTGTGTCCTAGGTGAAAACAGTTAGGTTTTCACTGTCCTGGAGGACTCAGGTTTCCAGGAACCATGGGACACAGTTTTTCCAGAAAGGACAAGGGACAGTTTGGCATCAGGGCTTGCCATCTTATGTAAGAAGAAGGTAAAGTAGATAAGAGTTCCACAAGGTGATTTTACCTACGATGAAACAGAAAATCAAATATTTTGATAATTGGGAAATTCTATGTCCTGGGGCACACCACTGAAAAAGAAAAGGTGAGAACTACAAGCTGCTGGGTGTGGGGGTACAAGCCTGGAGTTCCAACATGCAGGGAGCTAGAGCAAGTGGATTATAGGTTGGAGTCCTGCCTGGGCTACAAAGCAAGTTCAAATAAGGAGATCCGGTTTCAGCCAAAAATAAACCAAGGTCTGGGCTTAGCCCGTAGTGGTTGAGCACATGCCTGGCATGCCCAAGGTCATGGGTCAGTTCCCCACAAGGAAAACACGGCTTCCTGTTTGGTTTATAATTGGTGGTGTTTTTCAGTTCTGCAGACTCACACTGTTAGCACAAATACCAAAGGCTGGGAAAAGTTAAAGGAACCTAGACGTCCTTCTTGTTTCTCAGGTAGGTGATTAGTGTTGGATCCCATGTAGCTCAACCAATTTAGAGGACAGCTTTGATCTTGATCTTTGAGTGACTATTTGTTTGCCTCCCCAGAGTCAACTGTCAGGAATAAAATAAAGAAGAACAAGTTGTCGAAAGCCTGCTACCTGATGCAGAAGGCTCTCTTACTGTTTGAGAAAGATGCAGACTGTGAAACTTCGTGGAAGTTGTTGATGGTAGTATTTCATCTTTCCATTTCTTCTTCTAGTCCTGACATTCACCTTGTGTTAAAACGAGTGCTTTGCTTATCTTTTAAAAACAGGGTTTGAGTTGGACGTTTGGTGGCGCACACCTTTAATCCCAGCACTTGGGAGGCAGAGACAGGTGGATCTCTGTGGGAAGTTGATGCTGTCTTGCCTCAATCATTTCATAATGCAGGAAGCAAGGGTTTCTGCCAGCAGTGGAGACGAGGATGTTTGGAATGAGTTGAGAATAGGCATGAATGATGGGAGAAGCTGAATCCAAGGAAGAGGCCTGGCTAGAACACTGTGGTTGGAGACCATGAAATTTTAGAAGCTCCTTCTTCATGGTGGTCTGATATATCCTGATATGATCTGTATAGCAGCAATGACAGCAGAATATTTGTCACAATGAAGACTTGTATAGGATTATTAATTTTTTAAACTGATGCTGTTAGGCCACAGAGTTCCCAGCTCCCTCTCTCAGAAGTCAGGCCAGGTTCCTTGCAGCCGTGAAAGTTGGCAATATAGGCTTTGATGGACTAAATCATAAATCAGGTGCTGTGGAGTTTTCTGCCACCCTCCAAAAATATGTGGAAATCACCTCTCTCCTTTGCTCAGGGAACTTCTCTGAAGGCTTCCTCTTTTCTTCTAGCTTCCCTAATCAATGTAGTCCATGGCAGCTATTTTTATGTTTTTGTTTTTTGAGACAGGGTTTCTCCGTGTAGCCTTGGCTGTCCTGAAACTCTCTCTGTAGCCTTGAACTCACAGAAATCTGCCTGCTTCTGCCTCCCGAGTGCTGGGATTAAAGATGTGTGCACCACCACCTGGCTGATGAACTATTTTTCCTACTCTTCCACTTTAAGATATTAAATAGTGGTATTCCTCTCCAGGTGCTTTAAGGGAAGGCCTTCCTTCCTTTTAAGGACCCAGCATGTTGTCTCTGGTATGACATACTATCCCCTCTTAATGCTGTCCTACCTCAGGGTCTGATCATGGCTTCCCATTTCCCTCATGGTCACGGGCCTCTCTCACCTAACACAGCTTGTAATGAAGAGTGATTGTGTCAGCTCCTTTTCTGAACCTGCAGCTCTCAGTCTCTTTGTTATTACAGGTAATAACTAAATGTTTACAGTATGAAAAAAAAAAAGTTCAGACTGAATAGGGAAGGAAATAAGGCATCAAGGTGGAGATTTTATTGTTATAGAAAAATCACAAAAGCGGGCGTTTCTATGAGATCCCATCAGAGACCAGAAATTGGGAGTCTGAGAAGAGAAGAGCTAGAAGGAAGCATTCGTGGTTAGCAAGCAGGCTTTTCAAAACTTGGACATAGACTAAAGTTGAACGCTGAAGGAACACTGAGTAGCCAGAGATGACAAGTCCCGAGAAGAGAGAACACTCCAGGCAGAGAGCAATGTGTGCAGAGTCTCTAGAGTCCAGGAGTCGTTGAACACTTGTAGTCTTGCCTGTCACTCACTGTGGGGGGCTTGGATGTGGCAGGGCAGGAGGAGGTTGGGGGAAGGATGGTGACGAGACCCGAT
Source organism: Onychomys torridus (assembly GCF_903995425.1). Classification (NCBI taxonomy): domain Eukaryota; kingdom Metazoa; phylum Chordata; class Mammalia; order Rodentia; family Cricetidae; genus Onychomys; species Onychomys torridus. The sequence continues at coordinate 13,332,986 of NC_050462.1, read as the reverse complement.
GGAAAGGACAGAAGACTTGGAAGAGCTCTTCTTGTACAGCAGGCTAAGGGCTTTGGATGGATTGATGCTATCCTTGAGGGGGAGTCTGGTCTGGCAGTGTGAGGGAAGAGCTTTTGGATTTCCAGCATTTGAGTTGGGGGCGGGGATTGATGGCATATCTGAGCTGACAGGGTCAAGGAGCCTGATCCTTGTTGGAAGATGTCTGGATGTGTTCAGATCTGTTCTCTCAGTAGACACTTTGAGGCTGCGTGCTTAGAGGATGCCGGCACTCCAGTCTCATTTCTATGGAGAATAAAATGTAATTTCTTTAAAAAGTGTTGCTCTCAAGACTCATCTCACGTGCCTTTGGGGCCTGAGGAGATTGAAACCTTTGATGTCTCCTTCCCACTTCCTTGCTATAGCTTTACTTCCACTGAGGCTGGGGAGGGAGATAGTGGAGATACAAGGAGTCTAAGTTTCCATTTCTTTTTGTTTCCTAAGACTGTTTGAACTGGAGAAAAATTATGAGTATCATGTCCTCCTAAGATAGCCTCATGAGATGTGTTTAGAGGCGCCGTTCTTTATACAGGATCCCCAACAAGGGATTTTACTAGCTGGGGGCATGTTGAATATTTATTTTGAGGTCGGAATCTTGGGTAGCCGCCGCTGCTCCTCAGAGGCAGTTTCCATCCAAGTGTTAATAGTGTCATGATCGCTCCTCAGGGCACTCTCCTAAACAGCGATGTTATGACTCAAATAATTGTCAAACTTTCTTTCCTTAAAGAAGACAAATAAACCCCTTTCCCTTGGCAATCATTCTCTCCTGAAGAATATCACAAAATGTTTTACATTATCAGGGTCCTGTAATAAAATTGTCCCCAAGTCAGTAATGGATGTGCCACCTGATATCATAAACAGGTATGAAAAGCTTGGGTCTCTTAGGAACTCTTAAATAATTCATGCTCTGTTTTGGTTTTTCAAAAGTTTTCTGCCCTGTGGATCCATATAATCGGATCAAGTGTGATTCCAAACCCATTAAAAGTGAGCCAGTTTGTTGCCACAGACAAGGGACAGGCTGTTGATAATGTTAGTCTCCCAGATGGGATGAAGAGCTTCTTTTCTTGTTTGGAGGAATGCATTTATCCCACTCTCCTGCCTTGGCTCTTTTACTCTGTTAAAGCTCTGGCTTTGCAATCTGTGCCGTCCCTTTATAGGAGGGGATGGCACACAGCACCTCCACTGGATGCTTTTCTCCTTTTAGGTTGGGCAGCCACCATGTGGCTCATGTTAGTTCACTGAGGGGTCTATCAGAGGATGCTTCATGTCTTAGCAGATGATGTCTTTCACTGGAGAGGTTCCTAAGGGGTTTCAGGGCAGTGTTCCGTAATGCTGCTTCCTGCATTTCCCTTTCCAGATATCACTGAAGGAGGGATTACTTCCTTCCCGTTAGATATGATCAGGTAGAGCAAGGACGCTAAATCTGCAAAGGGGGCCTATTGATTGCTCCCTCTTTGGAAGCTGAACCTTCTTCCATAGCCATATGAAAAGACTGCAACTTTAGTGGACACACCCCAGTGGCAACCCCTGGCTGAGGAAAGGGAGTCTTCCTGTGCCCTCTGTGAGGGGATGGAGCTTGCAACCCCTCTATTGCTACACTTGCACGCTACTGAGAAGGTGATGACCCTGTTCTGCCTGTTCTGGGACTCCCCTGCCCCTCGATCCGTACTTCATTTTCTCTGTGGCTTCTGTTGCAAAGAAACTTCATTGCTGCATCTGCTTCTCTCCTAATGCCATCTGCTGGAGCTGAAGTAAACGGGCAGTGGAGATAAAAAACAACAGTGTTAGGACCCCCAACTCTCAGCCAAGGAGCACTGTGACTTAGCAGATTCGTTTTTCTTATCGGCACAGAATGTAGTTGTGTAGTCCCATTTTGGAACTATGAGAGCTATGAGGGAACCAGAGTCACTGGACATTCTAGTAGGGCCCCGGCTTCACTATTTCCAGAATTTATGTCTATGATTCTATCCTACGAACTGAACTGGCAGTGTAGAGTTTATTTCTTTTTCTTATTTATGGAATTCCAGCCAACTCAATCCTATTTGTCTTTCTTGAGGGACGTGTGAATTGTTTTTTTCCTGAGACTCTTTCAGTTCTTTATGTCTGTTCTGCTGCAGTTTTCCTTGTGGGAGGGCAGAGACCTTTCTGATTCTGACCCCTCTAATGAGCAAAGGGAGCTGGCAGAAGCCCCTTGGCCTGAGCACCGCCATTTTGACTCCAGACTCCATGTTACCTGCAGGGTGAAATAAAGTTCAGGTTCCCAAGCCCTGGGGGAGCTGAGAACTTTCCAGATGGCTGAACAACCTCCTCCCTAAACCACAGAAGTAGTCATTATGCATCTTTAGCTCTCTAGAAACAACATGGCTGTTCCCAGCAACAGAAGGAACAAGTGAATTGGCTGGACTGAAAGGCTCACATTGTCTATCAAGTAGCAATGATGGAAACCACAAGAAAACCCCTAATCTCTACATCCTGATTGCTGAAAGGTGTAACTGTGACTTGGCAACAAATGTCTGTGATTTTTATGTTTATAAAGCCCACTTCTGCCCCTGCTTGGGGCTGTCAGGAGAAACAAGGCTCCCGAGGCCTTGTCCTATGGCCCTGATCAATCAGTGACCCACTTATGTGGTGAATTGTTAAAATCTTTGGAACCCATAAGTGCTGTCTCTCTCCTTCTTTGTGACACATAACGGGCTAGGTGTAACAATAAGGTCATGGTTTAAACCCTGGGTTTCAAATACTGGCAGTGGATTTGGGCATAGTTATAGAGTAGAGAGTTTTCTTTTCATCTACCTTAAAGATACAGTGTAGTGAACTTTATCTGGTTTGCCTCCTCAAGGTTTTTTATTTTTTTTAATTTTATTTTTTTATTTTTATTTTTCCAGCTTAACTTTGCATTTCAATACAGTGGCATGGTGTTCGGAGTATATGGGGTTTGGGTTCTGGTTCTGCCAGAGATTGGCTGTATGCTCTGTGTTAGTGACAGCCTCTTGTCTTAGAATATTCATCTACTAAATGTGATGGTGCACAACTTTAATTCCGGCACTTAGGAGGCAGAGGCAGGTGGATCTCTGTTAGTTCCTGGCCAGCCTGGTGTACATTGCCAATTGTAGGCCAGACATACTACATAGTGAGACCCTGTCTCCAAAAAAACAAAAACAAACAACAAAACAAAACAACACCAGAAACAAACCAGTAAATATTTCTCTATTAAAGGGAGGTTCTTAGAAAGACTTGATGAAATGGTGCACATAAAATTCTTAGCTTTTGGTGCAGAGTAAACAGTCCGTAACTGTTAGCCATTATTATTATAATTGTTACCATTATTGCTCTGCCCTTCACTTTCAGCATTCTGTAGCACTTGGTTAGAATTATTATCTGAGCCTCAGCTGTATCTGTCATCATGAGATGACACATCACTTTCCATGCCTTCTCTTAGATTCATCTTTGAGGCCATATCTTTGATTCTCAGAAATATTCCTCGCGGGGGTTCTTGGGAGATGACTCAACCTACTTCTCATCTTCTTCCAAGGTGTGCCTCATCCCGCTGGGATCCGGAATGCACCTCAGGGAGGGCTCCCAGACAGTAGTGAATGTGGCACTCCATCCCCACCGCTTTGTGATACTTGTTTATGGACATCTTAACCATGCCCTCGGGACTGTGTTAAGTCTGTCCATTAGCGTTCTGATGCGCGGTGGGTGTCAGGCCCGTGTCAAATGTATTTAATGTCAGCCTGTCCTCATAAGCATTGGCACACTTCTCAAGAGAGGCACCTCTCATTTTCTCTAATGGAAACTATAGGCAGAGACATTTGCATTCACACAAAAATACTTAGGGCCTTCGTTCATGCAGCCCACGGATGCACAAATGGCCATGAAAAAAAAGCATGCTTGCTTCCTTTCAGCCCTGCTGCAGAAGTCCCTTTGCATTGAAGGTCCTGGTTAACCTTTTTCCTTGGTCAGCAAAGAGTCATTTCTTCCTCTAGGTTTGGCAAGCCTTTCTAATTTCCAAGGGCTATCCGGAGAGCATGCAAGGTTAGCTGTTTTCATCATCCGACATGTCTGGGAAACTAAGTTTGTGAGCTAAGACAACAGCTGTCCAGATTTTGCAGTTGTGAGACCTCGGTTTTCCAAAGCCTTGTTGTAGATAACACTCATGTCTTTATTGACACCCTTTCAAAATGGTGTACAGCTGCTTTTGAGACTGTTTTCCTTCTTGAGTTTTTCCGATGTTTCCTTCTGTATGGTTGAAGGTCTTAAATCATCCCCAGACACTTTCTCATGAATGAACCTTACAAGCAGCTGCTAGGTTTGTCTTGGTGAGTTAGGACTTTATTTTTAAAGATTTATTTATTATGTATAGTGTTCTGTCTGCACATATGCCTGCAGGCCAGAAGAGGGCGCCAGATCTCATTACAGATGGTTGTGAGCCACCATGTGGTTGCTGGGAATAGAACTCAGGACCTCTGGAAGAGCAGGCAGTGCTCTCAACCTCTGAGCCTTCTCTCTAGCCCAGGACTTCATTTTTAACAAGCATTAGTTTGCCTTCAGTTCTGTCATGGAATTTATTTGACCCAAATCTAGGACTTTATTTTGGACCTTTCTTTCACTGCTTTTTGATACAAACTTTGGTATTTCTGCTAACATATTTTAAAATGGGCCACAGAATCGGAGTGAGGGATCTCTTCTTATATTTTTGGTTGTGAGCCTAGCCTTTAACGGCTGAGCCATCTCTCCAGCCCGGGATCTCTTCTTAAAGTTGATCAAGACATAGCGAGAACATTTTATTTATTTATTTATTTATTTATTTATTTATTTATTTACTTATTAATTATGTATACAGAAGAGGGCACCAGATCTCATTACAGATGGTTGTGAGCCACCACGTGGGTGCTGGGAACTGAACCCAGGACCTCTGGAAGAGCAGTGACTGACTCCAAAGAGGTAAACAAAGCACTCTGCCTGCCATCAAGGCATTCCTAACAAGGCGTGGACATTTGGGTACACAGATAACATACAACGCGGTACCCACTGAAATAAAGTCAGTGAAGATGAGTAGGGAGGGAGGCCTGAGAACATGGGGTTGTCATGGAGATGTCAGTGGAGATGATGCTTGAGCAGGTCTTGAACCGGCAGAGAAGATGTGATGCTGTCTGGAAGGGGGAATTGCATGGGAGTTTTTACAGGTTTAGGAGAGGTACGTGAGAAAGTAAAAGAGGAGATGGGGAGATACAGCCAGAAGACCCGTTCCTGACCGTTACAGAAACTCCTGTGTAAAAGCTTGCCCTTCAGTAGATGCTAGAGGTTGTTCTGAAAGTCAAAACCAGAAGCCGAGGAGCCCAGAGATGGAGGAGAAAAAAAAAAGACTTACTTGTTACAACAGAGAGCAGGCTGTTGGTCAGCTGCAGCGGGTTGGTTGGTTTGGGAAAGGAGTTGACGTAAAATTACCCTTCAGAATGAGCTTTAATAGGCAAGTCTGCCTTGTGATCACAGGGCTGTGATCAGACTTTGAGGTTGGAGAGAAGCCAGGAGGGCATTAAGGGAGGTGGAACATCCTAGCAGAGGAAGCATGAAGTGGCTTGCAGGGAGAGAGACGGTCTTCCCTTAAACAACACGGAGAGGTACCTCATTAGGAGAGACCGCGTGAAGCGGTCTGGTGTACAGCATGGTAGGCGTCCTGAAAGGAAATCCTTCAGATCCCCTGCACACAGGATGTTTTCCGACTTTGAGAGGCTTTCACAGGGTGTGGGTCAGAGGTTCCACACCAGAAAATTTATCCAGGCCTCGTCAGGGGGCTGAGGAGTCTGATACTGGGGAAAAAAATAAGCATATTGCAGCTCTGAAGAGAGGTTGCTCAAGATGCAGCACATCATGACGCCTCCTCTAGTCGCTGTGTCCCAGAGAGCATGGCTTGACTTCTGTGGGAGGATGAAAGGCAGCTGGAGAGCCTGTGATGTGTCATTTCTCACTCTGTGTCAGCAGTGGCTGACAGCTCCTGATGTCCTTCACGGCATTTGTTCATGGTCTATATGTTCAAGCCCTACTTCTGGATTTTCATTGTGCATTAGTGATGGTTCATCCTGGCTACTATGGGATACACCCTGTTCTGAGGGAAAGAAAAGCAAGGCCCTTCTGAGCTGGCCTTGCTCATGGCTAAGACTTGCGACCTGTGAGTGCAGAATTGCGTCCCAAGCCTCGGAAAAGCAGAATTTTAGAAGCTGCGTCATTGCAGATACATTTCAGCTCGGCTAGTGCTTTCAGAGCGGGGTGCCAAGCACTCAAATAAAACAGGAAAAGGACGAGTTCATTTTCATTTTAATGCAGGCCAGCCTTTATTATTTTAGGAAGAACCATGTCTGAAACTCTAGTCTTAGAATCTATACTTATATGGGGTGTTAGTTTGAGCAGTCAGCTTTGAGCAGCAGTCTGAGGCATATCCAGTCTTTTTTTCCTTCCTTCCTTCCTCCCTTCCTTCCTTCCTCCCTTCCTTCCTCCCTCTCTCCCTCTCTCCCTCCTTCCCTCTCTCTCTCCCTCCCTCCCTCCCTCCCTCCCTCCCTTCCTTCCTTCCTTCCTTACGTCCTTCCTTTTTTTTTTTTGGTTTCTCTGTGTAGTTTTGGAGCCTGTCCTGGGTCTCGCTCTGTAGCCCAGGCTGGCCTCGAACTCACAGAGATCCACTGCCTCCTGAGTGCTGGGATTAAAGACATGTGCCGCCTCCGCCCAATCGTCCAGTATTTTCTTTATTGAGCTTGAAATTCAGGTCTCCAAATGGAAACCTCAAACTCTACATATCTCCTGTAGGAGAAACAACATGGATGTCTTATAGCAAAATGGGGGTGCTTGGGACTTGTTAGATAGACTTTCAGCCTTCTTAGCTGCCAGAGCTTCTTTACTGCATTTGTTACTGGGGTAGAGCTTCTAGAATACAATGGAATGGTAGCTTTCCGTCTCTTTCTGGGCTTCACTGGAAATTCCTTTAGTGTTTTATTAGGAGCACCAAGACTGCCATTTTAGTACTTTGTCTACTAACTAAACTTAATATTTAAATGATGCTGAGGATTTTTCCTAGTTTATTGAGTTTTTGGAAATTCATGGTATATGTTTAAAATGTTCAAATATCTTTAAAAATAGTTATGAATTTTTATTTTATGTGTATGAGTATTTGCCCAAATATAAATATGTGCCCATGTGCACACAGAGGCCAGAGAGGGCATCGGAAGTAGAATTATAGGAGATTGTGAGCCAGATGGGTGTTGGGAACAAGCCTGGGTCTTCTGGATGAATGAACTGCCAAACACTCTCTCTAGCTTGCTTAAGTATCTTATGAAAGTAAAGACAAATATGTTTGGTTTGCCTGTGATTGTTGAGAGCAAAATATCACTATTATTTTTTTAACTAGCATTGTTAGCATTGTTAGGAAATTTACACATCTCTGCTGATGCAGTTCATCTGGATTTTTAAATACTGTTTAGATCTGAAAGTTAGCTACTGTCTTTGTAAATAACTGTTTGAAATAATGATTGCTTGCCTTCAGAATTAACATTTTTTCTATTTTAACTTCATCTTAATGATATAAACTCTTAATGATATTCCTTTCGCAAACCACATGTATCAATACTCACATTTCTTGAGAGTCACACTGTAAGTTGTGTTAAGGGTAGGCTTGTGGTTTACCAGTATACATGCAGGTGTCTGTGGTAGGAACTTTCAAAGCATAATTAAGTATGATGATAGCTAGCCAGAGGATTTTAAGTAAAACATGTCTCCTATTAATATATGATGGTTACATTTGCCCATATGCATCTGATTCCATGGATAAGGCTCATTTGGCAGGTTTTTTTAATCATCCTGCAAAAACCATATATATGTGTGTATGTGTGTGTGTGTGTGTGTGTGTGTGTGTGTGTGTGTGTGTGTGTGCGTGCCTCTGAGGCTCTAGAGATGGCATATAGAAAGACAGCGTTTACCACAAGGGAATTCTACAGATGTAAAGGCGGCTCAAGCTCCCGAAATGTATTTTCTATTTTCACACTTCGTTCCAGGAAGCATATGCTTTAATTGAGAAGATTGAAGCAGAGCAGAACACCCTATATTCCTACCAGAAGTACCTGGAGAGTTCAAAAACAAAGAAGAGCCGACTCCCTCCCCCGCCCATCCTGCTGGCCCGAACCCACTGCTCCGTGACTCTGAAGCCTGCTCCGTTTATTTCAGACGTTAAGGTACGGTGCCCTTCCCGAGGGCTGCTTCACGCCATGCGACGTGAGTGCTCTTAAGACGGTAATGACTCCCATTATTACCCTTTCCAGCACCTGAATAGTCTTATTTATAAGCACGGAGCATCAGATCAGTGTGTTCATGTCTTATCTACACTTAATTTATTCATGATATCTTTCCCTTTATGAGTTGCCCTCTAAAGCTACCTCAAACACGCAGTGAGGAGAAACAGTAGAAAAATACTCCCTCTCGGTGTCTTTGTCACAGCGACAGCACTGTACGCTGGCAGTGAACTCAAGGTGGAGGGCTGAAGGCGGTCAGAGGGTAGTTGGAAGAGGATAGTTCCTCTGAGAGCCGGTGCTGGAGACAAAGCAACGAGATATGGGAGTCTGAAGGCGGTGGGTCTGGCGCATTGGTTCTCAATCTGTGGGTTACGGCCCCATCCTATAGTTACATTACGATTCATCGCAGTAGCAAAATGACAGTTATGAGGCAGCAAAGGAAATCATGTTATGGCTGGGGTGGGGGGGTCCCCACAACGTGAGGGGCTGTATCGAAGGGTCGCAGCGTTAGGAAGGTCGAGAACCACTGCTCTCGAGAGTCTGTGTAAATTCACCTCAAGTCGCTGTAGAAACAAGTGACAATCCAAATGTCTCTTCAGTCCCATTTATGCATTTGTTAGGATGAACCTCTCCCTCCGTCGCTGAGTCCCAGAACTCGGCCTAAATGGGAACCACACTTGGGATTTCATTTCCTAACAAGGCCCTGGCTCCAGCTAGTTTATATTTTAAATATTACTCTTTCCTCTTTAGATGCACTTTGATGTTGTACTACAATGCAGTCCTATCTTTGATTATCTTTAGGGCATTTTGCACGCAGAGACTTTGAAGTCAAGCACATTTAAGTTTAAAACCCCAGCTCCACTCCTTACTGGCAGCCCAACTTCAGAAAGGCCAAATACAGTTTGAAGATTTCTTTTCATTTGTACAGTGTGTTGATCGTGAAAAAGAAGCTGAGCTAGGGCTGGAGATGTATGTAGCTAGTAGAGAGCTTGTCCGGCACTTGATGTCCTTGCTTTGTCCCTGGGGCCACATACATGAGGTGTGGTGCCATGTGCCTTTAATCTCAGCACTTGGGAGGTGGAGGCAGAGAGATCAGTTTGTGGTCATCGCTGGCTCTGAATTAAGTTCAAGGCCAGCAGGAGACCCCGTTTAAAAAATAAATGGAACTAGCCAGGTGGTAGTGCCACACACCTTTAATCCCAGCACTCGGAGTCAGAGGCAGGTGGATCTCTGTGAGTTGGAGGCCAGCCTGCTCTACAGAGCGAATTCCAGGACAGTCAAGGCCACACACAGAATCCATGTCTTAAACAAACAAACAAACAAACAAACAAAAATGAGAAAGGAAATAAACTGAACTAATATATAACATGCTCCACATATTACCTGTTGACTTTTTGCTACTTTTGCTAAGCATCTGTAATAGAGTTTATCTGAACAATTATTGGAGTCACAGGCTGTGACTTTGTTTTGTGCATTGTTTTGTGATAGTCTCCATCAATTCTATATAACGAGCCTTTCTAGGAATGTCTGTCGGCTGTCTAGTTCTGTGTGAGTTAAGAGGCACCGAGTGAAACATGGCTGAAGTGCGGCTCATTCCTGAGTGAATTAGATGGGTGTGTGGGTGGCCCTTCTTGAGAAATGTTGTCACCTCCATGTTGCTTTGTTCTTTGACATTGGGGGAGTAGAAAGAACATCATTTTGGGAGTTCAGCCTTGGAGATTTTGGAAATCTATGCCAACAGCTTTAGAAAATTAGTACAGAATGGGGGATATGGGCTTTACTGTTTGTTTTCACATATTTTGGTTTAACTCAAACTCTAATTTTTTGGTATTACTATTTAGCGAATGTTTTATTTTATATTGCTTGAACATAAGACATTAGCACCTCATATTTGACCCGTATCTCTCGTGCTTTCTAATGGCACATATACATTAACATTTATGTAAATTACTCATCAGCAGAGCTGGTTCAGGAAGGTCTGCCCTTCACTTCCCCTTCGTCACCACTAGGTGGTGCTGTGGGCTCGTGTAAGTTTGCTGGTTGGCGGGTTTGGCCATCTTTTGTTTTAGTGAAAACTCTTCTTCAGGCCTTGGTTTCATTAAAATCTGTTTCTATAGCTGCAAATGCTAATGTTACTTACATTGTCTATAAAATCTTATTTGCAAAGTTAGTGATTTGTTCACACCGTCTCTATTATGTAGATTCTAATTACACATTGCTTCCTCGTGTTACGCAAACTAGGAGCAAAATAAAAAGACAAAATCTGCCTGTAAAAATGCTTTTGGAGAGAGTTTGCCCTCTAGATTCTGGTTTGTGTGGTATAATTTAGAGCAACAACAAGCTGCCATACAACACAGTCTTTCCGCCCTCCTCCTCCTCTCCCCCAACGGAAAGCGTACTCTATTGTATGGGTAATCAGGAGATGTCAAGTCCGTTATTTTGGTGTTGGTGTTTTGTGTTCTTCCAGCCTGCAGTTCCTCACCATTCTTTCTTCTCCCTCTCTTCCTGCTCATGTTGGCTGGCACCCTTAATGAGTCATACATGTCATAATAACCTGAGAAGGTTTCTTTGGAAGCACAAAGGGTCAGACATTTGTAACAGAAAGCCCCACTCATTGAGCTGGGGGCCTCAGGTGGCTTGGCTATTGACACTTTTAGAACATGGTCGATTCTGTACAAACTGTTCTTTTAGAAAGTGGCTGAGAGTGCAATCAGGGTGAGAGACACTCACACACCTTAGACTCCAGGATTAGGTCAGGTGCTTTGAAAATGCGGCGTGGGTCTTGGTGCCTCATTCTCCTGTTTCTCTACCCTGTTTCTGTCACGTGGACGTGGCATGTGAAAAGCTTTTAAATGGTGACCTCTGTTCCCGTCTAGTCCTGTTCTGAGTTCCTCAAGATGACGTCGTCTTTGGCATCCACTTTTGTTATCTGTTTGCTCCAAGGCAGAGATTTTGTCTCTCTGCATCTCGGTTCCCATGGCAGTAGCAATTCCGACCCAAAGGGATGCGGTGAATACTCATCACGTATTTTTGACAAAGATGCCGAAGAAGACACAGAGTGGAGAGAGGGCGGCCTCTTCAGCAAACTGTGCCGGCAGACCCTGGAGAGGCAGGAGATCAGAGTCTGGTCTCTGGCTGTAAGAAATCAACTCAAAATAGGTCAAAGAGCTTAATAAGAGATGAGAAACTCAGAAAGGGCTGCCTCAAGAGGCAGGCACAGGCTGAATGTGAAGAAGACTTTGTGAAAAGGACTGGGATAACTCAGGGAAAAAAAGAGCAAGATTTGATGATTGGAATTTCATGAAATTAACAACAACAACAACAACAAACCTCTGTACAGCCAAGGGAACAATCCAGCGAAGAGAGGATCTGCAGAATGGGAGGAAAGTCTTTGCTAGACGTATCATGGACAGAGGCTTCATGTTTAGATTATACAGAGGACTTGAAAGGCTAAAACTGGGACAGGAGATAGCTCAGTGGTTAAGAGCACACACTGCCTCTTGTAGAGGACCCAGGTTCGGTTCCCGGCACTGGATCCGGTGTTCACAAAGGCCTGTAACTCTAGAAATGAACAGACAGTTCTCAGAGTGGAAGTGGCCAACCGTCATATGAAAAGTGTTCACTCTTCTTAGCCACTAGGGAAAACCACCCAAACCAGTGTGGAGGGACCCCATCTCACCCCAGTTGGGATGCCAATCATTAAGAGAGCAAATAACAGCAAATGCTGGTGAGGATGCGGGGGTAGGGGCCGTGGCGGGGTGGGGGCGGTGGCGGGGTGGCGGGGTGGGGGGATGGGGGGGAGGGTGCTCACGCACCGCTGGTGGGAGAAGGGGGTCCTCACACACCCCTGGCAGAAATAGAATTAGTGCGTATTCCTCCCCATGGTGAAAATCAGTGAGAAGACTCCTCAGAAAACAAAAACATAGCTACCATGTGACCAAGTTCTATCCCTCCTAGGTTTGTGTGGACACCACAGAGGTGCTTACACACCTGTGTTTTCCGCTGTATTCATAATAGCTAAGTTATGGAACCTGTCTAGGTATCCATGGATAGACAAATGGATGAAGAAAACGTAGAACATATACACAATGCAGTTTCATCCAGCCATAAAAAGAATGAACTATATTGTTCTTTAGGAAAAAGGGTGGAGGTCACTATATTAAGCAAAATCACTCGGACCCCAATAGACAAATGTTGCGTGTTTCCCTCATTTTCAAATTCCATCTATTGCGGAGACGCATTAAGTTGTGCATGTATACAGGACATGTCAGCAGAGGGGAGGCTGGGGAGTGAACGAGGAGATCAGAGGAGGGGGAAAGTGAGCATGTCAAAGTACTTGTACTTGCATGAAAGTGTCTTTATGAAACCCACCATTATGTAAAATGAATGCGTGCAAACGAAAAGGAAAGTATATGCCATCTTACTAATGTTACTTAGCGCAAGGAACTGCTCCATTAACAGCAATTAGAGTAGGAAAAATGGAGGCCTGGGAGGGGATGGCTCAGTGGGGAAAAGTGCTTGCCAAGCAAGCCTAAGGATCCGGGTTCGAATTTCCAGGACCGCTATAAAAGCCAGACACACACAGCATGAGGGTTTATGATAGCAGCGTTCCTATGTGGTACAGGGAGGGTAGGATGGGGGAATCTCTGGAGGCTTATGGGCCAGCTAGCCTGTTGTTTTACGTGGAAAAACCATGTTTGTCCTCTAACCTCTACACACACACACACACACACACACACACACAGATGGGAGAGCGAGACTATGAATAGCATTTCAGTCTTGATTGTCCCAGGTAAGCAAGCCCCACATTTGCTGTTCCTTTTGAAAGATGACATATGGACATGTAAGTTTAGATTTCATAGTTTAATAGACGAGCAGCTACTGTTCTTGTCGGACGGTGATTGATCTTGCTGCATCCAGACAGGGGAAATGAAGTGCAATCAGGCCTCCGCTGACGGCTGTCTCTCTCCTTGCCAGGTGTCCTGGTACCACATCCTGGGGTGCAAAGCAGGAGGGAGCTACAGCAAAGTAAGACTGAACAACAACCACCTCCCCAACTCAGGAGAAGCGGTATGTCCCACTCCCTGCCACGAGCCCTTACCGAAGTCTCATTAATGACAGCCTTGTGTGTGTGTTCTCCCTATGAAGTCATTAGAGCGGAGAATTGACACTAATTCCAACTCGCGTCCCAACTAAGATCCAGCGGCAAAGGAGAAAGGTTGATCCAATTATGATTTAATAGTCACACTGCCGTCATTTTCTGAGTTAGAGCTGAACTGTTTCCGTCCACAGATTCCAGCTGACGGCAGAAGCACCTTTGAAATTAAAGGGTTAGAAACGAATGAAAAGTATATATTTGCCATCGCTGCTTATTCCGCCAATGGGAAACTCATCGGCGACGCGGTGGGCGAGACAACGAAACCGATCCTCGTTTACCCGCCTCTTTCTGCTGTCACTGCCCGGATGTACCTGACGCAGGTAGAAAAGATGGCGGCTATTTTCCATCCTCTCCCACCCCCTTTCTTTCTATTAAGCACTTGCTAACTGATATCCGAAGGAAGAAAAGTCATAGTCGACATCCCACAGTGCCTGTGATACCTATTTTCCATGATTGCAGCTTATTCATAAAACACAAACCGTTGCTTCCCTTATTAGTAAATTTGCCTTCTCATAGAACATTCCCCCCCACCCCAGTATGAATGTAATTTTAGACGTTTTGGAAAATACTACAATGCATATACATAAATGTTATCTGTTACTACCGGAGTTACCCTGGGGCAATGTTGTCAATGCCTGGTGACATTGTTGGTTGTCACAACCCAGGAATGCTGCTGCTCTCTTGTGAGTAGAGGCTAGGGATGCCGATAAGCAGCATCCTGGGTGACAGGACAGCCTTCTGCAACAAAGAAGTACCCACCACATGCTGGGGATGCAACTCAGTAGTAATAGAATACTAGCCCAGCATGCACAAGGCTATGGGTTCAATCACAAACATTGTAAACAAAAAACCAAAAAAACACAAAATATCAGTAGAATCTGGATGATAAACCCACATCCAGAGAGAACTCTCTCTCTCCATGCAATTGTGTATGCATACAATATACACATATATGTGTGAATTTCTATATAGTATTTTTAACCATACATACTATTTTACATGGTATTTTCTCTTTCTTTCCTTCTTTCCTTCCTTCCCTCCCTCCCTCCCTTCTTCCTTTCTTCCTTCCTTCTTTCCTTCCTTCCTTCCTTCCTTCCTTCCTTCCTTTCTTTCTTTTTCTTTCTTGTTTTTGGCTTTTCAAGACAGGGTTTCTCTGTTCTGGCTGTCTAGGAACTCACTCTGTAGACCAGGCTGTCCTTAAACTCAGAGATCCACCTGCCTCTGCCCCCTGAGTGCTGGGATTAAAGGGCTGTGCCATCACACCCAGCTGATATTTTCATTTAATAGATTATTTTTATTTTTGTATTCCATTAGAAAATCTCCTATGAAGTACTCTTTAATGATTCTATTTTATTGAATTGTTGTTTTTTAAAAACTAAAATATAGTTATATAATTGCCTCTTCCATTTCTTCCTTCCAGCCCCTCCCACCTACTCTCCCACCCTGTAGAGCTCATGGCTTGTTTTGTTTAACACTCTATTGAGCCTTGTGGACATGTGGTAGTTTCCTTAGTAATTCCTCACTGCTGTACATCTAGATACTTTTCAGTACTTTGTTATTGTAAAAAAAAACCCCTAAAATATACATATATTACTGCATATAAATCTTTAACTGCACCCCTGGCTTCTTTTCCAGGATAAATTCATAGAATGAAACTTATCAAGTTAATGGAACCAGATAGACTCAAGCTCAGATTCAACCTCCTCACAGTAGCCATGTGGTACTGAGCGAGTGACTTCGTGTGTGGAGGGAGAGCAGTGATAGCATGTCCATAGGTCTCAGGAATGTCAACGGAGTTGCATATGTCAAATATTTAATGATAACATTTTTCTCACAGTACGCACTGAATAAATATTATTATTATTGTTAGTTATAAATACAGTCATGATTAACCTTCTTGCTGAAATAGCTGTTGTCTGACTAAAGATGTGTCACTCATGAATAGGACACCAGAGTGACTCATGGACCTAGGTCTGAAGTATCTAATTTTAAGTCTATTGTTGGCTATAGAGTGGATGGCTTTCTAAATTTTATCATATTTCTATTGTGCTGTGCTATTTTTCTTTTAATAGTTGATTAGCATTATAAGCTTAGATCTCACAGGCATTTTATATGATCATATTTTTCAAAGAAAATTAAATTGAGAGAATTGCTAAAATTTGTCTAGCATTGGTGTAGCATGTCACACGGGCTCACAGTTTTCTAGTATTTTGATTTCTTTAGAACCTAATATATTCTCTAATTTGCAGCTATGGAGTTATTGTGAGGACCCGAATATTTCATCAAGACCTAATTTTTCTCTCGGGAGTGGTTTGACTCTTGGGTTCCATTTGGCAGAACTTCTATCTTTAGTTAATAAAATGACGTCCAGACCACACTGCTGGTATAATGAGAAGCGCCATAGCAATGACCCATGTCTCCTTAGTGACACTGGGTCTATAGTTCTCTAGGTCACTCAAGATGGTCGACGGGCATTCTCCCACAATGCCAAGGGGCTAAAGCAGACATTGCTCACTTATTAAACCTCCTTAATTATTAAATTTGAAGATTAAGTGGTTATATATTCTAGGCTAATATAAGCTTTTTTTTAAAGTGCAAATTTGGTTTTCATAACAGTGGCTAGTTTTTAGTTTCAGGACAGCCCTGTACATTAAAATGCATTATCATGAGTATTATGAAGTAAAGGTTGAGCTATTTCCCCAAATGCTTCTGGTTGTCATGGCCTTGGGGGGTTTAAGTTGTGCTGTTATTCCACATTACTCTATAAACATTAATAAAGTCAGACAAATCTTTAACAAGTCTTCCACTAATGTAGAACACTAGTAATTTTGTCTGTTTGGATTTTGTTTTTTAAAAAGGAATCCTTAGAATATAATATTTGTGAATATTCTCTCAATTTTGGCTTCATTTTTGTTTACCCTTTGATACAATTTCTCATATTGTAGTGACCCACAACCATAAAATTATTTTGTTCCTACTTTGTAACTGTAATTTTGCTACTGTTGTGGATTGTAATGTGAATATCTGACCAGCAACCCCTGCAGGGGTCACGACCCACAGGTTGAGAACCACTGCCTTAAACTTTCTTCAGCAGCAGATGGTAAATCTGATTCTTGGATCAGCTCCTGTCTTTTTGCACCTCTGTCCACATTCCAGAAGCTCAAGTATCGGACATTGCTTTGTGCCCACTCTGAGAGCAGCGTCACTGTGGACCCCCCCACCCCCATGGCTTCCCTTCCCCTCTTCTGTACACACTTCATTCTCTTTCTGTTTTCTCTTGTCTGGGCCTGAGCTGGTGTATCAGCAGGTCTTCCTGGTGAGATGCAGTGGAGTCTGAGGACGGAATATGGAGGCGTTGTCACAGTCCCAATAGTGACACTAGTGAGGGAAAGTGTTGCGCTTACATTTTCCCATTTCACAGGTGAATTCGTTAGAACTCACTGGTGGGTAAAGGGTTCCTTTTGCCCATTAGTTTAAATCTGAAAGGAAGAATTATTGGTGATTTAGTTAGTGTCAACTGTCCGCTTGACAGAGCCTAGAATTACCCGAGAAGAGTCTTGGTTGAGCAGTTGTCTTTATCAGGCTGGTCTGTGGATGTGTTAGTGGGGGTTTGTTCCGATTATCTTGATTGATGTAGGAGGGATCAGCCCACGGTGGTTGGCGCCTTTTCCTGGGCAGGTGATCCTGGGCTGTATAAAAGAAAGCTAGTGGAGGGGGTACCAACCAGCAGTGTTCCTCCATGACTTTTGTTCTGGGTTCTGTCTAAGGTACCCTCTGACTTCCCTCAAGAGGGACTGTGTGACCTGGAGATGTAAGCTCGAATAAACGCTGCTTTCCTCAGAGCATCTTACCACAGCAACAAGCCAGGAAGCTAGAGCAATGGGTAAAAAGTTAAGCACTGCCCCTTAGGAAGTTGCAGCTCCTCTCCCTCTCACCCTCTATCTCCTCTGTCCTTGCTCCTCTGTTTACCATGGACATCTATTTATGTCTACTTTGCATCAGGCTCCATGCTCCATGTCATCCTTCCTTCCTAGGAAATGTCTTTTTTACTCATCTGGATGGTCACCAAGTGGCGAGCCTGCGTAGATAATCTTACTTCTGGATTCCAGCCAGTCCTCATTGCACACACTAGGGAGCCAGCCTAGCTCGGGCGAGGCAGGTGTGGGCCCTGGACGGCTGTGGGGTCAAGGCCACATTTCGTACCTTTGATTCTCTCTGGACACCTGTTTTGTTTTACTCTCTCTAAAGACTGACTTTGTTTACTTCTCTACTTTTTGAAAGGAAAATAGCAAATTCCAGCAGGCACTGGAATTTGAGTCCAAATTCCTGAGAAAGGGTCTGATTGGTTCGTTTGATTTAGGAGAGTCTGAATTAACTTCTGTGTTTCAGTACAGATGTTTTAAGTCCACTCTTCTTCCCTATGCTGTCACATCTGGGCAGTCTGATTGGAAGTCCTCTGAGCACCGCCCCCCCCCCCCCCCTTTGTAACAGCAAAAAATTCCAGTCTCTCAGCCGGCATGGACTTTCCCCAGATTCTCTGACTCTAGAGCCATTTAGTCCACTTTTACCCAAGCCAGTCCATACCTGCTGATGCTTCCCTTGCCCTCCCTAGGAGCTTCTTGCAAAAGCGATCATGCTTTTCATCAAATTCTTCTATTGAGTGTGTTATTAGCCTTGACATCAGAACTAAACTTTGAATGAAGTCCATCTTGCTTTAGAAGCGGCTATGAAATACCCTGGCAGTAAAAAATGTCATCATATATAGTGAAAGTGCTTGACATCCTCCTACTGGAGGAGAAGGGCATTTCCAGAAAAGCGTGGTTTTTAGATTTAGTGAACAGAACATTTCTGAGTACTTAATCTGCCCCAAGTACTCCAAGCACAGGATTCTAAGACCCGAGTATATGGAAGTGTGAGTTAGCAGGCTGGTTTTGCAGGGATGGGATCTACCATCAGAGTTTACGGTTCACTAGGGCCTGGTAGGACCAAGAATTTTGCATTTCTAAATAGTTCTGGGTGATTCTGGTAGTCCAGGGCTCCTATGGTGAGACCTCTGGTTTTCAGCCAGTGAACAAAACATTGTGGTGGTAACAAGGTAAAGTAAATAGGTAGACTAGATGTCAGAAGGTGGTGAGTGCTAAGGAACAAATATCTAGAGTAAGGCAACGGAATGGACCATAATGAGAGTGTTCAGCAAGATGTCAGGGAGAGTGCAATTTGAGGAGAGACCTGAAGGAAGTGGTTCTCTAGGGAAAAATATTCTGAAGAAGGAACAGCTGGAGCAGAAGCCCTAAGGTTTTTGGGTATTCTCCCAGTCCATGGTGGTCTGAGTGAAAATGGCCCCCATAGGCCCATAGGGAGTGGCACTGTTAGGAGGTGTGGTTTTGTTAAAGGAAGTGTGTCACTGGGGGGTGGGGCTTTGAAGTTTCAGATGCTCAAGCCAGGCCCAGTGTCACTCTCTGTGCCTGCTGCCTGCCAATCCAGATGTAGAACTCTCAGCTACCTCTCCAGCATCAACTCTGCAGGCAAGCTGCCGTGCCTCCCACCATGATGAAAATGGATTAAACCTCTGAACTGTAAATCAGCACCAATGAAATATTCTCCTTTGTAAGAGTTGTCACGGTCATGGTGTCTCTTGACAGCAATAGAAACCCTAATTAAGACACACTCTGTCTGATCAACAGCGGGTCAGCTTTTATGGCTGGAGCATAGCAACCCCAGGAGAGCAGGGAGTGGTCAGGCATGTAAGATGTGGGGCTCTGGCAGGCTTTTGCCTGGCCTAAAATGGGCAGCTATTGATAGTCTTGATTCATGCTGTGTCCCAATGCAACTTCTGTTTTCAGAGGTTCATCTGGCTAAGTTGGGAGCAGACATGGAGAGTAGGGATGATCCACTCTTCCCTGCTGAATTCCAGTGAGAGGGGAAAGGTCTTACCTGTGGTGACAAGAGCCAATGTGGTGAGAAGTGGTTGGGTTCTGGGTATGTTCTGGAGAAGGACTAATGGGAATTCCTACCAGAGATAATGGGGTGGGAAAAGTAAGTGTTGACTCTAAGGTCAAGCATCCTATTTGAAGGACAGACTTGACATTATTTGAATTGAGTATGAAGCTATGTGGTGTGTGTATTCTTGGAAGCCGGGATTACCTTTGGGGTTGGGGTGAGAGATATGGACATGAGAAATAGTTGAGAATAGTATGTGATAGTTCAAATCACTAAGAAAATGTAGACAGAAAAGGGAAGCCCGGGGAGTCGTCAGTGAACCTTGGGTATCCAACGTAGAAAGAGTGAGCAAAGAGGGGGCTGGAGAAGGCATCTGGAAGAGAAGGTAGTCAGGAAACAAGTCTGGAGTGTGGAATTCTGGAAGCTAGCCGTATGTGGGTTATTTATCAAGGAGAGAGTATCTAACATAGTCCATTACATCATTAGTCTTTTAGTATGCTCCTCCTCATTTTAACTGCCTCCCCCCAAATATCTGTTCTGTCCAGTGTTGTTAGGTTAATTATTGGTGAATGCACAGACATCATGGCACTTCCTGTTAAAAATCCCATGGTGATTCATGAGTTCATAAACCTTATTTATTCATTTTTAATTGGCACATCTAGTATTCAGTAGTTGAGCCAATAACAGTCTATAAGGCCAACACCTTATCCATTTGCTGATTTGAAAAGTAAGGGAGTCTCTTCTGTGGGTCTGCCAACCTTCCTCACACATCATCTTACTTTCCCTGGACCATCTTAGAATTACATGGTGTTTTAGGGACTGCCGCTGCAGCTGTCTGATTGGTCAGATGTGGCCCACAGCACATAGTACTTACTGTACTTACTCTAGGAATCAGCTCTCCTACTTCTTCTGACCGTCAGACTCGGTGCAGACTTTCAGCCTCTGCATGCCCCAGCATCCTCTCCTGCACAAAGGGTGCTGATGGGCTGTACAGAGCAGTCGATTGCCGAGGCCGGAGTGTTGAGTGTTGTGCTTTGCATCTAGAAAGTTCCATCTGGGTTCAAGGCCTGACAGAACCCATGGCCTACATTAACTTTTCCTCACGTTACGTGTTTCTCTTCCAGTTCTGCTTTATCACTCCAGTCTTCCTTTGATGCTTTCTGACCATTTTTCATGGTTTGCTCTTCTCACATTCTGCCTAAACTGTACCAGCTGGAACTGTGTCCTTGCCTTAGGGTTCAACTCAAGCCTTGCTCACCCTCCTTCTGAAATATGCACTCTGTTACTAAGACCCCCACAACAGTTGTGGATTCTTCATAGCTTTGCCGTGCTATTGTGTGGCTTATGCCTTCAGCTCGGTTCCACAGGTGGTGAGGGCGTTCCTAAGCTGACAACGTGTGGCTCCTCCAGCACTGAGCACAGGATAGGAACTTACAGGAAAGCTTACTGCTTGGTGAGTGAGTAGGAATCATTTGACAGACCAGAGAAGTTTCTGGCCTGGTAAGTTTTCCCATGAGTGGATCATGTTCTGGCAACATGTCCTTTCTGTGCTTAATTCAATGAATTTATTTATGCCTTATCGTTTGAGGCAGCATGGAAATCATTTGGTGAAGGTTCATGTTATGTATGCATTTAAATAGAAGAAATTTTAGAAATTCCCTTCAATGTATTCTATCAAAAGAAGGTCAGTTGGTGATTTTTTTCTACTGAGCTTCTAAGCTTTGCTAGTGAAGTTATTTTTCTCAACACTGCATCTGTTAAACTTAAAAGATATGGACTCTCGGAAAACTTCTGTTTTATTCTTTACCCTTTTCAGCTGCCAACTCTTCATTGCACAAAAGCTTAGAAAGTGTCAGTCAGAACCAGGAAAGAATGAAATATATTTCATATATCAGGTTGGGGAAATCTGATTGTTTCTCTTGGAACAGATTGTTCATTATAACGGTATCTATAATAAATGGGGCATACTGCTGAGATGGATGGAAATGAAATTAATTTGGCTCAGATGTGATCTTTGTTTTGCTTATGAGGATTTGAAACATCCTTACAGAGTTTCAAATTTCCATGCAATTTAGAAATAAAAGAGATTTCAAACTGCATCTGCCTCCCCTGCCGGTGGCCATCCATGGCCACCCCATTCCCTCACTATGGCCCCGTGGAGCAGAAGAGTAAACGTAAGATTAACGTGTGGTGGGATGTGTCTGAATTCTGTTTGAAATATGCATGTTCCAAGTGAAAAAAGACCCCTCGAGACATTTTTTTTTTTGTGTGTGTGTCATAGGTCGCCTATCAGGTTGGAAACTATGAGTTGGCCAAGAAGGTCTTCTCACCAGTTTGGGATTATATTGTTGCTTCTCCACTTCAGGATGATCAGTCTGTTATCTCTCTAAGCAACATAATGACGGTGACACAGAGGAGGTAATTAGAAATGCTACTTTAAAGCTCCATGTTATGTGTTTTCGTTTGCATATCAAGACAGCCCATATAAAAGTATATCTAACCAGAGTTATAAAGTGCATATATTCCAAGGTCTTCAGTCCTTGTTAGACATGTCTTCACTAGGGTCAGGAAAAACAGTGAGGCAGATGGGTAAAGGTTTTGGAATAAAAATGTCAAGTGGTAGCAGCCGGAGCAGAGAACATGAATACTCACTGGAGACTTTCGAAACCGAGGAAGGAGAGGATGGGGTTGAGGTGAGGGCTTGCATGTGGACTGCGATTATGAGGGTTCTCCCTTGCCTCACATAGGCTCCTAGGGTTACACTCTCAGTAGTTGCCAACATGTCCGTAGAAGCCATAGAGAATGGCTGACGATCTTTTCATCTTTTTGCTGTTTTTCCTTAAAGGAACAGGACTTCAAGACAATCCCCAAATAGAGCTTGTCAGGCTTAGTTCAGGCTGTGTCTACAAATTGAAAAAAAATCCCCCACCTGCTTATTAATGCCTAAAAGAGATAACCCTTCACTCCTCACAGATAATGAACTTAAAAACATAAACAATAGACAAAGTAAGATGTTAGTAATGCTTATTTACACTAAACACTTAATTCCATTTCAGTTAAACAAATAGAGACTTTTGGCCCTGTTCAAGGGTTGTGGGTGCCGTGGGAGAAAGATCTGAGGGGCATTTTAAGAGAAGGAAGAGTGAGTTAGGTTTTGTGTGAACTGTAGTATAGAAGAGGGGGTGAATACTGACTGCACTATCTAGTGTTAAGTGACTGGGGAGTCTGTAGCATTGACTAAGGGAAATGGGGTGTGTGTGAGGGAAGATACTAGTGAGGTGGGGGGGGTAGCTTGCGTTTGCTTTTCCAGCAGGATGTGTTTGTAGGTCAGGAGATGGTAGTAGATGTTTTGTTTAGTGCTGACACTCAGGAGACAGTCAAAGCTAGAGGTGGCAATTCGGAAATTGTCCTTGAGGGTCACCATTGAAATCTTGAAAAGGAGCCTTGTCTTCTAGAGGAGGATGTTTGTTTGAACTTCAGCAGAAAAGAGACAATGTGGGATTGAGTGCTGGCATGGCTTCCGTGAAAGGGGCAGATGTAAGAGATGGAACCAAGGAAGGCTGTTGAGGAGGAGCTGTCCAGGAGATGAGGAAACAGGGAGATGCATTGCTAAGGGAACTGGGAGTCACTTGGGGGCACTGTCCTCCTCTGTGACATGCCAATGCCAGGTCAGGCTCAATGAAATCCTATAGAAAGGTTGAGCAGAATAGACATCAGGAGACATTTAGAGTTGGTAACTTGGAGGCCACCAGTAGATTCAAGAGAGCAAGTCATGTGACACCAGGAAGAGCGGAAGTGCTACTGAGCAGCACTGACATCAGAGCTGATGCAGAACTTTGTGTTGAAGCAAGTCTGGTTCCTGATGACTAAGAGTCCGCTTGACTTGTATTTATATCCCAGGGTCTTAGAGAGTGTTATGCACATAGTAGGCATTAAGCAAATGCTATTTTGAAAAGGTGAATGAAAAAAGAAATAAGGGAATAAATAACTGGTGTTGTGACAAGCTGGAAAAATTGGACAGTGATGTCCCTGCGGCTCACATGATGATATAAGAGGTGGCGGAGACTAAGGTTCTGTGAACCCCAATGTTGAAGGGACTTACAGGACTCTGAGGGGAGCAGGGAATGTAATGGAGCCAGAAAGTGATAGGTAGGACAAAGGCATGAGTCACAGCACTGAGGGTCATTGTGAGGCCAATAAAAAGGTGCAGTGTCTATTTGCAGTGTGGGGCAGGAGAAATAGAACCCTCCTGGTAAGAGGGTCCACGTGGTGGGATCATCTTCAGGTGTGGATTGACAATGTCGGGCTCTTTCCTGTTCTATGGGGTCAGGAGATTCAGAGCAGAAGGCCCTGAAGCTTGAGTGTGAGGGTTAGTCACCAGCTAATCCTAGGGCATGAGTATTGGAAACAGAAGAGCATCAACATACGTCAAGCTCTGCTGGCCTTTGGCACTGTGGACTACAATTTAGAGAAGGCAATCAGAAATACCCAGAGCCATTAAGACTCATTCTCTGTAGCTAAATTTGCTTCAAATGCTCCCATTATCACAGAGTTCATCAGCTGGCTACCGGGCATGTTCTTCTGCCTGACTTACTGCAATTCCATCACGTGGACAGAACAGAACTTCATATTTGTAAGAACATTTGCCACTGATTATTTTTACAGACTGGTGGCCTCACACCTCAGTGGCTTCCCTTTCTTCATTGTGAGCTTGCTTTCACGTTTTCATTTAAACAGACACCTGAGAACAGCTGTTTTGTGTGCTGCCATAGCTGTTGGGGTCACTGCGTAGATGCCGAGAGTCCGCAACCCCAAAAAGGTTGAACAGATGCGGTAGGTCGGTCATTGTACAGTAGCACCCTTAACACCGTTTCCTTTTTCTGCAGATTGCACTCTAGTGTTCTGGCCGACACTTCTTCGATCCTCTTATACCTTTTCCTTAGAAATATCTTCGTGATGAGCGACATTAAAATTAAAGAAGAAAATCTCTTCTGTGATAATATTAAAGGCAATGAGATATTCCCTGCCCAACAAGTGAGTAAATGCCTGGAAGTATGTGGGTTCCATTGTGTTTGCCTCAAGGACAGATGTCTTTGGGATCTTGTGTCCTTGTGGTGGATGGACCAAGAGGACACAGCCTGAATATGTTGTATTATTTTATATTCCATGCAGGTTTCACAGCCATCAGGTCATATGTCCTTCTTCTCAATTTATCTTTTCTCCTCTGTGTACAAGACCAGGATATATTTCAGAATTCAAATCTGTACAATGTGGACAGTGAAACACTTGTAGTCCCACTACCACTAAGAACACTATGGCTTCATTTTTATATGGTTTCTCTGCTTTTGAAAAGCTTTAGGAATTAACATGTTATTATTTACAAAATGGGATCCCAGTCAATTTATTGTTCAACCACCTGCCTTCTTAAAAATGCCTTTATTTTTCTTAGAAATGCTTTTATGCTGGTATATATTAGCTTGCTATATTCTTTGGAATTATAAAAGTGCATGCTTGCACAGAGGCAGACATTTAATAGTCCTAGCGATGGACTCTCAGGGCATCTGTACCAGGCTCTGTGTAGTCCACAACCCCACAGTGCTCTGACTATGATAGTGATCTCATATTAGCCCTTCCTTCCAGCCTGTGCCTCTCTCTTTGTTCTGACTTTCCTCACTAGTTATGGGAGCTTCAGGCATCTACTTTCTCTCCTCCTCTGTTTTTTGTAGTAGTTGTTTTTAATACACTGTTGTGATTTGCTCAGACTGGTAGTTTGTTCCATGAGGCCCATGCCAGGATCAGGAGCCCTTTCTCCAGCCCAGGTCACTGTTCCTGGAGCTCAGGGTCTCAAACCACCCACCTTCGCTGAATATCCTCTGCGCTGTATTTTGTTTCTTCTTTTGCCCCACCGTGACTGGAAAGGAAGTCATTTAAAAACTGCTTCTGTGAATGTCAGCACCAGAAACCACCAGTCCAATAGAAGCTGCTTGTGTAGAAATTTCTGGTCAGTGTTTGTACCATTTCTCTTGTGAATAGTGTGGATATAAATATAAATAATGTGGATATAAAAAAACAACATTTTCTTTCCCCAGAAGGAAAGTGAAAGGAGGGTGAGGACTTTTACCCTTTTACAAGTT
Organism: Onychomys torridus; assembly: GCF_903995425.1. Lineage (NCBI taxonomy): Eukaryota > Metazoa > Chordata > Mammalia > Rodentia > Cricetidae > Onychomys > Onychomys torridus. The sequence goes on along the minus strand of NC_050462.1, from coordinate 13,307,445 downwards.
CTTCATTCTTTTACAGGCATATTTAATATCACAACTTTTAACCTGGCCTTCTTCACCATTTCTATTTGTTGCTGAAAATATAAATAGAAGTATTAGTCTGGCTTGCTGAAAATGTTCCATTTTCTCACAAATTAAGAAGTGAAATTAGACTCTGTTAACCAAGTGAGAACAATATTATTGGTATATTACATTTTAATTATTATTCATCACAATTTGTGGTTTTAAAAACTAGGTTTTTTTTCCTGCAATTAAAATATAGCTAAGATTTTTTTTTCACCAATAAAATAAATGGGCACATTTTATGTCATTAGTGACTCTTGTGTTAGCTTACAAAACAATCTGGGGGTTAATTCCAAGTTTATACTATGCACGTGGAGCATTAAGGGAGAGGCAGAACCTCCCCAGTTAAGATTTTCTTCATGTTGTCATTTGTGTTGTTGAGCCAGAAAGGCCACATTTCCTGTCCCCTCTGCATCTTAAAGACATCTGGAGTTGCACGCCTGCTATTTGGCCAGATAACATGGGTTCTTATGTCTGCACAGCTCGCCAGACTGATGGAATGTGAGAATGTGCTTGTGGCACTGGAGCTCAGCAACTTCCTCAATGATGCCAATTACGCCCTTCAAGCAGTGACCCAGTGCTATGGGCTCCTCGCTCCCATCATCTATCACAACATCGTTTTGGTGCCTGTCATACAGGTAAGGGTGTCCCCTAGCCTCCACAGGAGGTATGTGTAGACTGAAAGTTCAGTGATTATTATGGGAAAGAAGAGCCATATTACCCCATAAAGTGAAAATGGGTCAAGAAGAAGTATTGTGAAAATGTCCCAATGAGTTATATATCAGAAAGGAACCAAATGTGTTTCTGTGAAAGCACACAGTCCAATTATAGGCCTTAGTTAAACACTAGCAATGGTCATGTTCCAGTTTTTATGTTCTTGTCATTGTAGATACAGCAGTATATCTTCATCACACATCACTAAAGCCATCACAAGAATGCCATAGTGAATAACCCAAGAAAGCTTGCTTCGTGGCACAGTTGATATTCTCATTCAAAGGGAGGAGAATAGACATTTTGGATAAATGATGGGGAAACACCTAGTTATTCATCTGAAAGAAAAGTAGAATCTGACCTCTATTTATACTCTGCAAAACTATCCACACCTGTTAAAGGATTACAAGTAAAATAAAGCAAAACTTTAGGGGCAAAAAAACCCCCAAAAACAAAACAAACAAACAAACAAAAAAACCCAGGAGCTGACATCTGTAGTCTGGGGTTTTGGAGAAAATCTTCCTAATTAAGAGAACTTCTGAAGCCCAGCAGTGGTGGTGCAATTCTTTAACCCCAGCACTAGGGAGGCAGAGGCAGGTGGATCTCTGAGTTTGAGGCCAGCCTAGTCTACAGAGAGAGTTCTAGGACAGCTAGGGCTACACAGAGAAAACCGTCTCTGGTTAAAAAAAAAACAGAGAACTTTTAGAAATGATAAACTGTATGAGACAAAAGCACCATGGCAAAGATCATAAGAAAGTTGTGGAATTGGAGAAAAATAAACTGAAAGTTAATGAGGAGTGAATTAGGTATAACAGGAAGCCTTGCAAGTTGGCCATCACCTGATAGGCAGATGGACACAGGATCCGAACAGACAGTTCATAGAAAACCAAGTCCACTGCATGGAAAGATGCTTGGGTACTGAGTATTTCTGGAAACATACATTGGATTAATGATGTAGAATCTGTAACTCCCATTGCTGGTGGGAACATGTGATAGCAATGGCATTCTGACTCACTGACAGGGTAATGTGAATTGTTACGAGCTTTTGGGTTTTGAAAAAGAAACTTAATGAAATTAAATCTAACTTTAAGCAAAATTAAAACCAAATAGATCTGATATAGTAACTCCTCTACTGATAATTTATTAGAACAAAAATTTAATCAAATTAAAAATACATTTATCTGACAGAGCAACCACCCTGAACGTGTTACACAGAATAAAATCCTTACTTGGCAAAGTGCTGGGGCTCCCTCCACCCCTTGTGTCTCAGGTCCATGTATTTTCCCTCCTGGGGATTTGGTACCACATAGTGGTCATTGACTTAGAGTGTGTACTGTGGCCTCAAGGTCGATGCTTTATCCTCCTCAAGGCTCCCAAAGCTGTTGCTCATGGGCACACCTTAGCAAGAAGAAGGGCGTTTTCTGTAGTGTTTGGTGAAGACAAGATAAATGATGGAAAGCAGCAGTAGTGTCTGAACCAAAACATTAGCCATGAACTGTTCAATGTGAGAACAATAAATTATGGTTGGTCCATGCCAGATGATCATACATAGCCATTAGCCACACAAACTAGAGCTGTCCCTGCTGATTTAGAAGCATGGTTCGGGAGACGTAGTTGAAGGAAAAAGATAAAAGTTCAGACAAGTATATAAAAGTACCATTTTGTGAAATAACAACAATATTCTCCCTTGGTACATTTGCATCTGTGCACACACATATGCACACACACACATGTAGGAGCTTTGAGAAATGACTAGGGTAGTTAGCATGATTTGGGGATGTGGTGGGCAGTGGGTGGGGACAGAGGGTAAATTAACACAGAGGGAAGAAAGCATTAAAAATCCTCACCAGTGTATCAGGATAATGACATATTGTTAAAATGGTGGCTTGAAGCAAGTCAAAAGGAGGAACACACGCACACACACACACACACACACACACACACACACACACACACGTTTGTTCTTTGGGATCATCAGAATGAACGGCTTGCTGTAGTCTCAGCTCTGCTTCTCTGATGATTGCATTGCTCCAACCAGGGCTGAGAAGCCCAGTCTAACAGTTGGTTCTTGATCAAATTCAGGAACACACAATGTGAAGAGGGAAACCCCGGTATTAATTGATTTTCAGTGGTGTGAACACTCAGTTTTAATCGGAGAGGGACTATCATTTCAAGTGCTTCTACCCCTCTGTACTGTCACAAGTGGCCTGACCCCCTCTGCACTTTGCCAAGGTCCACCTAAGCATAGATGTGACCTTTAGTGTTTTGGATCCATATAGCATTTGTCCTCTTTTATGGTGCTTGTGAAAATAAGCATTGTTTTATGGTTATTTGTATATTTATTTTGTACTCTTCACTCATTGTCAAGTTTATGTGGATAGTTGACTCATCTGAAAATGGAATATGTCCTTTGTGTCTATGTTTACTCTTTTATACCTGGTGAATAATGACCAATTGAAGTGGCATTTTATAGCCTAAGATGGATATGATTTATATACTACATTTTATACAAAATAAGATGATATTCTGACACACAAATCATCATGCTTCTGTTTTTCTAGATCTTGATAAAATGTATTGTGGTTTTGCAAGGAATACCAAGTATTGTTCACTCAAAGAAAAATGTTGCAAGCTTTGAGAGTATCCAACACATGATAGCTTGCTGTATCTTCTACATGACCAAGGTATTTATCTCATTGTCTGTCTAGTGTCATAAAACTTAGGATTCATGCTGAGTGAGAAAGTCAGGCTTTGTTTAATCATGGCAATTGGAATGCAGAAGAATAGCATCCCCAGGGCCAGGGCCAGGGCCAGGGCCAGGGCCAGGGCCAGGGCTCAGGAATTACGAGTTCATGATGTTCTTGCAGAGGACCTAAGTTTGCTTCTTAAAACCCTTGCCAGGCAGCTCACAGTTGCTCTAGCTCCTGCTTCCCAGGATCCAATGCTCTCTTCTGGTTTCAGAGGCCACCTGCACTAACTTGTATTTTTTTTTTTAAATCTTAAAAAAATTAGCATCCCCAAAGCAATGTTTCTTAGATGAAAAGCAAATGTAAATCCTACACATTACAGGATGGTAACTGTTGTTGGACTTTTTGATAAAACTGTGGTGCCCCACAAACTCAACCTTGATGTCACTGAAGTGGCATTTGAATATTGTCTGGCATTATATACAGTCACACAGAATACACTTTCCAAATCCTTAGATTACTGACACATTTAGTATGCTGTGCACAGTCTGTACATCACCTTGTCAGGCTGTGGTCATGATGGACAGAGCCCAAAGGCAAGTCTCAACTATCAAGGCCAGGGTTTGGGCTAGGATAATGGAATTTAGCTCTACAGAGACAAACAATAGCTGGGTGTGGTGACCATGCCTTTAATCCCAGCATGTGGAAGGCAGGTGGATCCCTATGAGTTCTACACAGTGAGTTTCAAGGCAACCAGAGCTACATAGTGAGACCTTGTCTCAAGAAAACCAAAACCCCAAGCCCCCAAAACTGAAAACCAAAGCACAACTTGGAGACCAGCATCAAGATTACAATTAAAGGATTAATCAGTGAATGAGGGGTGTGATGCTTTTATGAAATTAGAATGTAAAAGAGTGAGGGCAGCTATGAAGGAAAGGACAGGCTAGGTATACTCTTGGGGTGTGACACAGGTGTGCCAGACTCTGAGGCCAAGTGTAAAGGCCGTGGGTTGGGCATGGTGAATCTGGAGATGGGAGCTCAGGTTGGACACAGGCAAAGGACAGGAAGAAGACATACTGCTTTCTTAGGTTTTAGTCTGCTCCTTCATTCAACAGCAGTTCACTGATTACTTATAGTCAGGTTCTGTTTTGGGAATTTGGTGTATGCCCAAAGAATTAGAGCTTCATGGGTGATGTCAGCTCTGTAGCTTGGGTAATGAGTAGTGACACTCACAGAGCTATGGAGAGACTAAGGAAGGCTTTGATTGAGACTTGGATATCCTTTAAGCAAGAGGTACAAACTCAAGTGACCACTGAGACCACACAGGTAAAATAATGTGTGATTTGGTTAGCTATGAGACCAGATTGTTGGGTCCTGAGCCAAACTTACCTGTGACATTCATTGAAGAATTAAGTAATTAAGATAACAGCCCAGTTCTGTCTCATGAGCTTGTGCTTTAGTGTGTGTGGTTTAGTGTGTGTGTGGGAGACAGAACCACATGCATGTGCATGTGCACACACACGAGTAATTCTGTGAAGCTTTAAAAGATGCAAGTGGAAAGAAACTCAGTTAAGGGAGAGACGTTTATGGGCTGGGTTTTCATTAGAGGGGAAGTCCCCGGACAGCAGGTAGAACATGTGAACATGCACTTGGAGTCCCGTGGCCAGCCTCATCTCACAACCGAGTAGGCATGGAGTGAAAGTAGAAATGAGATTTGTGTTTTTTAAAGTAGAAAGTAGAAATGGAGGATGATTATTTGTGTAATTTACCCTTCACTATGTTGGAAAAGGCCAGAGGTGAGTTGGGACCAAGAAGGCAAACAAACCTTTAAAGAGAGAGAAATCAGATGATATAAAACCAACCAACCTACCAACCAACTAAGTAATGATACAAGACATCTAGCTTCTGTAACAAACAGATTTGGTAAAGGTCACAGAAGCAATAGATGGTGAGTTAAATACCCCAGTGTAGACTTGTTCAGGGATGGTGAACACATTCAGAAGGCAGATCCAGAGCCATAACCTGAAAAGACCAGGAGTCCAGGTTCGAGAAAGAAATAGATGGAACAGTAATAGGCTCCCCGAGTCCCAAGCAGGATTAAAGTAGGAACAGTCACATAGAGAGGTGTTGGTGACATGTTTGAAGTCGATGGTTAAGGACAAGCCTTCAAGGCTTGAATACTGAAGAACAGATTCCTAGAAATGCAAGGAAAATCAACTGGCTCCCAACTTAGCAGCGCTGGAAGAAGTTAAAACACCAAACGCTGTTTGTAGGATAAAGCCTGAGGTCCCAGAACTCAGAACCAAGAAAGATACCAGCCCTTTATTCAGACAAAACCAAACACTTTCAAAGTACAAGTGTGCACAGAGCATTGTGCCCATGCCCTTATCTGAGGAAAACACTTGAGGAAACCCTTTATCAAATGACAATTGATTCCAAGCAGAAGTCCCAAGACAGGGGGAGGTAAGAAGGGAGGAATGATAGGAACAATGAATCTCTCACTGTATTATTAAAAGTAAATAGATGATAAGGGTGTGAGCTGGACTTTGTAATGTAAATGCTAAGTAGGCTTTCTTGGAAGACAAGAGTCATCCTTGAAAGACAAACTTATTAGTAACCCAGAACTAAAACTTCTATTATATCCGAGGGTGAGGGGAGAACGTTAAGAGGTCAGTTGTTGGTTGCACAGAATTGTGATTGTTACACAAAACGTGTGGAGCTTAAGGCTACTGTTTTCTCTGACAGGACACACACGCATATTTAAAGTTGATTTGGTGATGTGTTTCTGTGAGCAGAGCTTTACTGTACAGTGGGGCTTCTAAGTGTAGAGGGGGGAAAGAGTGGGACCAGAGAGATAGAGATAGTGATAGAGACACACACACACACACACACACACACACACACACACACACAGAGAGAGAGAGAGAGAGAGAGAGAGAGAGAGAGAGAGAGAGAGAGAGAGAGAGAGAGATGAGGAGCCAAGAACAAGAAATATGGGCAGAGAGGGAAGTGCTCATTTAACCCAAGTAAGAAGCAAGGAAGAGTGTTCACTTTAAAGAAGGGAGTAATAAAATAAGTATTAACCACTTTACAAAGTGTGGATGACTGTAGAAGACAGGATCCCAGGAAGGCTAGAAATGCAGGTTCTAATGTAGGTATTATTTCAAAAAAGATGTCTAAAATGAAGCAGATAATGGTAATGGGCAAATATCAACAAAATCAAGGAGGAAGATGATTTCCACACCAGAAAAAGCCAAATTCAAAACCACAAACATTAACCAGAAACAAGAGCAGCCTTATATACTGTACCTTGGCTCTCTTGGGCTGACCTTCCCTGCCATTGGGAGGCTGCAGATCTAGTATACGTCAGTCTCAGGACAGGCTCACTGTCAAGCATAAAAGACCAAGCCTTCTCTCAAGTTGATTCTGCACACCACAAAGAGGGAAAGAGTCTGTGTTAAAATAAAGTTTGAATTTTTTTTATAACAGCAAATTCAAGAAAAATAAGATTGTGTGAAAAATGCCACAAGGACATTTGATAACACTTAGCAACCTTTCCTAATAAAATTGCTAGTGATTTGGGAATGAAAGGGAGCTGCTGAATAACGATAAGGACATTTACCCAAATTTTAAAGCAAATATCATGCTAAATGGCAAATTTCTGAAGCCATTTCCTTAAAAACCAGGCCCAGGAAGAAGGTGCTGACTTTTAACAGTGTTGTTTTTACAGGTTCCTTCTTGGGCTATAGACATTGATTTGAAATACTTTTATAATAGTAGAAAGGGAAAATGCAGCTTATTAGCAATCGTAGGGGTCTCCAACATCCTGTAAGGAATAATTAAGATTATATGAAGACTATTTAAAGTGGGTGTATATTAAGCGGATATGAGTGATAGTTTTATTTTATGTCAGAAATCGTTAGAAACAGGGCAGGCTGTACTATTTAAAACTCGGCAAAGTGTCAGAGACCCTGCAGAAAGGAACTGAAATCTTGCCAAGGATACGCATTAAGATCTGAGCATATGGCTGGCCACATCAAGTTCCTACACACGAAGATACACTGTAACGGAAATATAAATCCTCCCTAAAAATGACACTTAAGTTTAATGCAGTCTTAATCAAAATTCCCGTGGGGTTTCTTTAGAATCATTTAAAGGTTCTCAATAGAAATTAAAACTCACTACAAAGCTGCCGTGGTAAAAATGGTGTTTAAGGTATTGTGGGCAAATCGATCAGAGGAGTAGATTAGAGGGTTCAGCCCATGTCTCCGGAAGAAATGAGGGTGTTGCAAAGGTAGCAATTTGACTGACCATGGAGACTTTGATCTACTATTATAGTTTTCAATGTGGGGGGCCCTGGTATAAGTGACTATGCATCTGAAGTAAGCCAGAGCCCTACCCCACACCATAACAATGTCCAATTGGATCTAAGAAAGTCTGTGTGGGTCACCTTCTGCAGCAACAGGGGAACACATACTGAAAAATACCAATAGTTGTAGTTGGAACGTTATTATGGCAAGAAATTACAAGCCAAGTTAAGGGCCCTGTCAGAAGGGGGAAATGTGTGGCAGGTGCAGGATCATGACCACTAATTGCCTCCGAGGAGAGTCCATGAGAAAGTAAGCAGTTCCTTTAAAGGAGGAGCAGTGAGCAGGTAGCAGTGGAAAGGTCCTCCTCAGAGATCCAGCAGGAGACTTTCAGGAGTTTCAAGCCCAGGGATGGCAAAATGGGGTCTGCAGTGTAGAGAAAGAAATGACTCCAGTCGCACAGCAGCTAGTGGTTTGAAGGAGATCAGACCTGCGTGTGGCAGGGGATGCGTTAGAAGGCAAGAAATGGTAACTGGGAAATGGAGAACTCGAGAGGCAGAGGGCATAGACAGGTTCAAGAGTTATTTATGAGCTAGATGGAGGAACTGGCAATCCACCCCATGCAAGGGTAAAGGACACAAAGGCAGGGCCTGGGTTAATATCTAGCTCTATTTTCTGGACTTCTGGACAACGCAGTACTTTTAATTGAGCCCCGATGAGGAATATTTGTGTGTAGTGAAGGAGAAAAGGCTGTGCTTTGCAAAGAATCAATTCTGAGGTTTGCAGAATATCCAAAGAAGTGCTCCTCAAAGGGTCCTGCAGGCCTAGGGTGCAGGGGAGGGGATTATGTTTAACTACAGAGGGGCCGCTCCACGTGGACCACGACCAAACCTCAGACAGGCTGTGCAGAGATGGCAGAGGAGTTACTGCAGAGTCCCAAAGGTGCACTTAATCCAGGGAGCAGCTCCTGCCTCGGACTCTAGATCGGGGGAGGAGTCTGATGAAGCCCGCTGTCTGTCATTCCCTTCTCAGCCTTTGTGCAGGATTCATCTGTCATGGTCACCTGCTGTAACCACTGGCAACACCTGCTCTTTTCTCATGCTCCCAAATTCATTAGTGCTGTGCTGGGCCTAGAGTGCCCCTGCTGCCTTTCTCCTCCTCCTCCTCCTCCTTCTCCTCCTCCTCCTCATTATTTTTTTTTCCATTTTTGTCTGGGTGCTTTGCTTGCATGTAAGTGCACCATGTGTGTACCTGGTGCCCTTGGAAATCAGAAGAGGCTATTGAATTCCCTGGAACTGTGAGCCATCATTTGGGTGCTGGGCAGCGAACCCAGTCCTGTGCAAGAACAAGTACTTTTAACTATTGCACTAAGCTCTCCAGACCCCTACTGGCTTCTTCAGAGACTGTTCATCTGCTTGGCTGGCCCATAGATGCTTCCACGGAAGAAAGGTGTTTCTGTGGAGCTGTGTTCCTTTCTGGATAAGGGAGGGGGCAGCTTGCGCTCTCCTTCAGAACACTGGACACAGTCAAGATCCTATTTAAATGACATGGTTCCACCCCAACAAAGAAATTATATTCCAAGGTAGCTGGTGACTTTCCAATAGCAAGTTTTCTGTTGAGAACAAACACAGCAAATCCTGCTTATCCAGGTAGCTAGAACATTTAAATTCAATGTGGAAGGAAGGAGTCTGCAGGAGAGAGGATAAAGATGTTAAGGATCCCTGCAGTTTGCCTGCTAACATGGAGGAGGTAGAAATACCAGTGGGTCCCAGAGACAGCAGCTGGGGAAGAGGAGGGTCGGGGAGATGCTGGTTCACAGGCCACAGTGGAGGCTGATGTCCCTGAACCCTCATGCTGTCACCCTTAGCCCTCAGAACACAATGGCTCTTGCCTTGTACACCTCCTGGCTCACCAGCCATGTCCCCGCCCCTTGCTCCCTCACTTGAGGAATCAGGGGATTAAGTTGTGTTATACCAGAAATGACCTTGACTCCATTCTGACCAGGAAAAAGAATATACTTATCAGGGTTTTTGATACCTGACCTGGGTTTTTCCCTAGCTGGGATATTGGGCATTGTCTTTCTAGAAGTTTTTTTACCTTGACCTGTAGTGCCCAAATCACGTGGTTATCTCTGAATCCCAGATGTCGTGTGTTCATTTGAAAGAAACAGTACTAGATTTTCTCTTAGAACGTGTGGAACTCGGTCAAGCAACACTGTAGTTTCTTCGGAAAATGGTCTCTTTTTTTATTTAAGCAACAATATTTCTTCCCCTCCATGTTTCTATAGTTTGGGGATTTGCCATCTCACATATTTTGCTGTTTTTTGCGTTGTGTTAAAGTTGTCAATGCTAAACGTTAACTGTACTCTTCATTCCTGTCCATTATTTGGTTTGTTGAATAGGTTCAGTCCTTTGTTTTTCTCCCCATTTATTGTTTTCTCATAATATATTTAGACACGAGGGAGGAAGTTGCACAGCTCCGTCTAAGCCAAATGAAAGCACACTGGAGTAGAGTGCAGAGTTCACGTCAGCCCACGTCTGTTTTCAAATAGCGATGCTTGCCCCACTCACATACATGTTTATACATTTCAAATTAAAACACAATTACCTCACTCTCCTCCATCCCTTTCCTCCCTCCAGCCCCTCCAAAGTCCTCCTTCCAACTCCTTGCATATCCCTCCAATTCCTAAATTGATAGCCTCTTTCTTTATTAATGTCATATATATGTGTATGTATGTGTTTGCACAAACATATAAATTTGCAGCCTGCTAAGGTTGTGTTTGTTATTTGTATGCATATGGTTTCAGGGCTGACCACATTGTATTGGACAACCAAGAAGGGGGCTAATTCTCCCTCAGCAACCGTTAGTTGCTTGTGGTTCTTTGTCTGGGGGTGGGATCCTGTGAGATGCCCTTTCCGCGTTAGCGTGTCTATCCATACGGCCATTGTCAGCCATTGTTCTGTCCTTGCTTAGTCAGCCATTCCTAGGAGACATTGTTTCGCAGTGCATTTCCTGGTTTTCTGACCCTTACAATCTCTCTGCCTCCTCTGCCTCAATGGTATAGATGTTTCCATCAGGATTCCTCACCATCTGCAGATCTCTGCCTTCTGTTCAGCTGGGATTTCTGTGACGGTCTCCATTTACTGTAAAGAGAAGGCTTCTTTGATTAGGGGTTGCAGCTACACTTATCCAGAAAAGGTGGCTTGTGACCAGCCTCTCATACACATTTTGTCATGAAATTAGACTGTTGCATCAGACATTCAGCACCCTGCAGGGCCTTACCCTGTCATTATTTCTTTGCTACATGAAGCTCCTCACAATGCACTGCTTTTTTGGAGTACATTGTCCTGGCTCCACAGATACGTTTCTACTTCTTAGTATTGGGTGGATCTTAGTAGTTCTAGAAAACCATTCACCATTTCTAAGTCCTTTCCTATTAGCCCTTCTCCATATTCAAAGTAGTAGTGATCACATATCTGAAAAAAGAACCATCTTAACCAAATGTGTCTACTTATAGCACATTCATACAAACGTATTTATATTTTCAATTGTCCCCCTAGGGCTTACCATGAATGTGTTCCCTTCCTTTCACTGTGTCAGGTTAGTGGGAAATATGCAGATTGGATAACTGGCCATGGAATCTCCTTAGAGATGCTGCTAGAACCTGGATTTTAATGACAATGTGGGCAGAGCTGTACAAATAAGGGATGGCAGGTACATTAGAACATGACTCAGCCACCGAGAGACATGAGGTTCCCGTTCTGAACCATTATGTGTCAGGATTATGCTTGGCTCAGCAGTGAGATGGCAATGGAAGATTACCCTTGAAAGGGGATGAGGGCCAGGCTGGCAGGGGCAGAGTAACCACTGGCAGTGGGCAGTGTGAATGAGGATGGGCAGCGTGGTCTTTCCCTTTAAGAGTCAACGTATGCTACTTCTCGGTTTTTCAGAGGATCTGCCTAACCATCTGCTAAAATATCTTGCAAATCACTAGGTGCTCCACACTCAAGACATCATGTCATCAGGAATTGTACCATTTCCTATAGAAATCAACTTGAGAGAAGGCGGGCACAGTAGTGCATGCTGGTAATCTATAATTCCAGCACTTGGTAGTTAAGACAGGAGCATCTGCAGTTCTAGACAGTCCTCAACTACATAGTGAGTCTGATGATGGCCTTGGCTACATGAGACCCTGTCTCAAAAATCTAAACAGGCAAAACAAAGCAAAACACAAATGAGCAACAAAATTCTCAAAATAAAAGGTGCTATGTATATGACCTTAAGGAACAATTGCTTTAATGTGACTTTTAAAAGTAGAGTAGTAGTCCTTAATAGTAGAATGCTGTATCACAGAGCATAAAGCTAAATGGCCCAAAGGGATAGGAAACACATTATTGATAAGCCATTATTAGTCCTTTATTTAAAGAATAGTAGAGTTATATAATTTTAATTCTAGAGAAATATGACCCAGAGGTAAGTTTCCAGTTTCCTTAGCAATTGTGAGGTCTTGTTAGACCCACAAGACTTAGGGGGATTTGAATTTATGAAAGATTTTATGCATTGAACTCAAAAAGAGAGGCATCCTACAGAGATAATTAATACTTACTCTTAATTAGATTCTACGTTCCTGGAAGGAATATGACCTGGCGGTAATGATTATAAATTATGGGAAAAAGACGTTGGACATCACATCAGGGTGCAAATCTCTATTTGGTATGGACCAAGATGAAAGTGGAGAGGAGGTAATTTGTTTTATTTTTTGTTTGTTTCTCCTTTTTATATATTTACCTGTTTAATTTACTATCATCAAACACATTAGATCAATCTGTCATCTTTACAGTACAGAAAGTGATTTCATTAAGAATTTCTTTAATTTAAAAAGTATTTTTAAGATAGAGTCAACGCTAGCATACTGAATAGTTATCCACATTCCAAGTACTGACTACAAGGTATATGAGGCTCCTCAGGGTTAGGGTTAGAACAAAGTCCACAGGCCATCATACTTTCCCATGAAGATTTGTTGTTATTTTCCAGGAACTACAACTCCCAGAATCCCAGAATGCTACCTGGTCCTTGGGCAGGTGGGGCTTACAGGTTAAATAACTTCAGGTCTAACAGTTCTGAGTGCATCACTTGAAGATATAAAATACCTAGCTGAATTTTCCAATCTCATGTTCAAAGTAGATTTATGAACATCCGTGATACCTAGTCCTGTCTAGGCTAATGAGGCTAGACATTTATGAGGCTGCTAATTTTGAGACTAATCTTCAATATGTGCTTCATAAGCAGGAGTCTTGGGGAGACTTAAGACTTTATTGCTCTGTGTTGAAATGATGCAGGCCAAGTGTGTTTGTGGGTCAGGTTTTGAGACACTTTTTGGCTTACCGGGCTTCTGAGGCACACCAGGCAGGACCTTTGGTCTCCTGCCTCTCACACTGAGTTAGATTGACTCCACATCTCCTTCCTGAGATAGAAAGCAAGGCAATTTGTTGGCTGGTAAGGTTTCCAAATCATCCTGAGTAGAGGATTTTTAAGCTGTAACATCTTTTGGGGGAGTAGGATGTGGGGCTTGTTTTGCCTAGGGGAAATTTTGATTAAACTGGAGGCAGTTTGAATTTGTTGTTTTCAAACCAATTGTTCGCTCTGCCCCCTTGTGTCATCCAGACCATGACTTAGGGCTCTGTGCCCTTGCAGTATGGTGGGTGAGTCTCACACCTCTCTCCCTGGAGCCGCTGGTCCAGCAGGAGGTTGTGACACTTCCCACTGACTAAGGTTGTAGGATCTGCTCACTTGTCAGAGGCAGAAATCCCTAGAACCACTAGAGACCTGTCTGAGAATAAAGAGGCTGAGAAGGTTTTGTTTGTGATAACAGGAGACAGTGCAGGTCAATTCTCAGTCCTAGGGAAAACGTGGTGGGGGGCCTGGGCACACACAGGCCAGTCCTTAATCTGCTAATTACTGATCCTGTTAGGTTTTAGTGAAAGGCAGTGGTGGTGGAAGTAATTAGCTGGGTTGTAAAGGTGCTCCTTCTGGGGAAATTAGAACAGAACAGAACGGAATAAAAGGATCCCCTCCTGGTGGCTGGCAAGGATTTTATTTTGAGGATCTTTTTGGAGGTGATAGCTACATTAGGAAGAATGCAGAGACTGAAGATGTGGCACAGTAGATGGCGTGCTGGCTTGGCATGCTGGAAGCCCTGATTTCCAGCACTTCACAAACTAGCTGTGGTGGAGCCTGTGGTAGTCCCAGCACTGGAGAGCTGGAGGAAGGAGGATCAGGAGTTCAAAGTTGTCCTTGGCTACTTATTGGTTTGGGGTCAGCCTGGGCTACCAAAGACACTGTTTCAACACACACACACACACACACACACACACACACACACACACACACACACACTTGCCGCCACCACCACTAATAAAAGAAGAGTGCATGTTCTGGAAGGGGCTTAGAGTGGGAGATCCTGGAAAAGGGGGAACACTTTGGTTCTGTCCATGAAACTTAGCACTTCTAGCTAGAATGCAATATCAGTTACTATAAATCACCAGTTCTTGTTGGCTAGCTGCGCAGATCACAGTCTTACTAAATAGGAAAGGGAGAAACAGAACATTACACGAGCTTTTCGAAAATGGCAATTTCCCTAGCATGTTAAAATACGTTTTTGACATTTACCAATGTTTCTAGGGTACTTGTTCTAAGAAAACCTCAAGAACCAAGAAGCCACAGCAGGTGCTGTTGCCTGAAAAGATAAACGAACAGCTGGCCTTGCTGGAGACACATCTACTCAAGTTGACAAAGCAATGTAATTTTTCCCTCTTGTATCTGTTTAGCATTGTTTCTGAAAATGAGAAACTGTTTTGTTGAAAGAATTAAGATGAGATTAGTATTTGGTAAACCCGTTAAGGATTATACAGTGTGTCTACATTATGCCATTAATCCTAACAACTCTTTGTTAAAAGGAGATTTCGCACTGCTCTTTACAGGTGTGCCTCATAAAGATAAGGGATTTACTTAGGCTTGCCTGGCTGTCTTGGACGTGGGTCTACGTCTTCCAGCTTTAGAGCAGGTTTTTACAACCTTGGCGATACTGTTATTTTGGTCCAGATTGTTCTTACAGGTGTCCTAGTTTGGGTTATCATCACTGTGATGAAACTTCATGATCAAATTTGGGAAGGAAAGGGTTTATTTGGCTTACATTCCCATATCGATGTTCATCATCAAAGATAGGACAGGAACTCAAAACAGGACAGGAACCAGGAGGCAGGAGCTGATGCAGAGGCCATGGAAGGGTGCTGCTTACTGGGTTAATCTGCTTTCTCATAGAAGCTAGGATCACCAACCCAGGGATGGCATCACCCACAGTGGGCTGGATCTCCCCTATCAATCATTAGTTAAAGAAATGCCTTAGAGCTGGATCTTAGGGAGGCGTTTTTTTTTTTTTTTTTTAAACTGAGATTCCCTCCTTTTAGATATCTCTAGCTTGTGTCAAGTTGACATAACACTGTCCAGCACAGTAGGGGTGTCTCTGTCCTAGGCACTAAAGGATGTGGGACAACATCCTTGGGCACTGACCATAGGAACAGGATACACCATCCATTATACTGTGGTAACTGATTGGGAAGCAAACATTGGTGGCAGTGTGTGAGAGGGGTGGGGATGGGGTGAAATCAGGAGCTGCTGCCTTAAAGGCAAAAATGCAAGGATTTCTCTCTTTTCCACCATATTTCTTGCCCATTTTAGGCTGAAGTTTTGAATTGAGCCTGATGTTATGTCATTCTCATAATTAGTAAGCATAGTTTATGGAAAACTGTAATTATTTAATCACCAACAAAGTATACTTTCTTAAAGTCTAAAGTGTTCTAGAAATGTGAATTATTTATTTTCATATCAACAAAACTTTCATTAAGAAATAAAATGTATTATTAGCTACACAGTAAATTCAGTAACAATAAAAGTGATTTTGTGAAGTGTCTCCTATGTGTGAGATACTATTGTAAATACATTATAAAAATTATACAAATTCTAGCCAGGCGGTGGTGGCACGTGCCTTTAATCCCAGCACTCGAGAGGCAGAGGCAAGTGGATCTTTGTGTGTTCAGAGGCCTGCCTGGTCTACTGAGCAAGATCCAGGAAAGGCGCAAAGCTACACAGAGAAACCCTGTCTTGAAAAACCAAACCAAAACCAAAACCAAAACCAAAACAAAAAACATAATATATATATTATATATACACACAAATTTTATATATATATATATGTATATATATATACATACACACACACACACACACACACACACACACACACATATATATATATATATATACACACACACATATATACAAATTCTATATAACACCCTCATAAGGAAATTGCTCTTATCTTCATTTTAAAGGCAAGAAAACTGAGGCAGAGATTCTAAGTACCCACCACCCCCACCAAATTTCACAGTTCAAAAGTGTCACAGTTGGAATGTAAAGCAGAGCTGGGCAGGTGTTGCACACCCATAGTCACAGCCCTCAGGAGGCTGAGGCAGGAGGACCACAGATTTCAGGCCAGCCTGGGCTACAAAATGAGTCCTTATCTTAACCAGGAAACATGGAACTTGACACTGGCTATGTGCTGCATACTCTAGTTTATAGAGTGACTTCATTAAGGATGGTGAAGGGACTCTAGCCCTTTCCCCATTGCTGTGCCTTGCGAAAAACCATTAGACGACATTCCTAAAGCTAGCCACCAAGGTCCATTCCTTTCTTTGGACACTTATGCCAGACTCATTCCTGAGCTGACTACCAAGGTCCAGCTATCAAAGTATTAAGTCCTCTTTGGCTGCCCTAATTAATACGCCCAATCAAAATTAAATACTTCATCCTACTGGCTTCCCCCTTTACGTTTATAAAACACCATTTCTCTATGGGCCATGTCTGGCTCCTCTCTCTCCAGAGACAGTCCTTTGTCCCCCAGGGACAAATATCCCTTGCCTCTCTCCCTTGTCGCCTTCTCCCTCTTCCTGGGTCTCTTGTCTTTGTGCCTTATCCCTGCCCTCTGTCCCTCCTTTGTGCTGAGAACTTGGCCTTGGGGTGTCCTCTGTTGATACCTGTCCCTTCAGATGGGGTTAATATGACTGCTAGATCTGGTGGTGGCTCCTTTAAATTTTAAGGAAAAGGAAAGCAAATACTTCATCTTTTTTTACCCACCTGCCAAATATGATATATTTGATATTTTAAGGCCCATGCTTTAGTATTTAGTTGAGTATTTCCCCTATTTAAAAAGATGTGTATGTTTTGGTCATTGAGATCCAAAGGGAAATTAGAATTTGCTAATGTTTCTACCTTAGACACCTCAACTGAACTCTCTGGAGCAGAGGACCCGATCTTTCTTTACCCTGTGGTTCTAAACTGGTCAGTGAAAGGCGCCATGAAGGAAGGTGAGTGCCGGATGGTGGCATAAGCCTCAGGTTGCTTCTGTTGTGTGTGTTGTATGCTCGGTGTTCCCACCCATTGAGAATATGGAGACTCTTGACTGCTAAGTCATGGAGAAACCTAATGAGGTGACTTGAAGTCTGGGAAGGAAGAGCTTTCCCAAGCACCTTCGAAGCGAACTGTGCCATTATGAAGAGACAAAGAGAAGGCACTGGAAGACGCAGCCGTCATTTTGAAATTCAGCTATGAAGAGCCACGGCATTTTGTTTAGTTCTGAGTGACAGGTGGTACAGATCAGCGTGAGATGTGGCCAGCCCTTTCTCTTGACAACCATATACCACAAGCAGCCTCAGCTAAATGGTTCTGAATATTGAGGTTTTTGTAGGATAAACCAAATATTCAGTGTAAAATATCAGTGACCATTGAAATAAAGCAGCAGTACTTCCAACTCCTTTGATATTTATAAATGAAAAATCTAACCATTAAGGGGGCTCATCCCATCTAACCAATAAGGGTTAGATGTAACCCTGAAGAAGAGTAACCCTCCTTTGGCTTTCACACGCTTTCTACCCTCTTTCCACAGTGTTCCCTGAACCTTTAACATAGGGGTTTGGACAGAGAGGTATCAGTTTGGGTTGGGCACCCGATGGCCAGTTGTTCTCTGCATTTTGACCAGTTGTGGCTTTCTCTAGTGACCTCTGTCTGCTGCCAAAGGAGGCTTCTTTGATAAGCAGTGAGAGGTACATTTATCTGTGGTTATAATTGGCTTTTCAATACCAAATAGTCCTAAAATCATATACATACATCAACACTATACAGACTCACAAGGTTGTACTTATATAAAATTAATGGTGTGTGTGTGTGTGTGTGTGTGTGTGTGTGTGTGTGTCTGTGTGTGTCTGTCTGTGAATAATAATTTTAAAAAGGAGGTCATGATTTGGATGGGGAATGGAGGGGGGATGGGAGAGGGTGGAGAGAGAGGGGAGGAATGGTGTAATTGTATTTTAATTAAAAATGAAGTAAAATAAATATGTGGGAAATCCAAAAGCAGATTAATCAATGTGCCTGTCGTGACTAAAGATGACTAGTACTAGGAACCTTTGGGCACCCATTACCAGGGCACACTGGTAACTAACTCTGCAATGAACTTCTTGTTTCTATAGTTATGAAATTCAAGCAAAGACCAAGATTCCTGGAATTCTTTACACAAGTTATGCTCAAATGTATGAACGATGAAAAGTTTCAGCTCACAGTGGAGCTCACAGCTCCTGTTTATGAGTTCTTGAAAAGGTACTTGCAATGCTAGTTCTGAAAAATGTCAACAACTTTTACTAAGGTCTATGAAAAAAGTGTGGGATAAATGCAACTGAGCTGATTGATGGAGAAGGTGTGTATGCCTGAGTGGATAACTAACTGACTAACTATAAAAATATCAATGCAACTGAACTAAGGACCCTGACTAGAGCCTGTGCCCATCGCCAATGACAAACAAAGCAGTCTGTTTCCATTGGTCAGTATGAGTGATAGCATCTCTGTAGGCTGTCAGCTCTCTCTTGTGGGAGGTTGAGAGTCTAGCTTTGCACATGCATCATGGATGACTGGTTCTGTCATAATGAGTAGAGCCATCCCTTGGGGGTTTCATTGTGAAGGTCTTAGGGGTAATAAGCCTTGAAGCTGCTCCTCTATTTCCTACGCTGGAATGACTGTCTTTACTCTGAAAGACAATTATAATGTCCCATGCCAGTTATAAGTGATGCCAGATACATCCAACTTGTCTTCAGACCACTGACAAGTGTGCATGTCTGTCATCATGGAGTATAAACCTATTTGTCCCATTTGAGTAAAAATAACAGCAAATAACATGAGGTTTATTTAAACAATGGCACCCAAAGAGAAGGGAATCAACACAGAAATGTTCTTTCTAAAATAGGTACCTCATTTATGAAAGCCAAAGCTTGGAATATGTTGGTATAATATTCTCAAAAGATGGAGGAGACTGTGTGTCTGTTCAGTATAATACGCCATGGTAATTAGAAAACTGGTTGGAATTATAAAGTTGTATTCAAATAAAAAACAGTCATGACTTGTGAAAAGCAGAAGTTGTTTGCAGTGTTTGGGCAAGTTGCAAGGACCATGAAAGTCAGCAATAAATAACAACAACAACAACAACAATAATAATGATAATAATAATAAACAATAGCCCTTCTGAAAGGTGCAGAGGTGTGAGCACTATCCCAGCAGCGTTACAACATCTGAGCCTGGAGACTGAGAAGCGCAGCAGGCTTAGGCAGTGGCGTCCTGTGAACTCTGAGGTCAAGGACGTGTGTTTGGATGTCTTCACCAAGTTAGGGGTGGATAGGGACAGACCTAAAGAGGAAAGATACAGACGTATGTAATTAATAGGGTAAATTTAACCTTCCAACCTGCAGAGAATGAAGATGTCTGAAAGCTTCTAGGAGGTTAATGATAACAAAAACCCAACATATTGGAGGCGACCAGAGCAGCAGGGGCCGGACCCTTAGCCTTAGAATCTTCTGTTACAGAGAAGGAAAGATGGGGTCAAAGGAGTTTTTGTTAAAGTCGGGAATAAAAAAAAGTGAATTGAAGTAAGGCATAAGTAAACAAAAATAAAAGTAGAAACGCATCAATTCGAAGTTGGTTTTAAGTCAGGTCAGTTGCTACAAAGGATCATTCTTTAGAAATATGAATAAAATAAAAAAATCCGTGTAGTATAATAATAAAAGGAGAAACACAGGTCACAGGAAGAGAAAATACACTGAAAAATCTAGTTGAAAGTGACGATTATCTGGAAACATCTATAACAACTGAGGAAAGCAGCAGAAACATTTGGATCCTAAAATTTGTTCAGGACAATTCTTTCTTATTTTAAAGAAATGAGTGAATGCCTTTTCTTTGTCATACAGCTATTCACCATATAGTGATAAAGCTTTCCAGTAAACCCAGCGCAGAGAGAAAGCAAGAAGAGAAAAGTACAAATCAAGTGTTCCGAGCAGTATAGAGAGGCAGAAATCCAAGATAAATACTAGCACATAAGTTCAGCCATAAAATATTTCATTCTCAATGCAGATGGAAGAAGAGATATGAAAATGTAATTATTATTGGTACTCAAAAGAGCCAGTAGGCATTTTCTAAAATTGATCAGGTAAATTTAATGATTCTTCCTGTAAAATGAAAGTCAGATGATTTTCTATTAAATTAAGCCCCAAACAAGGAAACCTATTTTACCTTCTGACAATTATCATTGCTCTGAAAGTTCTTGCTGTTATATTAAGAAATTGGAGTTAGAGCTTTTGTGATTACCACAGCATGGAGAATTAAAAATGTTTGTTAAATGGATTCCACAGTGAAATGCTCTGAAAATGGAGATACTGGCAAATAATTGCTTCTTTTAACTTAATCTAAAGATAATTACCAAAAAAATTGTTGAATTTTGTAGGTTAGATGCAAAATTAGTAGTTTTCCTGTATGAACTTGAAAGTATAATGTAAAATCCCATTTCTACAGAGTACATAATTAAATTTACCAGAGATTGTGAGGGAGTGTTGGCTAATATGAAGAGGAACAAACATAATTTTATATAGGACACACGTATGTATTTTACGTATGTTATATGTAAAATGAAAAGTCAGTACATCACTTTCTAGTCAGACATAATTTTGTAAAGGTTTCTGTTATCTTAAAATTACTTTGTTGGTCTATTATAATTTCAATACAGATTCCTTCAGATGAATTGTAGAGTGGGCTGGAATAATGAATGATATTTGAAGAGATAGAACAAAAAAAGAGGATTAGAATGTCCAGTCAAGAATAACAGAGTCGTGCTTGTGAAATGATAGGCAAAGAGCCAGTGGGTTAGAGACAGCTACTAATAAAAATAAACAAAAGAATGTAGAAGTCCCAAAGTAAATATTAATGTTTAGTACATAGAAATTTGGGAATGTGATTTACCAAAATACACCACAAACAATGTAGAAAGCCCTCAGAGCTACACGGATCTGTGAGGAGTTGTGGAAGTGGAGAAGCCCATGCCCTTGATGGATGAAGGTTGTGCTATGCACAGAAGAGATGACAGCTGGCTGAGAGCATGCATCTTTGGCCTTCCATCTCTGTCTGCAATAACATGGCTACTGTTACATCGCTCATCTGGGGCTGAGAGAGAAGGACAACATAGCAGAGAGACTTATCTGATATTGAAAGTGTTAGGCAACCAGCTTCAGGTGCAGCTTGGAAGTGAAGGAGTCCCCATGTTCCCAGCAGTCACTGGTCCAAACACTATAGCTTAACTAGATGAAATATCTGTCTAAATAACTGGGGTAATCTCAGAACTATTGCAACTGTGTGTGGGTCCCATCCAATCAGAGGGTCCGTGATGGTCTTCATAAAAACTAAGGTGAGGGGTCAGGGGCTTGCTCAGTGGATAAGAACACTTGCTGGATAAGCATGAGAGCCTGAACCTCATCTCCAACATTTATGTAAATATCACGTATGACCAAGCACACATACAAGAACATAGCTAAAATAGCACCCACCACCCTCCTAGGTTCAGAGAGAACTCCTGTCCCAAGGAAGTATGAAAGATCAGCCAGAATATCTCATCTTACCGTCTGGCTACCATATATCTGCATAGTTGCTCATTCAAACACACATGTACATATAATAAACACACACACACACACACACACACACAGATAGAGAGAGAGAGAGAGAGAGAGAGAGAGAGAGAGAGAGAGAGAGAGTAGTATATAAAACTGTAGTATGATGCCAGCCACTATTACAGACAAAATACATTTTGATCATACAGTGTGCTCCAACCCACAGACCAGTTATCTAGGCTCATCCAGCCATTGTATTAACCTTGTAGCTGCATTTCACTCAACTTTCTGGTTCCCATTCATCATGTTAAAACAGAATTTTGCTGTCTGTAGCAAGAAATAGAAATTCCAGAAAATGTATGCATTTCAGGAAATATTAGCGGACAAATGTCAATCTCAAGATACTGAGAGAACTTTGCCTGGAGAACGAATCTGCTGGAAGCCATGATGGGAAGATAGAGCTGAGTGCTCCCAAGAGGAACAGGAAGAAAGTTTAGCAAGGAGCAGCGGTGGCTGGGAGTTTATTCAGGATGGAGATAAAAAGACTGAATCGGTCAGAAACAAGACAGTTTGTCTAGGGCCACTGTGATGTGGCTTTTGTCCTGATAGTGAAGGAAAGTAACTATAGATCATTTTCAGTCCAATTCAGTCCAACTTATACCATACTTTGAGCGCTCTCCTCTGTCCCTGTGGACATGTGCCCTTTTCATGAGTTTTCAGTATGAATGACATTGTGCTATGAAGATCTCAGATGCCCTTCATGTCCAGGGATCCACACCTAAGTGATACATGGAGCAGGCAGTCTGGAACCCTCCTTTTTTCACAGTTTCAATGACAGTGTTCTTTAGAGGTTTATTACTCTGAGGTTGTTGCCCATATTCTTTGCATATTTTTGACTGATTTTTTTTCTTTTTGTGTGTGGATTAGGAGAAACGAGTCCCTCATTGGAGTAAAAAGGTTAAAATGTAAGGACAGTGTCTTATGTAAGAAGGCACCCAAATCTCCCAAGAAGTATAAAGCTATAGTTATCGAGATTGGAAAAGTAAGTTTTTTTTTTAAAAATGTGTTTTGAACTTAATTAAGTTGATGAAGATATTATATATCTAGAGATGGTTGATTATATTTTAATTTGTTGGAATGTGAAACCGAAAAATACCAATAGGTATAATTTTATAATAAATTATAAATTCTTTAATAATTATATAGATGTTCTCATAATCAGGTGTTTTTGTCTAAAGGGTCCATTTTTACTTTTTGTAGTTATTTATTTTTAGGTGTATGGGTATTTTCCCTGCATATACATTTGTGTTCCGTCTGTGCATCCGGTGCCCACAGAGGCCAGATGAGGGCCTAAGATCCACTGAACTGGACTTACAGATGGTTGTGAGCCAACATGTGGGTACTGGGAATTGAACCCAGGTCCTCTTAAAGAGCAGCAAGTGATATTCACTGCAGAATATTCTCTCCAGCCCCTTGATAGTAATTTGAATTAAAGAATGTAGGAAAGCCAGTGTGTTTCATGGTTAGAAGGTGAACATTACATTATGAGGAGGTAATAGCTTTATGTACCAATTTGAACTTGTAATATTTATTCTCTCTCCCTTGAAGAGTGGGGATGTATCAAGAAGAAGAAAGAAGAAAAAGGAAACTTTAAAAGAATTTTTTTCTAAGAATCCATCCATTCATGATCTGTCGGAGCAGGATAGGTATGAATGAATTGTCAGCACTGACTTCCTTGAGGTTTACTCCCTGCTGGGCACTCATTTGGGTATTAGGGATATACTGGAAAACCTGATACTATGAGATAATAAAACCCAATGGGTCATACTGAAGACATGAAAGTGTGTGTGTGTGTGTGTGTGCGGTTAAAGAAAAAGACTCCAGTGGGAGAGAGAGGGAAATGAGAGAGGGAAATGGAGAGCAGAATGACAATTTTCATTATGTAAATTATGAGACTGTCAAACAATTCAAGTGCGAGAACATCCCTGTTTTCAAGGATTTACACACTAATGATAGAAATGCAGTAGTCAACACAAATTACAGGGTGCTGTGAGTAGACTGTGCAGCAGAGTGCTGGCCCTACAGCCAGTGGTGTCAGCCAATAGTTGAGACCAAGTTATGAACTGCTTTTTATTTTCAGAGGACAGAACTTAAAAAATATTTATTTTTATTTTATGTGTATGAGTATTTTACCCTCGTATATGAATGTGCACCATGTGTGTGCAGTGCTCATGAAGGTTGGAAGAGGGTATACCGAACGAACCTGGGAGTTACAGCCAGCTGTGAGTGCCATGGGGGAGGTACTGGGAACTGAATCCTCCGGAAGAGCAGCCAGTGCTCCCGAGTGATGAGCCATCTCTCCCCTTAGATGACAGTCTATTTTAGATGGTACCATTGATTGGGTCAGTAGATCCTGCTGTCACTGCCACCTTTGTTATTTAATGACAATTCATGGATTTAGTCTGGGGTCTCTTCTCATTCCCATGAGTCTATTTATCTGTTTTCTGAATCAATAACCTCCCATTGCAATGACTTTGGCTTTAAAGGAAATGTTACTGTCTGACAGAATGCGCCATGTTAATTTCCTTCACACGGGTCTTGAATAATCTTCTATGAAATAGTTCACACTAGCTTGCTGAATAACAGGAAGAATTCTATTGTGAATTTGAAAAGAGAATTTGGCAAGTTTTGTTTTGTTCCTTTGCAACACTGTGTCTTTCTTTGAGAGGACAGACTGCACCTGAAGATCTTGTAAAGTTTTTTTTTTTTTTTTTTTTTTTTTTTTTTTTTTTAACACATGGTGTGGTTTCTCCCTTGATGTGTTGCTCACCTTTTGTTAGTTATAGAAAGCACTATTTTTGTATGGATCTTAAAATTACATTTCTGAATTCTCTATTCTTTGAACAGAGATATATTAGAATCCTGGTATGTAGATTGTGTACATGACTTGATAATTTATGCCTGGGCTCAAGTGTGTCTGTGTGGATGGTCAGAGCATGTACAGGGGATGAAGGTCTGGCTTAGTTTTTTCTAGTGGTCAAGCCTCTCATTTTTTTCTCATTGCTTACAGGCTAAAACCTTAAGTGTAATCCCCCAAGTCCTGTGACATGGACAGAGCTGTAATATGTATCTTAAAATATTTTTCATTTCAGATAATTGAAGATTTATATGCATTTATGAGAGATAGACCCATAAACCCTTTACCTAGTTTCCAAGTGACTCTGTGACTCTTTACAATATCACAAACCAAGACATTGGCAGTAATGCAATCTGATTACTTTATTCAGAGTATATTCACCTTTATGTGAATTCATGTGTGTGTCTCTCGGTATATATGTTTAGTTCTATGCAGTCCATAGGACATATGTGGCCATTGCCACCGTGGTGATAGGTCTTGTTGTTAGGGTACAATTGAATATTAATATCCACTCAGGTGATGGAACATTCTCTATTTTGTGCAGCTGTGTACAGACAGTACAGACACCTGTCTGTACTACAGGATGACGCCTGTCCTCCTGCTCACTTCCTGGACTCTTTTCTATTTTCCAGTGGGGTTCCTGTGGGCTCTTCTTAGCTTCTTGGGGAGAACTAGCCTTCCTATACAAGGGCAAGATGGTTTTGGCAACAACACTTTCAATTTTCATTGTAAAAAGTTAACATTAATTTCATCTAATCATTTAAAAGGTTCATAGTTTTGTCAGAAAATTTAACCTATTACAACAATGAAAAGCCCAGAAGCCTTGAGTTCAACTATTTTTGTTAACCAAACTAAATGTATTCAGAACTGAACAATAATGTAAAGTGTGTGTGTCTTAGGGAAGTGTAGTAGGGTTCATGACTAGAAAGGGGTCCAAGGGAGGAGAAAGGAGGGCTTAAAGGGAAGGGGTGGGGAGAGGAGTTGGGGTCACCTTGTATAAAGAAGAAAGGGGAAATACTGGGGGGAAGGGTACAGTGGGATGGGGACCAGGAGTGTGGGATGGGGACGGGGAGTGTGGGGATGGGGAGTGTGGGGATGGGGATGGGGAGTATGGGGAGGGGATGGGATGGGGAGTGTGGGGATGGGGAGTGTGGGGATGGGGGCAGGGAGTGTGGGGACGGGGAGTGTGGGGATGGGGATGGGGAGTATGGGGAGGGGATGGGATGGGGAGTGTGAGGATGGGGATGGGGAGCGTGGGGATGGGGACCAGGAGCGTGGGGATGGGGAGTGTGGGGATGGGGAGTGTGGGGATGGGGGCAGGGAGTGTGGGGATGGGGATGGGCAGTGTGGGGATGGGGGCAGGGAGTGTGGGGATGGGGACGGAGATGTGGGGACGGGGAGTGTGGGATGGTGACGGGGAGTGTGGGGATGGGGACGGGGAGCGTGGGGAGGGGGACGACAGGGAGCGTGGGGAGAGGAACAGGCAGGAGATGACAACCAACACCAAGTATGTATAAAAACACAGTAAGGAAACCCATTATCTTAATTTAAAAATGCACTTGTTCTTCCTTTATTCTGTAGCTGTCTGCCAATTCTAATGTCTGTCTCCTCCCCTCTGTCTGCTCCCCTCCCCCTATTACTTGTGTGTGTTGATTCAGATTCAAAACATACCTTAGAGAACACAGGTTCTCCATTCTCAGTACTGCAGCATAACACAGGATAGCCTGGAGGCCTTGATGAACAGAGTATCTTTACCTACCTACCTACCTACCCACCTACCTACCTATCTACCTACCTACCTACCTTCCTATCTCTATCTATCTAAGCAAACACTTCACCAGGCGATCTATAGAAATGATCTTTTAAAAAGATTAAATGTACATTATCTTTTAAAAATTTGAACTATCAGGCTGGAGAGATGGCTCAGCGGTTAAGAGCACTGACTGCTCTTCCAGAGGACCCAGGTTCAATTCCCAGCACCCACATGGCAGCTCACAGCTGTCTGTAACTCTAGTTCCAGGGACCAGATGCCCATGGCAAAGCATCAATGCACATAAAATAAAAATAAATAAAAAATGTTGAACTATCATAATGCACTGGGGGCTGAGACAAGAGGATGGGGAGGTAAAAGCTAGCCTGGGCTACATAATGAGATCCTCTCTCTGAAAGCAAAATCAATCAGACTCAAATATGAACTATATTTATATTAAATAAAAGGTGAATATTTTCCCCTCATAGTGTATTGAATATGTTAATTTTTGAAGTTATTTTGTCTACATTTGATTGAAATTTTATTTCCTGTAGAGTCTAACTAATGTTAGGGGAAATTTTGCTTTATTGTTTTTTTCCCTTAAGGACCAATATAGAGAAATGAAGTTGTTGTTTAATATTGAAAAAGCTGATCGATATGAACATTGCATAGCTTCTGTAATCCCATTGGCCCTTTGGTTATAGAAAAGCAAAGCTCTTGTTGGAGCTGAGACATAGGAGACTCTTGAAGACAATAAAGTAGTGTCTCTTTCTGTCTGTCCCTGTGCTTCCCCTTGCAGTCTCTCTTCCACAGTTTCACACTTGGAGAACTGAGGCAATGATAAATGAGCCAAAAATCTGCATAAGTATAATCAAATGACTCCATGATATATTCTGTACAAATTGGAATCCTTCTTCTTCCTCCTCCTCCTCCTCTTCTTCGTCTTCTTCTTCTTTTTTTTTTTTTTTAGGTTTTTTGAGACAGGGTTTCTCTGTGTAGCTTTGCCCCTTTCCTAGAACTCACTTGGTAGCCCAGGCTGGCCTCGAACTCACAGAGATCCGCCTGCCTCTGCCTCCCTAGTGCTGGGATTAAAGGAGTGCGCCATCACCGCCTAGCCTTCTTTTTGGTTTTTTGAGACAGGTTTTTCTATGTAGCCCTGGTTATCCTATAACTCATTCTGTAGACCTGGCTGGCCTTGAACTCAGAGATCCACCTGCCTCTGCTGCTCAAGTACTGGGATTAAAGGTGTGTGCCCAGCTGGAATCATTTTTCTTTATTTAATGTCTATTTAAAAAAATTTATTTATTTATTTATTTATTTATTTATTTATTTATTTATTTATTTATCTATCTGTCTATCTATTTATTTAATACACTTTAAAATACCTTTTCCCTTGGCAGGAATAAGAGAAGTGATGTCAGAAAAATGGCATACCGAAGCCTGACAGATAACTTGAACCCCATAATATTAAATTATGTTAAAAGAAAGAGGTTTCATCAAATACTTCTTGAGGAGCTCCCTTGGAGAGCTCAGATGAACTTGTATCTGGCGAGCGCACACTTCCACCTGTTTTTCCAAAAGTTGGCTGAGCGCACAAAGATGAGGATCACCTCTTCGCGTTCCAATGTCAGGTATGGAGCCATAAGCCATCCTCCATCCATCTCGTGAACATGGACTGCACACTGGAATGCTTGAGCAGCGTTTCCAGAATGACTACTTTACACTGGACATCCCTGTGTTTTCCATTTTGTTATACCGGTTTCTTTCCCACATAAATGCTCGATAATGTCTCGTGTGGTGCTAATTTGCAAACCTTTTGGATAAATTAATCAGTATAGCTTCTAGTGCTATGGTAACTCTGTAATAACTTGATATTAGCTGACATCACGTCACTATCAGTTGTATTCAGAGGTATAGTTGAAGACTTTAAAAACAGAAATCAGATTTCCTTTTGATTTTTTGAGGCAGGGTTTCTCTGTGTAGTTTTGGTGCTTGTCTTGGATCTCGCTCTGCAGACCAGGCTGGCCTCAAACTCACAGAGATCCGCCTGGCTCTGCCTCCTGAGTGCTGGGGTTAAAGGCGTGTGCCACCACCACCTGACAGAAGTCAGATTTTGTAATATGATATTGTGCCATGAATTCAACAGGCAATTTGAGATTTTATTCTGTACCTTAGGTTAGGTGCTTTGGTAGATAAGAAGAAGACTATACTAAGGAATGCTAGGTATCTGATACAAAAGTGATATAAAGCCTTCCATCCAAAAAGATACTTGCCAAAGAACTCTTACATATAGGGCAGTGAGCTAGATGCCATGAGTATACAAAGATGGACAAGATATACATGTTGGAGCCTGATAATATACCATAAGCACTCATGCATAACTCTATTTGTTGGTAGATGGTGAAGCACATTTAAATTCTTTATTACAACTTGGTGGCTTTCTTCTGGCTTGACCTTATAGGAAGGGGTCCATTGAGATAGGACTTCTGGATGTTGATGGATGTCAAAGTTTAGAAATGAACAGCCAGAGAAGCAGGCATTCTTGGTCATTGGAATAGCATAAGAAAGAGTCCAGGTAGAAGACAGGATGAGAATCCCAAATAGTCTGACCAAAATCCATGGCATGTCAGAGAGGTGGTGAGAAATAGGGAATTCAGTGAGCACCAAGCCAGGAGGGCTCTTCAGTTTGTCTTAAATCTGAACTTTTTGTTCTGTATAGCAGGAGATTATTAAGGATTTTTGATGAAGAGCATCCTTGGCAGGAACACGCAAAATGGGTTGGCTGGAGGAAAGACTGGAGAAAGGGGTGTGAAACAAGATGGTGCTTATTTCAGTAATCCAGTGAGGCAGAGAAATTCAGGTTAAGATCCAAAATGAATTTGGCCCCTTCTCCCATTTCTCCAGAAGTTTAACCCCTGGAAGACCAACCTTTGCAAAACTACTCCTCACAGATCTGCATTCAAGTGGCTAGCCAGTTGGGCACGATGGCTACATTCCTAGTACTGAGGCTGGGATTGGACAATGGCAATAGCCTAGGTTATGGAGTGAGCCAGGGCCAAAAAAGCAATAGGCAGCTTAGTAGTGTGGCCCATGGTAGTGAAGAGATAGGTTTCCTTGATGTCCTCTGGGCACTGAGAAGTCTTCTTCAAGTTTTCTTGTCATGTGTCACCAACTATGCCTGATTACAGCACAATAAGGCAACCAGTGGTCAAAGTTAGGTCAGGGGTGATTTGCTGCTGACTTTGATTTCCTTACACTTATTAGTGGGTGCTTGGCATTTATAGTTGTAAGATTGCTTAGTGCTCAGACTTTCTTTTTTAAAAAGAAACATAGTGATGGACATATTCTAAACAGGAGGTATCTTCACTGAATTATACTGAAATCATGTGATTTCATTATTCTAGTAGTATATACTTATTGCACTAGTAAGGATTAAAACCAGGACCTTGCACTTGTTAGGCAACTGGTATACCACAGAGCATGATCTCCAGAGCAACATAAATTATTGCTGTGGAGCTCAGAGTGAGTAGAGGCTCCATTCCCATCTTCAAGGATCCTTTTAGGGAAGGATACAGTAAACCCCTAACCAGTAGCATTACATTGTATAATCTCAAAAGTCCGTGGTAAGGTGCTGGGGGCTGATTACCTGCCAAGAGACTTTATGGTCTAATATCACAACTACAAATGTTTTAAAAATAAAAATTGGCTGTACTTAAGACAGTTCAGTTTTATTTAGGTGTTTGCTGTTTCATCTGATATATATATATATATATATATATATATATATATAAATTTATGTTATAGATGTTATTTATTTATATATTGTATTATATATTATTTACACACACTACATATATATGTATATATGTGTATATATATAATTTATTAATTTTTTGGCTCCCTTTTCAGTTTCCGATTATGTGACCCTAACCTCTTCTCGCTATTCCATTCTGGAACTGTGTTACCAACAGCAAAGCTGACTGTAGACAGCTACAAAGTAATGCTGGATATCCTCATTGCTTCTAAAAGAAAGAAGCCCAACCTAGCCACAGGTAAAGGAATGTGCTCATTGGTAACTGTATCAATTGCCTCTGGATTTTTATTCACTAATACAAACATGGAATCACACACATACACGCACACACACACACACACACACACACACACACACACACTCACTCAGGTGCATGCGTGTGTGCATGTTGATAGAGAGAAATACATGCCATTTTCAAAAGCCCAGAAATTCAGTTGTGTTGGTGAGTCTTGATAATCACTTTACTCAGCTTTAACAGTTAAGTATTAATGGTCCACTGTAAATCATTTTGAGTGCTCTGCAAATATAATTCTCTTTTGCCAAGTACTGGCAGTCTCCGGCTGTTCAAGGTAGGGGAAGACTTGCTGGCAGGTGTGATATCTTAGTGGCAGTTACTTTTCAAATAGATTCCATCAATGTACTGATATTGACAGGCACAAATACAGTCATGATAGCTGATTTTGAACTTGAAACAGTCCACTATTGCCCTACAGTCTCAAATTTGTGCCTTCTGTGAAAGCCCACTTCAAGGTGAATGAAATAATATTCTGCTTGCAGGATAAGAAGTCCTGTTATATGATCTGTTTCCACAGTCTCTGGGTGGTGGAGACATAAAGGCATAGAGGCTTTCCTATCTGGATGCTGCACTGACTATTGTCTGTCAAATTTGGTTGATTTTTAACCCTTGCCTGTAAAGATGATAGAGCTTGGAATACTATTTTTAACCAAGACATTTTTCTATCTTGACTACCACAGACAAATAAAAATGTGCTTCTAGTATCTTTATGCTATTTAAAAAAATCCATGTATGTATTTCTTTTCATACTGGCATCAAAATATTTATGTGTATTTTGAGTGCATGTATATATGTGCATCATGTGTATGTCTAATGCCAGTGGAGGCCCAAAGAGGGGCTTGGATCCCCTGAGACTGGAGTGACAGGTGATTGTAAACCTCCATGTGGATTGAGAATTGAGCCCAGGTTCTCTGGAAGAGCAGTTAGTACTCGTGGCCTCTGGGCCCTCTTTCAAATTCTTTAATGCTGGCATTTAAGCACTGTGGACCTTCTTGCTGCTCAGGGTTCTCAGTAGCTAAATTGCCTTGGTAGTATTGGCTCATAGTGAGGTATTTGACATACTTCTGATCCTTCTAATATACCATATTATGCATATCCACATCATTGAAGAGAAATTCCATAGACATAAAATCTGATTTTTCTTTTTTATTTGGTAAATTGATAGACATATGTAGCTTGTCTTCAGCTCCAAGTCACTGTGATATTGGAGACAGAACATTAGACTTGAGACTACTTAGTGTACCAATGGGACAGGAGATATGTGGCAGGGTGCCACCTTCACAGAGGAATGAGTGGCCAGGGTGCTACTCCCTCGAGAGTGCACAGGTCCTCGGAATGACTGTTTGGGAAGACAAAAGGACACTGGATTCTGTCACTGCTTCCCCGACACCTGTTCATTCCTTCCATTGCATTGGTCCTTCGCCCCCACTTTAGCCCAGAAGTGCTCTCTCTATTTCCCCATGGGGTTGGCCATGCCCGCTGCCCTCTAGCTTATGAGTGCCCTTTTCTCTGGAAACCTCGCCTGGTTGGTTGTCTCTGATTGTCCCATTCCTTCTCCAAGTTTATGCGACATGGACATGTGTTACCATTACACAACATATGCCATCTTTGCTGGAATGTGAATGTTTTTGGTAGTTTTATGCTTTATACCTTTTATTTTTGAGTGATGTTTTTGATAGTGTTGTGATTTATTTTTGGAATGCAGATACTGATGATCTTTCTGCATTTTGGAATTCCAAAAGCGAAGATAATATTTCCAAGATAAAAACACAGACAATTTATGATTCCGAATCTCAATCAGGCATTAGTATTAATACCAAAGAGAAGGATCGAGCACTGAACTGGGGACTGGATCATTTTATGAACATCTTCTCATGTTGCAGGAGAGCAATGGTAATACAATCCTTTTCCTTTGCCTATGCAGCAAACCAGACACGAGCCTCACCCATGAACTCGGGTGTGTAAGATATACTCACTTACTACATCCAGACTTCAACTTGCTAGGTCTTCCCTCAGCCAACTTTGAGGTTTTCCTGCTACAATACTAAAGATGTATGTGCTGTCTGATCGTGTGGGTAGAGGACATATTCACATTTATCTGTCATCTTTATACCAGAGCCTCTTGGGTGACCTTTGCTGCCATGAAGATTCTGTGATGATGTGTGTGCCTTGACTTCCTGCAACAAGTGGGAGATGAGATTCTTTGGGGATGATATTGGCTGTATCTCTAGTGTTGCTATGACTACCGGGGTACCATAACCTTCTCTCTTTCCTGTAGCCCAAGGGAAGATTTATGATGCAGGCTATGAAAACTTCGCCTTGTTTCAACCTCCTGGTTCTGTCAGCTACTTATGTCCATTTATGCCAATGCTTCTCTCTCTCTCTCTCTCTCTCTCTCTCTCTCTCTCTCTCTCTCTCTCTCTCTCTCTCTCTCTCTCTCTCTCTCTCTCTCTCTCGTGTGTGTGTGTGTGTGTGTGTGTGTGTGTGATATGTGTGCACATGTGGGTGCAGGTGTGTGTATACAGAGGCCAGGTGAGGACATTTGGTGTCCTGCGCTATCCTATCATCCATTGCTTTATTCTATCGTAGAGTCTTTCACTTAACCTTGAGCTAGGCTGGCAGCCATCAAGCCCCCAGCAAGACAATCATATAGCACTCTATCCCAGTGCTATATAGTTACAGGTACAGTGTACATGTCACTGTGGCCATGCCTGGCTTTTTATGTGGGTGCTGGAGATTTAAACACAGGTCCTCATGCTTACACAGAAAGCATTCTTACCTACTGACCCATCTCTGCAGCCATCTTTTATGCCTTTAAAATATTAAGTAATAGACAGCTAAACTCATTAGTTTCTTTTTAGTCATAGTAGGAGAGTCATATGCTTAAAACATCTTAAAAGGCAAGAGGACCACTATACTTTCAAGACAAAAACCACTTGGGTTCCTTCTGTGAAATGGTCAGTAATCACTTGTCCATTCACAAAAACTCAAGTAAAACCCAGTCATCCCCTTGATCATGAGCATTCAATGTTATGCTCCTTTCTGTTAGCTGCAGGGAGATGGAGGAGCCAAGTCCTCTTCACTGTGTAGAGTTCAGCTCTCCTTCTTCCCATTGCTCCCCCCACCCCCATTGCACAGGCACTAAATCTGCTTCTTCCCCAGCTCTCAGCCTCACCCTTCATCCTTTCTGTTCCTCTCCTCCTCCACACTGTCACATGACCTGCTTCCTTCAGGTCCCTGCATACCCTTTCCCCCCTCAGAAAGGATTCTTTCCTGACCCTAAGCTAACATAGCCTCTCATTCCTTGCCAGTTCTGACTTCTGTTTAATTTTTTTGAATTATTATTTTTATTGTTGATGTGCATGTGTGTGTGCGTGTGCGTGTGTATGTGTGTGTATGTGCACATGAGTGCAGGTGCCCAAGAATGCCAGAGGCATAGGATTTCCTGCACCTACAGCTGCAGGTGGTCATGAGCCACTTGATTTGGGTGCTAGGAACCCACATCAGGTCCCCTAGAAAAGCATTATGTGCTCTTAACTGCTGAGTCATCTTGACAGCTCCTGCTTTATTTAAAATGCAATGTATTTCCTTCTGAAATCACATGCTGTGTACGTTACTACTGTTGGTCTTCTCCTGTAAACTTAAGCAGCAGGAAGGCAAACCAGTTGCCCTTGCTCACTGCTGTATCCCCAACACCTATAAATATGGGATTTGGGTCTGGCTATGAATATGCAAATCTTCCTTTTTCACTTAGTGAGTTGAGGACCATGGGCACGTTAGCCTAGGCTTCATTTCCTCATTGCTAGAGTGCTAGAGTATGCATGCTTCTCAGGATTGATGGACTCAGACCAGCTCATGCATATAAATATCATGTCACAGTGTTGAGAACGGGAGTCACACATACCAAATGGTTTTAGTAACTTTTTAAAAATCATTGACATATATGTTTGCAGAAAAAAAGGTCAACATTTCCAGACATCTGTAACTTCTGGAACTCTGTGGTACTGAATGTGATGTTTGTCTTAGGTTCTCGCTCACCGTGGTGGCTATTGGACTTTACTGCAAAATTGCTGCAGGGTGTTCTGGAACTTTTCTCGGGAGCTCCAAATACTACTGAAGCAGATTATGGATACTTACAAAACTTTCCCTATTACCCAGGATGGCTTTCTCTGTACCTGTGTGTTACCATTCAACCTGGGTACAGAATTACTTATTGACATGTTAATTAAGCTGCAGAGCACCAATTCTATCAAGGTAAGGGCATTTGGGTAATTATTTTTATTGTATCCAATTAAAAATATTTTTTTTATCATGAAGCTTGGGATAAGTAGAAATTGATATTTTTCTTGTGTTCCCACTTGGTTTGTTTGGTTTTCATTTGCTTCTCATTATAATTTTGTTCACAGCACATAACTTGCATTAATGTTAATTAAAAATATCTTAGCCTGAAAATCCAGTTTGTTTGAAGGAAAATAAGAAACCCTTACTGAGTTTCATCTCCTGTATGGATTGACCTTAGTGCCTTTAATCCCTGCAGAAGCCATGCTGCTCAGGTTGCCTCCATCCCAGGGGTCTATCTAGTCCTATTCTATTGTTCCAGGTACTAAGACGTGTAGCTGTTGAAAATCTATCACACCATGGCTTAGCTTATGGAAATAACATAGAACCAATACAACATTCAAAAACATAAACATATTGAAATTAGCAAACCCATAAACACATTGAGATATAACATTATAACATTTCTGAAGGAAAGTATCTAATAACTATATACCATGAAAGACAAATCATGTAAGATTAAACTATTTATACTGAGTGTTACAACATTAACTTTAAGTGAGATATGGTCATTTAAGGATGTGTGCCATCATCCATGGAATGGGTGATAGCAGCAAAAAGAGATAACTGAAAAGCTAGCAAAGTAAGACTAAGTAATAATTAACTTAAAAGGAGAGAAAGAGTAGAGGGACAAAACATACAAAGGACAAACTGACACCCAAATATCAAGTATTGCGATGGTTTGAATGAAATGGCTTCAATGGATTCACAGGTAGTGGCACTATTTGAAAGGACTAGGAGGCGTGGGCCTTGTTGGAAGGAAAGTGATACTGGGAATGGGCTTTGAGGTTTTAAAAGGCCCACCCGAGACCCAGACTTTTGCTGTCTGCCTGCTGCCTGCCAATCTGGATCTAGAGCTCTCAGCTCCTTCTCCAGCACTGTGTCTGTCATTCTGATAAAGTACTAAACCTCTGAAACTGTATGCAAGCACCAATTAAGTGCTTTCTTTTATAAGAGTCACCACGACCATGGTGTTTCTTCACAGCAATAGAACACTGACTAAAACAACTATTAAAATTAACTCAGTCATATCCATAACTATATTAAGTATAAGTTGGCTAAACAGGATAATTAAAAGGCACAGATTGTTTGGGCAGAAAAAGACACATCTGCTTCCTCATAAGAGAAACATTCTGAGCATCAAGCAACATAATACACAGAGACTGAGGCAGCACACACAGGGCCTGCACATGTCTGCACCAGGTGGGGGCCTAGAGCTGAGAGGAGAAGGGGATGGATGCCCCTCCTAACTCAGAAGCAATCTCCAATTGATAGCCACTTGCAGATAAAAATTCAGTTTCCTCCAAGGAAGTCTCAATGGGAACCAAACTACTCTTAAGGGTGGGTAGGCTGCATGCCCGGCAGTAGTTGCTGACAGAAAATGAACTTGGCGGCATCTTTGGGGGCTCCTTGTCACACAATGTCATGTCAGGGCTTTTCCTTTTTTTCCCACATTTTATTTTATTATTTTAAATTTTAGTATATACATACATATTATATGTATTATAAATGATAATATAATACATATTTATTCTTTCTTTCTTTCTTCCTTCCTCCCTTTCTTTCTTTCTTTTTCCTTTTTTTTTTTTAAACCACCACAGGTCCTTTGAGTATGTATTATGGCTTTTAGTTTAGTGTTTTTATGAGATTCCTGAGTGCCCTGCGAACCAGTGGATCTCTATTTCTTGTGCCTTCTCTTGGACTTTTTCCTCTCTGTTTGTTTGTTTTGTCCAATTTCATTGTGCTAGTTTTTGTTTTATCTCATTATATTTTATTTTATTATTATTCTTTAGAAACTTTTTTTTTGTTGTTAAAAATGAGAGACAGAAAAGGGGTGGATCTGGACGGGAGGGGAGGTGGGGAGGAACTGGGAGGAGTTGAAGGAGGAGAAACAATAATCAGGATATATTATTTGAGAAAAAAAATTATTTTTAATAAAAGGAAAAAATTATCCACTGAAAATGATAACAGTAACAATGACTGAAAAATAAAGAAAGTAGAAATATGGCAAGAGAGATATCACTGAAACATGAGAGGGCAGAACGAACCATGTTGGAAACATGATGGCATTGGAATGGGAAATGAGTAAAAATGTGCATCCCAGTAAAGCTTCAGCCAATAGGATTACACCACATCAGGTGCAGCAAATGAAACCATCAGCAGAATTACGAGACAGGCTCTGGCCAGAAAGATGGCTCAGCGGGTTAAGAGCTTGTCCTGAACGTGTGAAGCCTGGAGTTGGGATTCCCAGGGCCCATGGAAGAGCCAAGCAGGCATGGCGGTCTTCTTGTAATCCCATAAAAAGTGGAAAATGGAGCAATCCTGGAGCAAGCCATATGGCTGCACTAGCTGAAATGGCAGGCTCTGACTCAATGTCTAAGGTAGAGAGAGACTGAGGAGACTATTCAGTTT
Source organism: Onychomys torridus (assembly GCF_903995425.1). NCBI lineage: Eukaryota > Metazoa > Chordata > Mammalia > Rodentia > Cricetidae > Onychomys > Onychomys torridus. Next base: position 13,270,124 of record NC_050462.1, on the reverse strand, counting down.
CAACCTCTGCATATACATGCACACACATGCATGTGTACCACACACACATGGCACCTCATACATGGGAACATACACACATATGAGTATATCATTTTTTTTAAAGGAACTGTTTGGAGAAAATATTTGCAAACTATATACATGATAAGGAATCAATATATATATATTCAAGACAGAGTTTCTCTCTGTAGTTTTGGTGCCTGTCCTGGATCTCACTTTATAGACCAGGCTGGCCTCGAACTCAGAGAGATCCACCTGGCTCTGTCTCCCGAGTGCTGGGATTAAAGGTGTGCGCCACAACTACCCAGCAAAAAATCAATATTAAAGTGTGCTTAGTACTCAGCTAAATAGCAAAAGAAGAAATCTCAATATGCTGATTGAAAATGAGTACTACATGTATATTAGACCTTTTTCAAAATAAGACCTTCACAGACAATGAGACTCCTCAGTGCTTAAACATTGTACCGTGTGTAAGTCTGGTGACCTGAGTTTAGTCCCTAGAGCTCATGCAGAGGTGGAAGGAAAGAAATGACTCCACGAGACTGTCCTCTGACCCCCACATGTGTGCCATGGCACACATGCCTACTTTCCACACATCATGCACACACTCGCACATTCAGTAATAAAGACACACACACACACACACACACACACACACACACACACACACATATATGGAAGACATACAAATATTCCAGCGGTAACTTGAAAATGATCAGCGTCATCAATCAGCAGAATTACCCTAAGCTGTCACCTCTCTAAGTTGGGGTGATGGTGACTTAAAATGACAAAAGATAACAAGTGGAGGTGATGGCTCGGCGAAAGGGGGGTGGTACTCACTGTTGATGCAGCTGGAAATTGGTGAAGGCAATGTGGAAACAGTGCAGAGGTTCCTCAGCAATCAACTCTGGTATGCTCTTGAAGTCCTGCCAGAGAGCGCATATCCAAGGAAATATCTAAGGGACGCCTGCACACCCGTGCTTATTACTGTGCTGGTCACAAGAGCCAAGAAGCCAAAGCCTAAAGTGGCAGAATTGATGGAAATGGAAGCCACCAGCTGTCTGTCAGCAAGAGTAGAATCTCTACATTGAGATGAAGTTACAGATGACCCAAAAAAACCAGAGAGATGTCTCCTGACTATGATCGGGAAGACTGGCCATCAGTCACTCACAACGTGATCCACTGATCCATTAGATCTAAAAGGCATTTTAAAAAAATGTTGACCGTTCTAAAATTTATAAACAAATGCAAATGAAAGTGAATCTTCTTGGCCCCAGCCTCCACCCCTCCAGTAAGTCTTTAAACCAAATGGGACTTTCAGGACTCACCACTCAAGTGAAGCTTATTCAAGCTGTAGTCCCTGGGAGACTACGGCACTGGTGTGAAGAAGGCAGTGTGTCAGCAATGGTACATATGGAGAATCTAAAGGCAGACTACAATACAAACTTGAAACACAGCAAAGGAGGTAGCAGAATTAAAAGGCCACCAATGCAAGTGGCCATGGCTAGCACCTGGGATGCGGTCTTAAACTCTATTTTTCACTGAAGGGGCCAGGGCCATGTGGGGTTTGCCTGCCTCTAATAGCTGTGAGGGAAACTTTGAAGTGCAAGTATTCAGTAAGTAAATGAAGGAAAGCTGTTGGACGTACAATATCAAGACTTGTCAGGTCTCGGTGGATGGATTAAGTATAGGGAGAATGGCTTGGAGTATACCAGTCAGAAAGAAAGAACCCCAGACTAATCAGATCGAGCATTCAGGCCGCACAGTTGACATACATGTAGTTGAGAGGAACGTTTCAAAGAATGCCTTAGGAATGGAGTCAGCAGAATCAAGCCCTCAGGAGTGCTCCAGGAAGCAACGTGGTTTCTTCAACGACAAAATCAAACTTTAAAAAGGGAGATAAAATCATGGATTAAAAAGCTGTACCCAAATTGCAGTGTTTGGGCCCTGTGCAGATTTCCTTTCAGGAAATGGGAACATTTTCATTCAGTGTGGTTATTGAAGAATGATTTTAAGGGCTTTGCTTTTTTTTTTTTTGCTTGTGTGTATGATGTATGATTGTGTCTCTGTGAGTGATACGTATACATGTCTGTGTGTTTGCAGGTGTGTGAGTGCCACAGCATGCTGGTCTTTGTTCTTGGCTTCTTTGTTGTTTTGCTGTAGGGCTGTGGACGCCAGGCTAGCTGGCCCACAAGCTTCCATGTCCACCTCCCATCTTGCCCTGGAGCATGGATGCTATGTATGGCTCCTGGTGTTTATATGGGTTCTGGGTATTCAGACTCACGTCCTCACTCTTGGGTGCTATGTACTTTTGTCCACTGCATCATCCTCTCAGCCTTTATTTTTGTCTACTTTTAAAGTAGGATTATGATATTATGGTTATGTTTTTGTAAAATGAAGTCTTCACTCTTTAGAGATTATGTTGAAATATTTGTAGATTGATTAGCGTCATTTCTGGGATATAATTAAAAATAATGAACTAACTGGGTACACCCTAAAACTTGAAAGCTATTGAAGCTTGTAGAAGGTATACAGGCTCTTATTATTACTTCCCCTACTGTTTTAGGCACTGTAAGTTGTCTTTAATAAAACATCTTAAAGAATTGCACAGGGCACATACTAAATCTTTACAATCTTAGACTATGACCACACCCAAACCCCTACCCTCCAAATGTTATGTCAGTTCTGAAGTGTCTGTCAGCTCTGCTTGCTTCTTAGTATTGTCTGGTAACACACCATGCTCCCCCTGCCCTGGCCCATCAGGTTGGAGTCAATGGAGAGATGGATGTTGACCAAGATATTTTGAGATAGAATCCCAGCTTGGTTGTTAGTAAACTCTGTATTGGGACATGTGGTCACTACTGAGGACTTCCTCATCCTTCATCCTAGAAATGAACCCAGTACCTGATATAGTATGTAAGCATGGAAAGCCAGAAAGGGGGACAGGTCAACAAGAGGAGGGTGAGTGCTGAGGCCTCCACTTGGGGATCAGAGAGAAAGGAACTGGAGTGAGCTCCTTGCACACATATGTGACACTGCAGACTCAGAGGATTGGGACCTGGGCTCATAACTCACAACACGGTTTCCTTTGAGTGTGCCCCATGCACTGGCACTATGTAAGGTGTAAACCTCACATGGCCAATACATGCTATGGCCCCTTTTCAGTCTCTGATCCTCTGTAGCCAGATAGTCTTCTAGCTTGAAGGAGTGGATCTTGCTCATGTCTTTCCTCTGTGGCACATGGTTACTCTTAACGAGTCACCAGGACAGAGTGGACTGACCCCATTTGGCTGTTTGGAGCTATAGCCTGGCCCTTAGGTGGACCTGATACATTTTGCTTTGCTGCAGGAATTTTCATAAGCATACACAAATGCATCAGGTCTCATGGGTGGGAAATGAGCACAATTGTAGTTAAAATAGTAACTTTTCTGTACAAGAATATCAGGCCTCTAGAGAAAATCTCCCATGCTGGCTGGTTTTATGTCAACTTGACACAGGCTGGAATCATCTGAGAGGAGGGACCCTCAATTGAGAAAATGCCTCCGTAAGACCAGGTTGCAGGTAAGCAGGCAGGGTCTTTTCTTAACTAGTGATTGATGTGGGAAGGCCAAGTCCACTGTGGGCGGTGCCATCTCTGTGCTGGTGGTCCTGGGTTCTATAAGAAGCAGGCTGAGCAAGTCAAGTTGAGCAAGCCTCCAGGTTCCTGCCCTGCTTGAGTTCCTGTGCTCACATCCTTTGGTGATGAGCAGTGATGTGGATGCTTGATTATAGCAACAGTAACCCCAGCTAAGACAGAAATTTGTACCAGGATAGTGGGCATTACTGTGACAGACCTGAACTTATTGCTCTTGGAAAAACTGTGGAAAGACTTTGGAACTTTTGTATAGAAAAGCCATTGAGTGTTCAAAGCTTGGTGAGTTTTGTGTGGAAGCTTGGAAGACAAGAACACTGAGAGAAAAGTAGACAATGGAGGCCTACTTGTGAAGTTCCAGAGGCAAGTTTGAGTCATTTGATTTTGATGGGCCATTACATATTTTGAGTTAAGAATCTGTGGTTCTGGTTAGCTGGGGCTGAAGAACTGGCTGTGATTACCAATATACCAGGGCAACTAAAGTGAAACCTTTGCTCACTGGGACAATTATGCTAGTCAGCTGGAGCTGAGAAATTGGCAGTGATTAAGAAGAGACCAGCATCCTGGAGGTGAAATCTTCTGAGAAGTGTTTCCTCAGAGCCAGCACACAGAAGCTGCGTTCCAGAGGCCAAGGATGTGCTTCCTGGTGGAAGCCTAACTTGGTGATGGATGTGTAGTTAGAGTTTTCCTGCTTGGCCCAGTCAGGACAAATCTCTCTTACCCGCCAGTCCCACAGTCGCTCAGACCCAACCAAGAAAGCACACAGAAACTTATATTGCTTACAAACAGTATGGCTGTGGCAGGCTTCTTGTTATCTACTTCTTCTATCTTAAATTAACCCATTTCTGTTAGTCTATACTTTGCCACATGGCTTGTGGCTTACCAGTGTCTTTACATGTTGCTTTTTATGGCAGCGGCTGGCAGTGTCTCTCTCCAGCCTTCTGCTTCCCAGAATGCTCTTCTCTCTTGTCCCACCTATACTTCCTGCCTGGCCACTGGCCAATCAGAAATTTATTTATTTTAACCAATCAGAGCAACATATTTGACAAACAGAACATCCCACAGCATGGATGAGAGTCTCCCGGGTGGTGCTAAGTTTGAAGGCGTGAGGAACAGCTGAGACGGGGAACCGAGAGACCAGGAGAGGCCACTGGGGAAGATGCAGCTTCTTAGCAGTTGAAGGCCCGGGATCAAAGGGGTCATTCAGAGAAGTTGAGGCTTGGCACCTTGAAGAGAGTCCAGGAGAGTCTATTGGTGCAAGTGCAGTGTGGTCGCAGCAAGAGACCCCAGCATTTTGGAGATGCTAGGACCAGAGAATGAGCACCAGGGACAGCAGCAGTGGAGTGGAGCCAGCCAGAGCCTAGAAGATAAGCTTTGTGTGTTAGGCATGGCTGTCCAAGCCCTTTGGAGGAGCCCAGACTATCATGAGTATATCCCAAACATTGGACACTGAGTTATTTACATAGTTGGAATTTGTTTTTGCTTTGTTCAGATTGTAACTGTACCCTGTTCTCTCTTGAAGTAAATTATTTAATCTATTTTTGATTTCATAGGCGTGCACAGTTGGGAACTTTGTATTTTATAAAATACTTTTGATTTTAAAATAGACTGAATTTTTAAAATGTTTATATTTGTAAGACTTGTGGGGCTTTTAAAATTTGAAAGTGTGTTATATTGTAATATAAACATTGTAATAAAAAATTGAAATTAATGTGTGATATTTGGGGATGAATAAGAAAGGAAAGGTTGTGGCTTAATAGTGATGTATTTATTTATGTGTCAAGTTGTGCTGGCTGGTTTTATGTCAGCTTGACAGAAGATATAATCATCTGAGAAAAGGAACCTCAGTTGAGAAAATGCCTTTATAAGATCAGGCTATAGGCTAGACTGTAGGGCATTTTCTCAATTAGTGACCAATGGGGAGGGCCCAGCACATAGTGGGTGATGTCATCCCTGGCTGATGGTCCTGGGTTCTATAAGAAATCAGGTTGAGCAAGCCACAGAGAGCAAGCCAGTAAGCAGCATCCCTCCATGGACTCTGCATCAGCTCCTGCCTCCAGGATCCTGCCCTGTTTGAGTTCCTGTCCTGACTTCCTTCAATGATGAACAGCAAACAGGAAGTGTAAGCCAAATAAACCCTTTCCTCCTCAAGTTGTTTTGGTTATGGTGTTTTATCACAGCAATAATAACCCCAACTAAGACACCTCCGTAAAATTAATTTTTTTTTTTTTTTTTTTTTGGTTTTTTGAGACAGGGTTTCTCTGTGTAGCTTTGCACCTTTCCTGGATCTCGCTCTATAGACCAGGCTGGCCTTGAACTCACAAAGATCCGCCTGGCTCTGCCTCCCAAGTGCTGGGATTAAAGGCATGCGCCACCACAGCCTGGCATAAAATTGATTTTTATATTACGGAATTGGAGATAGTATTTTACATGCTAGTTAATGTGTGTAACATACCAGGGAAGATTATTATTTGTACAAACTAAATGCTTTTCCTAAAAGCTTTATCATAGTGGTTTAATGTCCTTACTTAAACCAATAATGAATACATGCCAAGAAGAACAAACCTCTGCCTCTGCTGTCTAATAAATATTAGCTTTCATTAAATAAATTAAGATATTAAATAGTTAAAACCAGGCAAAATTAAAAACGCAGTTGCACCATCACATTTTGAATAATCAGAGCCACACATGTCTGGTGCCTGTATTAAATTACAGTGCATACAAATCTAGCACATTTTCATCATCACTGAGGATTTTAGGGTACATCACCATCTCCCATTACAAAGCTGTGACTCACATAGCATTAATTTACCTTCTTGTTCAGTTCCTCTTCACGTTGCATTATCGCATTTGTTTCCTGGAAGAATATGTGGTAAGACCTTAAGCTGCGTGTCTTATCTCCATGTGGTTCCTGCAGCCAGTCGAAGAGAAAGGCGATTTCAGCATCCCCAGCTGTTTCGGGAACATCAAATATGATAACGGGGGTTCCAGCCTGACTTTCGAGCATCCTTTGGATGACGTCAATGTGGTTGATCTGAAATGGATCCGTGACTTTGCGTTAAAGTCTCTGGAGCTTCTGTACCAAGTGGAGAAATGGGAGACACTGGTGTCCCTCGCCATCCAGTTCAACATCATTTCACAGTACGTCCGGCCCCAAAGCATCTCCAAGGAACGGACTTCTTTTTGGGGAGTGGTCCTTTAGCTCAAGTTAACTTTTCAATGTAATTCTTTACCACGACCCAGTGAGAGGTATACAGAGCAAGTGACCCCGCTGTTGGTGTACGCACAGCGCCAGCTGCTCGTGAGGATACAAAAGTTCGGTGGCCCTGATGTCTCTCAACAGGCTTGTGCCAGATACGAGGCTGACAACGGAGAGAAGGTAAGCAGGGCTGTTGATCGAGCATCCGCGGCTTCCTGTTTCCATACTTATAAAAGGGAAGGGTTTAGGAGCCAACTAAGCAGTGTTTTCACTTGGGTATTCTCCATCCAGATCCACAAACCTTCCTGACAGCTTGCTCTTGCTCAGCTCTCTCCAGATACAGCAAACCAGATGTTAAGGCCTTCTCCACAAGAAACACACGCCCAGGTCAGCGCTGACACACTCCTTAGAAGCAATGGGAGTGGTACCTCGATCACACAGTGGTTTTCAGGGGCCTGTTTAACGTTTGAATTCATTTTAAAATAAGAAAAAAAGTAACTTTTAGAACAAAGAGAAATGTCTTCATTTTTACTGTGGCTTGTTTTTTGTACTTACACCAACTCAGTTATAAAATATAATTTTGATATGTATTTTAAATGTAGTACTAGGCCCACAAAAGGCTCATGGAAGCTGTGGTAATCTTGACAGAGACGGAGGCAGAGAGAGGTGTCAGTTTTCCAGTTGACTGATGGCACAAATATGGATTTGTGCCTCCTCTGAGTTTACCTTCCCAAAGGCCCTGGCCAGTGGGCCCATATCCAGTTCCTCCCCTTACATCAGTGAGCCCTCGATTTTCTCCTTTTCTCACAGAAGTTCCTCTTGGCCAGATGAGTGCCTTACCTCCTGTACATTCTTTTTAGAGGTTAGGAATCAGTCCATGGTCCTGTTTTGTAGAGAAGAGAGCAATTGCGGGCTCAGCCGCTGTTTGGTATGTGAAGTCCTGGAGATCAATGCCTGTTAAGGGCTTTTCCTGATTAGGCCATGTCCACCGAGGATGGTCACTCTAGTTTAAAGTTAGCTAATTAGGTACCTTAGTTTCTACAGAATCCTGGCACAGCATTGTCTAGATTAGCACTTGATTGAAGAATCAGAATGAAGTGTGGGTATGCTACAAAATGGACACCTCCCTGCCCTTCCTCCTTCAAGGTTAGCCCTAAGTAGCCGATCCACACCCTACCTGGATCAGCTGATCACAAACAAGCCTGTTCTCCCAAGACCTTGTTAGCTGATGACAGCCCTGTCCTAACTGCACATGCCAAGCAAGTACCCTCATGCTGCTTCTGGCTCTTGTTCTCACACCCCACTTACATGGATTTCCAAATCCTGTCTTCAAAATGCAATCAGAATCTAACTAGCTCTCAGCACTGACCATCCTCTGATCCAGGTATCGGTATATTTGCTTGAGTTGGTGACTTTGTAATTATGCTGTGCCCTACCTCCAGTCCACAGTCTCTTCTCAAGTCAGCGGATGAAAACTGCCCTTTGAAAACCCAAATCAGATTACAATTGTACAAGGGATTTAGAGTAAAGTAAGCTTCTTCATCAAGGCTTACTATGCCTTCTTCTGTATAGCTTATGCCTTTGTTATTGGCTAGTGCTTGGTAAATTCCGGATAGGTGTTTTGTTGTGTATCTTGGACAAGATCTCATATAGCTCAAGAATGACCCATAACTTGCCACATAGTAGAGGGTGACCTTGAACTCCTGATCCTCTTGCTTCTGACGCCTGAGTCCTGGGGTTGTAGGCATGGGCCATCACACCCAGCTTTCCTGCAAATTTTTGAGATTTATTTTTATTTGGATATTCTTGAGACAGGGTCTGTATAGCTGTGGCTGGCCTGGAACTCACTGTGCACACAAGGTTGGCCCTAAACTTGCAGCAGTTCTTCTGTGCCTGCCTCTTGAGTGTTGGGATTCCAGGTGCCCTGGACCATACCATCTGTACCTGCAGGTTTTAACTACATTATCCGTAAGACGTCTCACCTCAGGGACATTGTATCTTTATTACTGTTGCATGGCATATGCTTCCTTCCACATGCTCACACTGATTTCCCTCATCTTTTGTACTCTGGCTGAAATTTTCCTTTTCTCTGGTATTTATAACTATGTGTCCACTCACACCATTCTTCCTTGGCAGCTACAACTCTTTAATATGCTACACTATGTATTTCAGTATTGGGTTTGTTCTTGGAACCCACTAAAATACATTTGTTTTAGGAACAGAAACTTTTGTTTGGTTCTCTGCTGCTGTGCACCATCCTTTTAGTATGTCACAGTGCAGGACACACTGGCATTCAATAAAGATTTGTTTAAAGAGGTTGGGGAAAGGATGGATCATGCTGGTGTGCTTTAGTAAATTGTTGGAAGAAGTCTGCATCTTACCAGACTCCGTTTCCATCTCATTATGGAAAGGCCTCAAGGGACAATGAAGAAGCGTTTTCACCAGACTGGACTGAGAGGCAGCTGTATCTTGAGTGATTGGCTGGGGTTAGACCAAGGGATGTGAGTAGAAACATGGAGGGAACAGGGGCTTGGACTCTTTAAAGGAATTTGCTTTCATCTAAACACTTTTCTGTGTTCACATATTTTACAATTTGAGGACTCAAACATCTGTTCAAGAAATTGTCACAATATTATAGAAGCAATTAGTTTGGAAAAACTTCATCAGGGAAGTTAAAATTGCATTAATTATAAGTAGGCTGGAACCAAATCTGCCTTTGGAAAGGAAGCCTGCATTTGAAATGTGCTTCAACTCACATAATGGAATATATATTTAGATCAGCGAATTTATAAAATATCAGAAAATCATATTCTAATTGCTGCACATAATTTCCCCAATGTTCTCCCAGCTGTGCTGTGTACAAGAGAAATATGGAAAAATTATATAGCCGTGTTTCCCCAAAGTCCTCATGACCGAGTGCCATCCCACCAGCTTTTGTTTATGGCACCGTTTCACATTTATTTTGACAGAGACTGAGACAAACACTTCAAGTGAGCCAGACTTAAAAACACACATGCCTAAGTGCCGTCTGTTCTCGTCTTTTTAAGATAACTTGCCGGAACTTCATAGGGAAGCAACTCACGATCAACCCTTCTTCACCCAAGACGCTGGTAGAAGCAGAAGGCAGCCCTGACCTGCTCAAGACGCTTATCCTTTCAGGTTAGACCCAGTTTCAAGATGAACCTCAGGTTTTTTTTAAGGTTCATCACCGTGTTCTGCATGCCAACTATCCCACAATGTGAGCAAAACCGATTTTTCAGATTTACTTGAAAATAAATCATTTGATACTCATCGTTTTATATTGCTGTAAATGTCCCGCAAAGATGATTAAACTCTTTTATAAGTTAAAAAAATTTATAAGTGGAAGGGAAATGAAAGGAGAGGAAAAGGAGAATTGATGAGGAAAGTCTGCTCTGTGCATTTTTCTGTTTTTCCCCTCTTGCGAACTCCTGTTTTTTTTTTTTGTTTTTTTTTTAAATTTTTAACTTTTTTTCTGTTTCACTGATTTGGTTCTGACAGTAACTTCCATTTCCTTCTTCAGTGTGCAGGGTCCCACTAACTGTGCCATGGTTAAGTTGTAGGTGCTGTCATCAGAGAGCCGGAGGGGGCTCTGGCATACCTTGACTTACTTGTCTTTAGCTGAAGAGGCTTCCAGAACGTTTCTGCCAGTGAAGCTTTTTGCAAGGATGCAACGGAATAAGATGAAAACAGAGTCTGAAGAGATGGCTCCTCATCAGTTAAGAGAGCTTGCTGTGGTTCTAGAGGCCATGTGATCGGTTCCCAGCACCCACATTGTGCCACTCAGAACTGCCCGTGACTCCAGCTCCAGGCAGTCCAACACCAACACAATATTCTATGGGTATCTGTATACATGTGGCATAGACTCACATAGACATATACACATGCATGCATATAAAATAAAATCAATCTAAACCCAAACAAATATAATTGTATTATCATGATTAAGCCAATAGTTCTTCAAAGATAAAGATGAGGCTGTAAGTAAAGACTGCATTGTATTGTGCTTTTCATGTGTCCATGTTTCTGGGACAGGAAAAGAGCATAATCTTTGCAATGTTACAGTTCTTTCACTTATTATTCACCTACTGATTTCCAGTATGTATAGATATGTCATTAGTCATTCAGCCATTTGTCAAGCTGGTCCTTCAGCCATCCAGCCATTCAGCAACCACTTACTGAACGTCTGTTAAGTTGTAAATGCTGTCATAAGGTACCAAGAATACAAAGATGAATGAGATTATATTTTGTTGGAGAGGAATTTATGGTCTGTCCAAGGAGATAAATAAAGTGGGTATTGTACTGGATAATATTATTTCTATCCCTGTTGCTATAAACTGCAATAGTGTATAGCTGGCCTTCACCTTTGAGGGACTGCAGAAAGGTAAAAGGTCATCAAGGTTGGCAGGAAGTAGGCAGTAAAATACCTCACTGAGCAAGATGAAGAGGCTCAGCTTTAAGCAGGGAGCAGAGGGGAGCCAGGCAAAATGATGCAAGGAGGCAAGAGTCAAATGATCTCTTCCACCCTCTTCAAAGAATCTTCTACAGCAATGTGGAAAATAGGTTCAAAGGAGCCTGTGTGTAAGCCAGAGAGTCGCTGCTCCCGGCTTGTATATAAATGGAGGGCTGCAGCTGAGCAGTTACAGTAGAGAGGGAACAGACATGGAAGAGGGGGAAAGAGTTTCCCCAGGACTCCATTCTATTGTGACTAGGCATGGGGTGGGGCAGATGAGGACGGAGGAACTCATTGTTGTGGTGTGCATCAGGTGCCTGGTTGGATAATGATGCCTTCATCCAGACAGGAAACCAATGAAAGGAGGCACGGGTCAGAAGAAAGGGCTGCTGTTGCATTCCTGAATTTGCCTGGATGGCTGAGGAGAGGCATGGTGTAGATGGTTGGTGGATACCTGGGAAGAGGCATGGCGTAGATGGTTGGTGGATAACTAAGGAGTGGTATTGGGTAGGTGGTTAGATGTACTAATTTGATGTTCAAAGTGAGCTGGTTTGGAGAACTGTTTAGTCATCAATACCTTGGTGGCAGTTGGAGTCAGGGAGAGCTCTGTGGAATATAGACCCGAGGCTATCACATTTAGGAAGCAATGCCAGTCACAGCATGGTGTGGCTATTCAACAGTGACAGATCGCTCCCACATCTTATGAGCTCTCCATAAGAACGGTCTGTCTATTGCCTCTGTGTCCTCATTCAGTAAGAATTGACCATTGAGCTGCTGATAGGACAGTGAAGCAGCCACCTTGACACAGGACACAGGACTCAGATGCTGCAGTCTGGGAAGTTTGTCTGGTAAGTATGGAGTGAGCGCAGCCTCGACAGACGGCACATTCATGTACCATATGCTTTGTGCTAAGGGCACTGCTTAGGCTCATTAGTTCATTTATTCTTAACTTTGTAAAGATGACCTTGTTTTATGTGTATAAGTCTTTTGCCTGCATGTATGTATGTGTGTGCACCCTGTGTATTCTTGGTGCCCATGGAGGCAAGAAGAAGGTGTCAGATCCCCTGGAACTGGAGTTGAAGATGGTTGTGAGGCACCGTATGGGTGCTGGGAATCAAACCCAGGTCCTCTGCAAGAACAAGTGCTCTTAACTGCTGACCCATCTCTCCAGCTCCTAGTTTAATTTATTTACTTAATTATAATACCCTGCCAATATTTCTTGTTCTTGGCTCTTCTCTCTCTCTCTCTCTCTCTCTCTCTCTCTCTCTCTCTCCCTCCTTCCTTCCCTCCCCTTGACCTTGCGTGCCCTATTCTCAGATTTTCCACCCCCCACTTCCAGTCTCTGTCCATGCTTACTCCAGTATGTTCTTCCTTGGCTTGTATCCAGGATAGTCATTGGGCCCCTGAACTCTGACTCTCCAACTCAAATAGAATTAGAAGTGCTTCCTTTGAAGTATGGCCATGATACTTTGGGCAGTGGGATGTCAGCAGACATAACATAATTGCAGCTTTAAGGACCACTGTATGATTTATCACATCCCCTTTCTTCTATTCTGAAGAATGGAAACAATAAACCAAGCGTATTAGATACCTGTAAGTGAATATTCACAAAGCATCTGTGCAAAAATCAATGTGCAGCTATAAATCTCTGTGGGGTGAGGGGTATTGCAATCTGGTAGCCATTGCTACTGCCTTTTTGCTTTCATATCTTTGCCTTGTTCTAGTGGTTTCCATGATCCCACACCAAGGTGTCTGACTGCAAAACCCTCTCCTCCTTTAAGTCCTGAATCTCATTTCTTTTCTTACTTAAGATTTTTTGATTCATTTTACATACCAATCACAGATTCTCTTCTTCCCTCTTCCTGCCCCTCCAGACTCTCCTTCCAACCCACCCCCTATTCCCTCCTACAAGAAAGTAAGGCCTCCCATGGGGAGTCAGCAGAGCCTGGTACATTCAGTGGAAGCAGGTCCAAGAGTCTCCCCCTGGCCCCAGGCTGTAGGAGGTGTCCCACTGTAGGTAGTGGGCTCCAAAAAGCCAGCTCACTACATCTCATTTCTTTTTCTTTTTCTTCTTTTTTTTTAAGCTGGGGATTGAACCCAGGGCCTTGCGCTTGCTAGGCAAGCACTCTACCACTGAGCTAAATCCCCAGCCCTACATCTCATTTCTTAAAGGACACTTGTCCTGACCATTCCGACTGAAACTGCTCCTCCCAGTTCCTTTACCCAGCACTGTGCAAAGTCTCATGAAGCACTTATTTTAATCATGGCACATATTTCAGAATTTGTGTTGCATCTATTGGTTGATGGGCTTCCTTGATACAATGCAAGCTCTGTGAAAGCAGGAATCTTTGTCGTGGTCATTGATATAACCAGAATGTCATTGGCAGTGCTTAATGTATATCTGTTTGCTGAGTGGATGGCTTTGTGACTGGAAATGATGAGGAGGACAGTTGGGAATATTTGTGTTGTGGGGGTAGTAGTGCTGAGTCACATCTGCAGGGATTCAGTGGGTAATGAATTGCCTTTCAGAAAGCCTGAGGCTTGAGGGTAGGGCTTGTACATGCTTGGCAAATGCTCTACCACCTTCTGGCCTTCTGGTCTCATTTTATGTGTGTCTTTCTATTGGAGGAAGTGTGTCCATGTGGAAAGAGCCATAGAGAAGGAAAGCCTAGAAACCGTAGAGAATGGCTTTTGATAGAGCGAGGATCTTGAGGAGAATGAAGGTAGAGACTGGGATGCAGATAGGAGCATGGGGGTGCTCCTTCTCCTAAGGTAGAAAGGAAGGGTGAGAAATTAGGCTTGATGCCGGAAGGTTTATAATGCTGGAAGTTGAAGACACTTGTTGGGTAGGAGGGACTTTTTCAGTGATGAGGGTTTAGAGCATAGCCAAGGTTGCTAAGACCGGAGGTTTCAGGAGAAAGACAAGAGTGGACAGTCTGAAAGAGGGGAGTAGGAGCGATGGGAAGTATTTGCAGAGCATTGTGGAGGCTAGAGGGTGCTGGAGGTTTCCTGGGATGCTCATCCCTCAGATTCCATACTCACTTGGAGGATCATCTTGTAGTCACACATGACTGCTCCCATCAAGGAGTGGTCTTCCTTTCTTCATTTGGATTTGTCTGCAGACCTTGGGGTTGGAGTATGCCTCCTGCCTTAGGATCCTTACTCAAATACAGTTGCTTTTATGTTTTCTCTTCTATAAAGAATAGCTACAACCATGAGAAAATGTGCCAAGCATGGTGGTCATCAAAATGATGATTCCCATCAATGGCGGAAGAAAAGCATACTGGGGAGATTGTAGCCCTGAAAGCCAGAAGATGCTAGTTGGTGATGGATGTGGTGAGTCTGGAAAGCACTTTTGTTGCCTCCTATGAAACTGCATTTATGTAGGCAGTTAGGAGTGGGTGAGGGGCCAAAGGGAAGGCAGGTGAAGCCAGTGTACAGTGCCCCTTTGATTTACAACTGTGTTGGAAGTATGTGCTGTTTGAGCTGTAATTAGAATAGGAATATTCTATTGAGGAAATACAAGTTTGAAAATATTACATGGCATTGGTAATACTGAGCTGGAACTCTGTAAGATGCTTTAATTTTAATGGTCTTGGGAGGTAGATATTGTTATGTTCACATTTTAGAAAAGAAAATTAAACATTACTACTGAGTAGAGGGATTTTTTATTCAAGCTCTAGCCTAAATAATAATAATAACAATAACAATAACAACAACAACAATAATAATAATAATAATAATAAATAATGTGAACAATTGTTCCATCCACAACTGTTTTGTTGAGCTATCAAGCTCATTTGGCATTGTATACTTTAGATTATAGTCATTTATAAATATAAAGCACTCAAGAAAGAAGTAGAGCCGGGCGGTGGTGGTGCACGTCTTTAATCCCAGTACTCGGGAGGCAGAGTCAGGAGGATCTCTGTGAGTTTGAGGCTAGCCTGGCCTACAAAGTGAGTTCCAGGAAAGGTGCAAAGCTACACAGAGAAACCCTGTCTTGAAATATCAAAAAAAAAAAAAAAGTTGATATTTTTCAGTGGTCATATGAGGAAAACACTTTATTCTGAATTATTATGGTGGTATGGTAATTCTAGGTGACCCAGCACACATACAGGTTTTCTATTGAGTTATTATAAACTTGGCTTCTGACTTGAACCTCTTTGTAAGAATCAGGGACCCATAAAGCTAGAAACATCTTTGGCCTATGCTTTTGGGTTTAAGATGATGAAATTTTCTCAGTATCCTGAACCCAGCCCATTAACATGTTTATAACTATGTTGGGCCTTGGGTATGTCTCTATGAAATGCTTGTAATTTTTTTTATAAGGCAGAGTCTACTTGGGACAGGTTCCACACCAGAATTTCTTGTGGCATAAAAACATTTGGTGGTAATGTGTTTAAATTCTTCACAACAGATACCGCGATGCCCCAGAGCCTAGAAACATTTGGTGTTCTCATTATTTACAACATCTTATGCTCCCTTCAACTGTTTAGTAATGCATATGTAATTTGGTATAATCTCAGCAGGATTTGAAGAAGTGAGACTAACTTGTCTTACAGGTTGTTCTTGTGTGGATGAGTAGCTTGCCTGATCATTAAGCTCTGTGTGGAAGATAACCTTAGATATGCTTTTTATTGAAACTTTCTTACATCCTGCCCAGGACCTCTATTTTGAGTCTTGATCTGATTGGACATTTAAGTTCTCTGATAGGGCTAGTCTGTTCTCAGGTGTGCTGGAATTTTCAGCTTTGACAGGTATTGTTTTTAATGTCTCTGGGCATTGGGGTGGACGTGATCAACTGTGTGGAAAGCAGACTTCATCTTTCTCTCTAGGTTCCTTCCTTGGTAGACCCAACACTTGGGTTTGATTAGCGTTTACTTTATATGTGGGTACAGTGAAATGCATAGTAGCCCACTCCTTACATGACTTTTCCTCCTCATTGATGCCAAACTATTGAAATACTATTACTGACTTTGAAATACTTCCTGGAATGACCCTGGGAAAATTTTGAAGTGCAATCCCCTTGATATAGACCCATGGGGGTTAGCCTGGGACTCATGATTTTCCTTTCTTCTTTGTTGTATCTCATAGAGACAGAAACAGTTACATCACCACCACACAAGGGAAAAGGTGTGCTAAAACTCTAAAGAAAGAAAAAAAATAAAAAAGGACATTTAGGAAAATAAAAAGAGGCGTCAGCTATCTACAGAGGTTCCATAAAGACACTTGAGCAGCAGGGTGGTCTCATTCAGACCATTTATTTGAATACATTTTCAAGGTTTAGCCTGGAATGTTGGTTGTATGACAGCCAGTTCCATGTTCTGTTCACTTGTATCTCTTCAGTGCTGCACAGGTTGCCCGGTATGCACAAGTGCTCCATATACAGCCGTATGACTCTTCACGACAGGGATACATTATGAGAAAGGAGTGGCTGGGCAGTTTCATTGGTATGCCAAGAGTAAACAAAGGTGCCTAATGCCATTGGATGATGTAAGCTTGTGGGACTCATGTTGCAAAGTGTTGTGATGTGATACAAGCCTGTTTTAAAAAACTGTATACATGGCAGTGGTGATGTGAGTCTCCATAAAGCAAATGCCTACCCTACAACAGATACTTCCCAAAACAATGACTCTCTGAGGTGAATGCTATCAACTAATTTTAATGGGTCTTTTAAAACTAAGCCTGGAGAAAGTAATTCCCTCTCATATTATTTTATTTACTTTAAAAATTAAAGTATTACATCATTTCCCCTCCCTTCAACCCCTTCTCTATCACCCTATCTTAAGTTTATTACCTCTTTTCTTTAATTATTACTTTCATGCATACTCATACAGATATAAATGAATAAATATATAAATACAACCTGTTGAGTAATTTAGTGTTGCTTGTTTGTATTATATGTTCTTAGGGCTGGGAGATGATAGTCCTGGGGAAGACTCAGTCCCTCCTCCCTGCATTTCAACTGTTGTTAATTTTCTGTAACTCCTCATCTAGGGATGGAGTCCATCCATTTGGATGTTAATTGGTGTTGGAATTGTTCAGGACTTGTTGATATTTCATGGGTGTGTCTCTCACTAATACATGGGAGTTTTTTTTTTTTTTTTTTTTTTTGTAGCCTTCTTCCTTTTTCTTGGCTTGTTGTCTTGTTGTGGGCCAAATGTTTCTGGCCCTTCAAAATTAATGCGCTGTAATTCTAGTTCCAATGTGATATTAGAAGTGGGGCCTTTAAAAGAAGAGCAGGTCACGAGGGTAGACTCCTCATGAGTGGGATTGTGTTCTTTGAAGGAAGCACATGAGAGTGCTCTAGGCCTCTTTTTGTGATGTGAAAGGGATGCTGTTTGAAGGTAGCTGCCAGCAATCAGAAGTGAAGGCCATCACCAAAACTTGAGCATGTTGGCACCTTGGTCTGAGACCCCCAGCCTTCCCATCTGTGAAAGGTAAGTTTCTTTTGCTTATAGGTCATGTGGTCTATGGTACTTTGTTATGGTAGCCAGACTTTCCTGAGGCATTTGTTTATCTTCTTTCTCTGACCTCAGTCTTTTAGCAGAAGAAGATAAAACTAGTAGCTAATGAATTCTTGCAAGA
This sequence comes from Onychomys torridus, assembly GCF_903995425.1. Lineage (NCBI taxonomy): Eukaryota > Metazoa > Chordata > Mammalia > Rodentia > Cricetidae > Onychomys > Onychomys torridus. Next base: position 13,252,238 of record NC_050462.1, on the reverse strand, counting down.
AAAAAAAACTAGCAATCTACAAACTTGACGGTGTTGTAAATAAGGGTAGGGCGTGTGCAGGGTAGGGTATGAGGAATAAAGGGTGTGTTTGGAGAGAATACAGTAGGGCACCAAGGCAGGATCATGGACATTAGCCTACAAAAGAGATTATTTATAAAACATGCCCAAGCCATTCAACTTTGAAGACCTGCAGTCATGAATTTGTTAACAGAATTCTTTGACATGGATCACGTAACAGGTATCAGGTTCTAGGGATGAGTAGTGGACTAAATGGACAAAGACTTTGTCTTTGATGAACTTCCTCCTAGTGGAGACTCCCAATATGTAAGTAAGGCTTAGCATGTCAGAAGATCCCAGTAATGCGGCGATGGTCTGGGAGGAGAAATGATAAACGAAGGCCTCCCTGAGGAGTCAACAGCTACACAATAACCTCAAGGAATTTAGAAGCAAGGCACAGGATATGTGAGAGAAGAATGTTTTGAACACTGTGAGCCAATTGTGTGAAGTCTGAGGACTGGCAGCATGCCTGCTGTAGAAGGGCGTGAAGGACAGAAGAGTAGGAAGCAGGCAGCAGTTGAGGGTCCAGTTCCCACAAGTTCAGGCAGGTGGTTTTAAGAAGTCTTGTGTTTTCCATGGATGACAGAGGGAGCAGAAGAAGGGTTTCTGGCAAGGAGCGACACAGGAGAATTTACATTTTAAACGGGATCTTCCAGAAACTGGTGTGTTGTGGGATATTTGTTTACGCTGTGTGCAGATGTGCCATTGTGGTTGGTTTAATATAAAGCTGAACGGCCAATAGCTAGGCAGGAGAGACTAGGCGGGACTTCCAGGGAGAGAGAGAGAGGACTCTGGGAAGAAGCGAGGGAAGGGACGCCAGTGAGATGAGGAGCAAGTCTGATAAACGCTACAGAGGAGAGGTAACCAAGCCACACGGCAACATGTAGATTAACAAGAGCAGGCTAATTAAGTTACAGGAGCTATCTGGGAAATAGCCTAAACTAAAGGCCAAGCTTTCATAATTAATGTTAAGTCTCCATGTTACTATTGGGGAGCTGGTGGTCTACTACATTTGAGAAAGCTTGCTGCAGTGTTGGAGCATATAGTAGGCATGGCTGGGGTAGAAAGGGAAGGCAATTCCCTTTAAAACACTAGGACAATTGTTTTAATTCCAAAGGAAGTAGCAGGGCCCAGACACAGTGGAAGTGGAGAGGAGTCCTTGAGAGATGGTGGATTTTAGGTATTTTCTGAAGGACGATTCTCTATGACTTGCTATGGATTTGATTTGGAACCTAAAAGGAGAAGAGTTAAAGACAATTCCACCTTTTGGTTGAACATCTATAAAGATGGAGCTGTTCTCTACTGAGACAGGAAAGATTGGAAGTAGACAAGCATGTGCCTGTCTGCGTGCGTGCGTGCGTGCGTTCGTGTGTGTGTGTGTGTGTGTGTGTGTGTGTGTGTGTGTGTGTGTTAGGAAGTCATCTGGGATCGTGTCAGCTGGGGACATGTTAGGATTGAGTTGTCACACTCACAGCTATGTGTAGCTTTAGATAGATGAGTGAGAGTTTGGGGGGGTCGTTGGGGCCAGAGATAAACATTTGAGAGCCACCAGAACATTGATATTGAAACACAAGAGCAGGGATGATCTTTGTGGGGTGAAAGTAAATTAAGAAAGGAAGAAAGGCATCTAAGGACTGAGGCCTGTGGTCCCAAGGTCAAGAGGTTGGGTTGAGAGAACCAGAATGAGAGATCAGTTAGGTGGGGAGGGACTTTTGTTCCAGAGAGGAGAGACACCTGGTTTAAAAAGGAATAGAAAACAATTTCTGTTTGTCTGAGTGCAGACGACGTTTGGGGGGATTTTGGTAGAAAGTGGAATGGAGAAACAGGATGAGAGCCTGAGGGGAAACGAGTCGAGAGAGAGATCCTTTTCTCTTTTAAAGATGGGAGAAATAACAGCAACACACACTGTGGGGAATGATTCTATGGAGGAGGAAATGGACACTTTGAAGCAGGGGGCAGTTGAGAATTGCTAGAATGGAGGTCTCAGAAAGCAGGTGGGCACTGGTGTAGGGGCTGGATGGATATTTTCCAAAGCTCCCCGCCTTGCTTTGATTCTTTATTTTCCTTGGAGTGGAGGCAGAGGTGCCTCCCTTGATTTTTTTTTTTTTTTTCCGAGACAGGGTTTCTCTGTGTAGCTTTGCGCCTTTCCTAGAACTCACTCTGTAGCCCAGGCTGGCCTTGAACTCACAAAGATCTGCCTGCATCTGCCTCCCGAGTGCTGGGATTAAAGGTGTGCGCCACTACCCCTGGCGATGATTCTTTTACCATGGAGGCCATTGACCATTCCCATTACCCCCAGCAGCTTCCTGGTAGCCACTGCACAAACCCCAGTCCAGTGAAGTCACACAGTGTTTATGTCGCAGGAGAAACAGTCTCTTAGCCACTGCCTCTCTCTGGGGCACTCCTACATGAACACAGCTGGTACCTAACCTTCTAAGATACCTGTCTGTGGGTACAAGTCCTGCTGGAAACATGTCCCTGGTTCTCCATTGCAGAAAATAAAGGCATCTCCTTTAATGAAAGCTTCAGTGCTGGAGTGGACCCTTCCGTTCAACAGGATAGCCACGTTTGCTCACTGTGTCTGGAACTCCATACCATCCCTCCTGTCTGTGTGTCTCAATGCTGGCACAAGATGTTTCTGTGTTCTCAGGAGCACCCCTGCCCCAAATTCCTGGTTATGATGCTGATCTGGCAGGTCCCTCCATGCCTAATTTTCCTCATCTGTAAGATAAGGGTAATAATGGTCTCTATCCTTCATGGCTGTTTTTAGGAGTCAATCAATCACAGTAACTCATTAGACGTATTAGGGCCAGAGAGATATCAGCGTACCCTTTTCTGCCCTTCTTTATTTCTGTCTTTTTTATTTCTCTCATTTGGTCATTTAATCAGATTCTCTCTGCAAATGTGACTTTAATTCTCTTGTGCTGGAAAGCCTTATCAGCTAGACGGGATACTTCTTAAGGATGAGGCCACACCCTTTAACCTCTTAGTGTTCTATTAACTAGGAAGTGGCTACATTATCAAGACCTTAAATTTTTTTCTGAGACATTCTACTTGTTCAGCTGATTGAAGAAGTAAATCTTCTAGCTGTCCGGTGCGGAATCCTGCAAGTCCACTCTCCTCCAGGCCGTATCTGGTCTGTGTGCAGCTCACCTGCAGCCCAGTCCAATTCCTGGACCACTCTCACTGCCCAGGGGCCTAGCAGCCGCTTTCCCGTGGGTTCCCCTTCCTGGCATGCACCAGAGCACCTGATCCAGCCCCACGCATGGCCTCAGCTGCTTGTCCTCTCTCAGGACCTGCCTTCCTCTTCCCTTCTGAGATCAGCTGCCAGTCTCCCAGATGTTTCCTGTTGCCTCCTTTCGTCTGTTTCCCAAAGCACCTGGGCTTTGAAGAGGCTGTTGAAAAGGAGGTTATTTCATTTTTTTTTAAATGAAAAAGTAGGAGGCTTCATAAGGAAAACTGGCAAGATCTAAGGTTATTTGCATTTCTTAAGAATAAAAAAATTAAAACTTTGCTCAAAAATTAGAGCTTTGAAATATGCTAAAAGGCAAAATTCATCTATGCGTCAAATGCCTGCTACAGACTGGGGCCCTTGGATTCAGCAGCTTTGGGTCCAGGCCAAGAAGGTCTCTGAGCTAGACCTGCCTTATGACTTGTGGGATCGTGTCGTAATTCATCCCTAATGTTTTCCTCTGTTTCAGAACATAATCAGGCCAAACAGCTTGTCTGTGTTCCTGTGGATGTGGCAGACACTTTGAGATGCTTTCGAGAGAGCCTGGAAAAGTCCAAGTATCATAACAGATCAGTCCGACACAGCAGAAAGCTGCTTTTGTTACTTATTGCACAGACTCAAGGTAAAGGTCTATTCTGTCCCTTGATCTGGACTCACATGGGGAACCATCCTGCAGAATGTTCTGGCCTCACAATCTTCCCATGGCCACATGCTTCTCCCCGGCAGCCTTTTCCATTTTGCCTGGCACATTTCATCATCTCTCTCATATGCTTTTCTCCACCAAGACACCCGACCTGCCTTTAAACTTTCTGCTCAATTCGCCAGCTTCCTGGATACGGGAGACATCAAGCAAAATGGTGTCTATTAAAGTTTTGGTTCTGTGTCTCGGTGTTCCGGGAGCTTTCCTTGCAGGTGTAGAGCTCCGATAACCGTCCTTTGGGAGATGACTGACTCATCCCAAGTTAAGCAGAACCTTTTACCAGGTGCCACTTATCAGTCTCAAAGAAATAGATGGACTGAAAAAAAATGCATCCTTAAAATTTCTTTTTCTTTTCTGCTTTTGGTTTTTCGAGACAGGGTTTCTCTGTGTAGCTTTGAGCCTTTCCTGGAACTCACTCTGTAGACCAGGCTGGCCTCGAACTCACAGAGATCCACCTGCCTCTGCCTCACAAGTGCTGGGATTAAAGGCGTGCGCCACCACTGCCCGACTTCCTTAAAATTTCTTTTACAGGGACTGGGAGAGGGAGGGAGAAAGAGCGACAGGATTTATGTGGCATGAAGGGACTCTTTGGAGGGGAGGAAGGGGCCAGGGAAAGGAACAAAGGAGGACCATTAGGAGGGGTGAGTATAGATGAGGTGTAGATGCCAGGGATAGTTCAGTGGGCAAAGTGCTTGTCATGCAAGCATCAGGACCTGGGCTTCATCTCTAGAGTCCATGTGAAGCAGAGCCTGCTCAACACCACAGCTGAGGAAGTGGTTCCCTGGTGCTCCCTGGCCAGCCAGCCTAGCTTCATTGATGAGTTCTGGGGAGTATGCTAAATCAATTCTCCATATCATATCCACACCTTCCAATTCTAGATACATTATTGGTGCATGAGGACACGAGTTACAAAACGCCTCAGAACCCTTCTCCCAGCTCACCCCAAGGCTCACCCGATACTGGACCATTGTCAGTAGTTCATCCCAAGTCCTCAGGTGTGGACTTCAGTCCACTCACAGCTTCTCCCTTGGCTCCTCCACATTGCTCCCCATATGTTCTCTGATCTTCTAACAAGACAGATTTTTCTCCATTGCTTTCTTCCTGTTTCAGGTCAGAGCTACAAACATGTTGCTTCTCTCCAAGAGCTTTCTGTCCCAGAGATGAACTAAAATCTTAACTATGGGAAACTATTTTTAAGAAGGCATACTCAAGTCCGCTAACTGCCCCCAGCTTGCAAAAGAGGCAGAGTACTAGCTCAGCTTTAGCTTGTCTGTCTGTCCTGTAGTGCATACCTGTCTGCCTGTCCTTCTGTAGTGCCTTAGTCTGTCTGCCTGTCCTTCTGTAGTTCCTACCTGTCTGTCTGTCTTTCCGCAGTGCCTTAGCCTGTCTGTCTGTCCTTCTGCAGTGCCTTAGTCTGTCTGTCCTTCTGTAGTCCTTAGCCTGTCTGCCTGTCCTTCTGTAGTGCCTTAGCCTGTGTGCCTGTCCTTCTGTAGTGCCTTAGCCTGTCTGCCTGTCCTTCTGCAGTGCCTTAGCCTGTCTGCCTGTCCTTATGTAGTGCCTTAGCCTATCTGTCTGTCCTGTAGTGTCTTAACCTGTCTGCCTGTCCTTCTGCAGTGCCTTAGCCTGTCTGTCCTTCTGTAGTGTCTTAGCCTGTCTTCCTGTCCTTCTGTAGTGCCTTAGCCTGTCTGCCTGTCCTTCTGTAGTGCCTTAGCCTGTCTGCCTGTCCTTCTGCAGTGCCTTAGTCTGTCTGTCCTTCTGTAGTGTCTTAGCCTGTCTTCCTGTCCTTCTGTAGTGCCTTAGCCTGTGTGCCTGTCCTTCTGTAGTGCCTTAGCCTGTCTGTCTGTCCTTCTGTAGTGCCTTAGCCTGTCTGCCTGTCCTTCTGCAGTGCCTTAGTCTGTCTGTCCTTCTGTAATGTCTTAGCCTGTGTGCCTGTCCTTCTGTAGTGCCTTAGCCTGTCTGCCTGTCCTTCTGCAGTGCCTTAGCCTGTCTGTCTGTCCTTCTGTAGTGCCTTAGCCTGTCTGTCTGTCCTTCTGTAATGTCTTAGCCTGTGTGCCTGTCCTTCTGCAGTGCCTTAGCCTGTGTGCCTGTCCTTCTGTAGTGCCTTAAGCCTGTCTGCCTGTCCTTCTGTAGTGCCTTAGCCTGTCTGTCCTGTAGTGTCTTAGCCTGTCTGCCTGTCCTTCTGCAGTGCCTTAGTCTGTCTGTCCTTCTGTAGTGTCTTAGCCTGTCTTCCTGTCCTTCTGCAGTGCCTTAGCCTGTCTGCCTGTCCTTCTGTAGTGCCTTAGCCTGTCTGCCTGTCCTTCTGCAGTGCCTTAGTCTGTCTGTCCTTCTGTAATGTCTTAGCCTGTGTGCCTGTCCTTCTGTAGTGCCTTAGCCTGTCTGCCTGTCCTTCTGCAGTGCCTTAGCCTGTCTGCCTGTCCTTCTGCAGTGCCTTAGTCTGTCTGTCCTTCTGTAATGTCTTAGCCTGTGTGCCTGTCCTTCTGTAGTGCCTTAGTCTGTCTGCCTGTCCTTCTGCAGTGCCTTAGCCTGTCTGCCTGTCCTTCTGTAGTGCCTTAGCCTGTCTGTCTGTCCTTCTGTAATGTCTTAGCCTGGCTGGCTGCCCCTCAGTAGTACTTTCCCTGAAACAAAAGTACAGAGCCCATCCACTTGAACAGCTGCAGACTCCAGTATAAATCCTGGACCCCAGGGCTAAGAAAACTGCATTCCTCTGACTGTGGAAAAGCCAATGTGTATTCAAAAGCCTGTCCTGTCCTCTCCCTTGGCATTCCTCTACCTTTCTGTCTTTCCTCTCTTTCTCTACTTAATGTTTCCCACTTTCCACCTATATTTTCAGGAGACAAAGGAGGGACAAACAACCCGCAGTTTTCCTCAGGAAAGGTGGACTTCTGCCTGGGAACAGAAGAGATGCACATGCCAATACCTCCTGACCTTTCTCAGGAAAACTTCCGAGTTTTCAGCTCCGTGGAGAAAAGCAAACTTCCCTACTCACAGCTCGGGCTGGTGATTTCTTCCCATTACCAAACCATTGGTAAGGCCAACCCATTACAAACTGTCAGTATGACCTTCAGTGTTAGCATGAGATGACCTCTGGTCCTGAAATGTTACCTTCAAAAGTAGGACGAGGGCTGTCGAGATGAGACGCTCAACCAGTGAAAGTGCTTGGTGCACAAGAGTGGAGGCTTCAGTTCAATCCTCAGAACCCATGTCAAGGTGGAAGGGGAGAACGGACTTGACAAAGTTGTCCTCTGACCTTGACATGTGTGCCACAGGATATGCCCACCTGCAACCACATCTCCCCACCCACAAACACTAATAAGTGAATTAAAAAATTTTCTTTTTTTTTTTGGTTTTTCGAGACAGGGTTTCTCTGTGTAGTTTTGGTGCCTGTCTTGGATCTCGCTCTGTAGACCAGGCTGACCTCAAACTCACAGAGATCCGCCTGCCTCTGCCTCCCAAGTGCCGGGATTAAAGGCATGTGCCACCACCGCCCAGCAATTTTAAAAATTTAAGAACAATGAAAGAACTTGAATGTATGGTCCATTCATCACAGTCTTTTAGGCTATGATAGAACATTCTAGAGACAGAAGATGCCTCTGGCCTCCTGCTGCTACTCACCTGGCTGTGACCACTGTAAGACTGTAGGCCAGTCCTCTGCCCAGTTCTCTTGGTGGAACTGTGAGCCTCTCATGAGTATGGTGACATTGACAAATACTTCTGCTCTGTGTTCAACAACCTCATTCTTCACATCTTTCTCTTAGATGTGGCTTTTCTAAAAATCCAATAGTGTGTTCTTCACCCATATTGTATGCCCAGGGACAGCCCCCTTTGCAACAGACATCATATAACTCTCCCTTTATTTCCTCAAATAAAATCTGCAATTCATATGTTGTTTGGGATATGTGATTTCTGAATATAATTCAGTACAGAGCTGTAATGATAAAATAAGGAGGAATACAAGATTACTCTATAATTAGATCCTATAGTTTAATAGATAAATGAGAAAGTACTTCAGGCAGCTGCTTCCATCTCAGATGAGGAATCGCCATGATGATGGGTGTAGATTGACCCGGGTGTGCTGTATTGGTGAATCAAGTTCTGAACAAAACCAAATACTGCAATGGCTATATTTCTGGAAAATTCAGGATGATTAGAAATATGACAAAAAATCCTTTAAAAAACCCTATAAAACAAAGTTAGATATTGTCCTTCATGAACAGGCGTCTTACTTTTCTTGGTCACTGTGGGGCAAGTTTCTGCAGAGCATCCTGCCTCCCTGCTTGTTACCTGCAGCATTCTAGGTAATGCTGCCTCGTGACAGCTCACAGAACCCTGCCTTAGGTCTCAGAAATGCCCTCTAGGAGAGAGTGCTGCCCACCTTAGAAATTCCTGCCTTGTCTGTTCATTTCTTCTGGTTAGACAAGCCTAATTACTTATGCATTTATTAGAAAGCTAAAAAGTGTGTGATGAAAAATATTCGCTACTACCCTGCATCTAGGTGAAAGGAAAAATCTGATCTGCTAGGATCCTGCCAGCTCTCTGCTGAAAACCAATTCTTGGGACCTTCCTGTCTGTTACCTCTCCAAGTGGCATTCTGGGACCTCTAGAATCAGGCACTACCTCCTTCTTGAGGGTCCCAGTAGCTGTAGCGTCCCCCCACTCCTCTGTAAGTTTCGTTAACCAGCTCTGCCTGCATGACTGACTTCACTGTGCTTTCTCCATGGAGCCTTTGTGTTTCTGGGGCATTAGACTCAATCTCCTGTTCTCCAGTGTTCAAACAGAACCTCGTTTGCTCTCTCTCTGGGTATATATAGCGTGTGACATTTGAAAACACTATTAACTGAAGCTTTTCTCACTGCCATCTACACAGTTAAGAAATAATGCTGTTGAAAATATTCTTGCAAATATAAAGGAAATTTTCCTTAGCGCTGACATTTGTTCTTTGACTTGATTAAAAATACAGATGTTCTCCAAGCCAGCAACCAAAGGAGCCTTAAAGTCCAGGTGTTGCATTCACTCGGAAATCTCTTCATCTTTGCAGAGAAGAAAAGGTAGTGCTTTGGAAGTTAGCAAAGACACAAGTTTTTTGTTTGTTTGATTTCTTTTTTAATTAGGAAAAATATTTTCTCCCATAAATGCTAGTTCTAAAATAATATTGCATGGAATTGCTTTATTCGTCACATGACCTGAGACAGATACTACAGGGGATAAACGCTACTATTTGCGGTGGCCACATCCTCGGGCTGCTTGCTTTTCCTCTTGGTGGGGAAGGGGTGGGGACTGCTTTCATTACTGGCCTCAGAGGACACCCCACTCAGTGCTCTGTTTCCATCTCAGGTCTGCTTTTAAGTGTTGGTGTCAAGCTCTTGATGACATATTCAGAAAGCCAGATGCACTGCACACCTGGAAAGAATTCGGCACCCCGCTCCGCAGTACCACCAACAGCTGTTCACCTCCTGATTTCAAAGACTACAGTGAAGAATTTCTATCAAAGCTTGGCATTTGGGGGTGTCTGCAAGGGGCAGTGATCTCAGCAAAGATAGCGCAGTGAGTATGGACATGGGATGAGCCGTGTGCCAGCTACCGCCCACCTTTGCCTCCTCTATGGTTATGTCCATCTATAGGGCAACACAATTTCAGGCCGTGTGATATTTTCACTTACAACTGTCCTCTCTTCCTGTGGCATTTCTGCCCCCAGGAGATGAACTCATGAACACACACACACATACATGTACAACAGACTTAGGACTTGGGAAAGCATTGAGTGAGACCTAGGAAAGAGAGAGAGGAAGATTGGCACATGGGAAGAGATGATCATTGCTGAGGGCACCTCAGCTTGGAGCCTCTGAAATCATTACTTAGTGATTTCAAGCAAGAAAGTCATTTTCTGTTCCTAGCTGTAAGTCTCCCAGAGGAGACTGAAGCCACAGGGCCTATCTAGTCTCATATTCTCAGAGCAGAGGACACTCTTGAGTGCAGAGTCCCACCTCTGGCACCCACACAGATGACCTCAGATGGACTGTGTTGTCACTGCAGCCTGGCCAGCTGCCTGGTTTTATTCATCTAAGTAAGATTTAAGAGAAGGTAATCTGGTTTATAGCTGCAATGGCAGGTTGCAAGTGTCACATAAAGAAAACACAAACTCCTCCAAGGGACATAAGAGGAGACAATCATGGCGGAGAGGCATGATTTTCATTTTGATTGGACAGGCTTAATGTGGTGAATGGCAACATAGCATATGGCCCCAGCCTTTGGGGGCAATTACTCAACCACACTCATGTAAAACCTTCATATTTCTTTTTTTTTTTTTTGGCCAAAAATCCGGCAATTCTAGGGATTTACATGGTGGAATTAATAAAATAAGCACTCATAATTTTACTTACATTTATCTTAGCAGTGGAAGAAAAACCAAGTTGAAGTTGAGATGTTTAAATAAAATATATCTCTACAATAAAATACTATAGTTCTTTAAAGTAATGATGTTAAAGTCCTTGAATAGAATAGTGGCTTATGGAATGTGTATCAAATCTACAGTGTCCATGGTATAATTTTAATCTTAATATGAACACATTTTTGTTTCTGTGTGTGTGATGATAAGGGAAAAGTTCTAGAAGAAAATCAACTGAAATCTTCCCAGTGGTGGGATCTAGGGTAACTTTTCATCTTATTCTTTACTTTTCTTTAAGTTTTCTTGCACGTTTTTGTCCCCCCAATGTTTCCTGGGTCCTAGACACACTTTCAAATACCTGCAGATCACAACTGTGGAATGTTGTCTACTAATTGTCTGTCTTCTCTTATCACTATTTAGGTTTATCAAGACCGCAAATGTCAAGAAAAGAATCAATGCTTGCATTCTGTCTGCACTGCTTTTTCAGGTAACAGCTTCCGCATGTTTACTGGGGTGAGAAAGTCATTATGTAATCATACACAGACGCAGTTTATGCAGAGCATAAAATCCGCAGGTAGAAAAACAGCATGAGCTCTACTGACACCTGCCAGCTCATCTTTCCTGCGTTGGCAGCAAGTGGCTGGCACCTTCCTTCCCTACTAACAGGGAACCATCACATTTCTGTCTCCTTTCTCCTCTAACGGGCACAGTTTTATACAAAGGGAAACTGAGTTTGGTTGTCAGTACAGCACCAGTCTGCCTGACTCACATGGTTGCCAGGGTTTCCCTCATCTCTATTTAATAAGGTTGTGCTCGGCTGCATGGGAGAGTACAGTAAAGTACAGGCCAGTGATAAAGTGATAAAGGCCACAGGAGTGTTTGTGTTCCTCAGGGTGTCTCACTAAAGAAGAAAGATGCTTTCGTTTGAAACATGAAACATCAGAGAGTTGGGAGATAACCAGGGCCTTTGCGGTCTGTCAAAGGTCCTCTTGGTGTTGATGGACGGAGAGATGCCCTTGCTGTGTGTGTCACAGTCGGTGGTTAGCTTCTAGAATCTGGATAGATAACTTCTTTGGGAAAGGCTTCTTCAAATTGGAGGCCTGACTTTACACTTTCCTCACATTCCAATATGTGTGCTTGAAAGGGAAGTGAGAGGCGTGAAGAGCAGTGGGATTGACGGCCTGGCTCTGACCCCCATGCTGCAGGCTTGCTTATATTCTAGAAAGTGTACAGTTAAAAATGGTTAACTTTTTGTTTAGTGTGATATTAAATATTAAATATATTAGTAATGCTACACCTAAAATAAACATTAGCCTGTGAGATTTATTTTAGAAGCTGGTTAATTTTTTAATTAGTTTAAAATTTTTATAATTTTCCTCCCTCTCTTTCTTAGCAGCAATCTTTCCCAAATTACACCCCCTGTACCTCTTAAATTCACGGCTTCTTTTTATTTCATTGTTGTTGTTACACATATATGCCTAAACATATGACTATAGCCTACTAAATCCCTTTAGTGTTATTTGTGTGTATGTGGTTTCAAGACTGACCACTTGGTTTTGGATAACAAATTAGACTCATCATAACAAATTGGACTCATCCTTTGGGAAGACAGTGTCTCCCACTCCCAGCACTTCTTGGTTGCCTATAGTTCTTTGTCTACAGGTGGGATCCTGGGAGATTTTCTTCATCCATGTTAGCTTGTCTGTTGGTTGGTGGTGTTCTCTCTCTGTTCCTGCTAGGCAGCCTGTTCAGGTATCATGTTGCTTCCCTGTCATTTCTAGGGATGTGGTCTCATAGCAGTGTTCCTGGTCCTCTGGCTCTTACAATCTTTCTGTCGCTCTCTCCCTCAATGTTCCTGAGCCTTCTGTGCAGGGGTTATGTTGTAGATGTCTCCATCGGCACCCTATGATCAGTTGTTATCTGCATTTCGACAAGTTGTGGTCTTCTGTAACGGTCTCTGTCGGGCTGAGAGCTACACTCCTCTGGGTATGAGGGTAAATATAATGCTTAGGAATGATGCTGATGTGGTAATATGGCAGTAATAGGTTCTCCTCTAAGATCATGACCAGCTCTGAGTATTTGACTAGGTTTCTAGCACCAGGCATAACTTTGAATTTCCTCTTCTTGAGCAGGCCTTAAGTACAATTAAGGGAACCGTTGGTTACTGCCAAAATAGAAATGCCACTACTCCACCTTGAGTGTATGGTGCCATGCTGGTCATTATTGTACTTGTGTCATAGCCAGGTAGGAATGTTGGTTGCTTACCTCCCTTGGAAGCTTTCATGGCACCTTCCAGTTCTATAAAAGCTAGTCCTCAGGGAGGAGAAGAAGCTTGCTGATTTTAAAAGTGGTTTTACAAAGCAAATGAAGAGACATTAAAATTTCTAACAGCTGTGTTCATCTTTGAAAATGGGATGCCTTATAATGTTAATAAGCGATCCAATTGAAAAGTCTTCCTAGATAATATGCATTAAAATAATTTCATAATGTTTTGTCTTCAACAAATGGTTACATATTAAAATAATCAAAGAAATACTTCCAAATATAAAATTTGGTTTTATAAATAGGTCTTGCTTTCCTAACACGTTGCATACTGCTGGGTCACATGAGTTACATAAGAGATGCTGGTTTAGAATCTCCTCTGCCTGGTTTAGACTTCAAGTCACCATCTTCCCTATCTATAACTTGACATACTCAAATATTATAGTGCTCTGAGTTAAATAGACATGACTTGGAATTTTTTTATTTTATCATTAACTGTGTAAACTCATATAAGTTAATTGTTTGAGCCTTACTGGTACCCTTTGTGAAATAACAATCCTTTGTTCTAAGAGTAGGTTAGATGAGAATTAAGTGAGATAGTATTTGTACAGAATTTATCAGAAGCACCCAACACAGGCCTCACCAAATAATAATATAGTGATATTTTCTCTGAAAACAGTAAGTATATTATTATAATGGAATTTATAAAGCCCACCTGGAGTGAAAACAGTGTTTGGAATCCATTAATAAGCACCGTTTAAGTGCAGTCCACAGAGCACACACGAAGCCCGTCAGGAAGAGGTGCAGGCACCTGTTTTCAGGTGAGATCGTGGCTCTTCATTTCACCATTTTTCATCTTTCCAGAGTCTGCTTCGTACTACACTCCCACATCCCAAAGCTGAACGCAGCTATGCTCAGTATGAAATCACTCAGCTCCTCCCAGGCATTGAACTCTTCACAGATAAATACAGGGCTGACATCTCCAGTGTTATTGCAACTCTATACTACATCATCCGTGAACTGCACTATGCGAAGTACAACCTCACAGTGAGTGATTTGTAAAATCCACAACTCTTCTTTAAAATGTTATTAGTATCCTGAATTACCTGAATTATACAATGATGTTTTTTATTATGAAATTTTCATAATGTCTTTTGATCATATTCATCTCCTACATTAGTGCCTCTTATCTCCTACTCTCCGGGATCCTCTCTTCCCAGCTAGTACCCCTTCTAGTTTTATGGTTTTTGTTTTGTTTTGTTTTTTGATGACTCAGTGAGTTCTAGTTGGGTCACTTACAGGTACAGTGGTAAGAGGCGATTTATAGGAGTGTGGGAGCCTTAGCAATGTTTACATGGCTGAAGCAAATGTCCCTACCCTACCCCTAACCATCATTTGATCCTTAAGGTCTTGTGAGACACTCTTGTCCTAGCTACCCCTAGCTGCCTATAAATCCTCAGGGAGAAGTGAGGCCTCATGAGTCTCTTCCCATGCCATGACAAGCTGTTGCTGGGTTGAATCATGTGCAGGTTTATACAGGTAATCCCTGCTGCTGTGTGTTAAGAGTGCCATGGCCACCTCATGCCCAAAAGACAACATTCCATAACCCTCTACCCTGTCCTATGACTCTTACATTCTTTCTGTCCTCTCCTCCATAATGTTCTCTGAACTCTGGAGGAAACAGATGTCCTATTTATGCCTAAGTATTAAGCTGTCAGTTTTCCTCAAGACTTTGATTGGTTAAAAATCTCTGCAGTTACCTTTGCTCTCTGCAAAAAGAAGGTTAGCTTCCTTAACCGACAGCAGCACCACTGGATGAGGATAAATATAATTATTTAGAAGGCAATTAGATGGGCACACCATGTCCATTTAGCTTCCCCACTCAGGCCTATGACTCTACAGTCGCAGGCTTCTGACCAGGTTTTGAGTACCAAATGTGAATCCTTTCCTGTGTCTCAATTCAGAGTAGAAAGCGGGTGGTCACCCCTATAACAGGGGCACCACTATTACACCACCAGACACATCTTTTACAGTAGGTCAGTTATGTAGCATGTGGTCCATAGCTGAGTAAGACTATTGATGACAGTTCTCTCCTAGCCTCTGGCCTGGCAACTTCTGGTACTCTAAGGGCTAGGCAGCAAGGAGGAAGCTTCATTTCATCTCCAGCTTGATTTCTCTATTGCTATGACAACAGCATACGGTATTTTAATCAGCAGGGTCTCATCATCTACTTCTGGTGGGCAATCAAGGTAATGAAAACTGCCTGTGTTGCTCTGGGGACCGTAGGGAGCCCTCTGTAGACTCCTAAGTGGGGTAGCCTTCCCCTGCACTAGGATTGTTACTTAGTAACCTATGCTGTCTGGAAGAGCTTTGTCTGCCCACATAGGCCACCTCCATTAAAAATCATTTATCATTATTTTTAAATTAGTTTACAAGTATCAAGTTTTCTTGTGGATTTTTCATGCAATCTTAATTATATTTGACCCTTCTCCTCACCTCCTGAATCTCTCTCTTCTCCTTACCTGCTTTAAACTTTTTACCTTAACCTCCCCCTTCAACTTTATATCACATGTGCTCTCCTCCTCCCTGCCTTTTAAAGCCTCTTAATTCACTGTGATATATATTTCCTGACTTACGTTCACTTTCCAAATTTCACTGGCATGTATTTAGTTAGTTCTACTACAACTTGTAAACCATGCATGCTCCAGATTCTTCCCTGTACTTCTAAAACTGTGTTCATCCATAGTCTCTCTTTGACATTGTTATTTGCACTGCATATCTATTTGATTTTTATCTTCTTTCATACTCTCTTCCTTCACTCTTCTTTCTCTCAAGACATCTGCTGAGATCAACTAGAATGCCTTGCTGATGTCAAACAGGAATCCAGGGCATTTAAGACTCACAGAGTTAAGGCATAGTTCTTGTCAATATCTGAACCTCAAGGTGAGTTTAGCTTCTATCACACCCTGTCTCTTCTCTGTCAAAGATGCGTTGAAGAGCAGCAAGCTCTAGTGGTGAGATAAAAGACAGTCTTTCCTCACTGTCTCCAGAACCCCAAAGTCTGAATACAGCTCATGAAAGTGTGTATCACAAATCTGAAGTTGAATGCACTTAAGAATAAATGAATATGCTCTAGACACTGGCCGTTTTTATTTTCCCTGCCTCATCTCTTCTTTTTTTTTTTTTTTTTTTTTTTTGTATGCTCTTCTGTCTGTTTTTGAAGTGTCTACTCCCTTTCACGTTTGCTTTTGGTAGCAATTCTTTCTCCTTTTCTGCTTCTCCCAGCTCTTCAACAACTTTCATATCTCCTCTCTTTTCCATATTCATGTTTTCTATTCTCATGGTGTACTCGTTCTTCTCAATCCAACTCTCTTAGATTAAAAATATTTATTGCCATGGATGTAAGTTGTTAGATTATAAAACTATGCAGTGAAGTGAAGAGGGTGATGAGTGTGTTCAGTACTGGGCAGATTTGGCAAGGAATTGTTTACTAAAAAAAGAAAAAAACCTAATCAAATAATACTCTGCTTCCTGTAGCGCGGTTCACTTCTGGATTGGGATATGCTTCCATTCCATGGGGAAACCCTAGCTGCCTCCCTATATTCATATATCATAGATATCACTATGCTAGAAAAGAAATGAGACTTTCCTCTCTAAAGCTTCAGAAATTGAGATTTTTTTCTTGAATAATTGAGCAAGTGCAGCAATGAAATAGCGTGTTTTTATTTCTCATTAAAGAAAAGAAACTAAATCTCAAAGGTAATTGCTCTTGGTCTTTAGTGCTGCATTAATTGTAGGAAGGGTTTTGTTTTACATCTGCAGTGCATAATTGTAGAAAAGTGTATTACATTCAAAGTCATTTAAAACCAATTCCAATCTTTTACAAATGTGATTGCTGGTTGTAGCTTCTAACTGACCTACCATTAGATGTCCTCCAACCAGACAGAAGCAGTGAGCAATTTCTGTTTTATGTTACATTAACCTCAAGAAGAAACCACTTGGCAAATGAGATGCCTGTAAAATGCAAAAATTTGCTCTGAGACAATCATATGACTCATCCAGGTTGGCTGGCTGAGGCCTATAATCCCAGCTACTCAGGAGGCTGAGACTGGAGGGTCATAAGTTAGAGGCCTGCCTTGGCTGTTTGGCAAGTTAAGCACCAGCTGGCTTAGGAAGACACATCTCAAAATAAACAATGGAAGTCAAAGACGTCAGGAGCTATAGTGCAGTGGTAGAGTTCTTGCCTAACATAAACAAGGCCCTTGTTTTAATCCTCAGTCTAGAGAAGGTAAAATAATAATGGGATCTCAACCTTTGGCATGCCAGGTGCAGTTGTAGGAATATGCTTCAGGTTTGAGTTGAGATTAGGAGCTGTTCCAATATCCAGGCACAGCCATCGCCTGCTTTGATGGGTAGTGGCGCAGTCAAGGGGGATGCTGGAAGTCTATGGCCATTCACATAGGCACAGGACTTCAAGACTAACTGGACTGTGGCTTTAACTCTAGGACAATAAAATTACAATGAGAAGAGAGAGCTTGGGTTTAGCCAATAGAATCTGTGCTCTCTAAAGGCTGGGAGTAGTCAGAATTTTGTTCTCATTTAGCAGTGTCTCATTGAGTATATGAGGCACGTTACGCTTTTTCCATGGAAAGATCCCGACTGAAGACATTGCAGGAGACACTGACATGAATGAATAAGAGCTAGTTAGGAGGCATGAATATAAGTCCTTTGACTTAAGTTCTGCATTTTTTGATAGCATGTTTGCTAGGATTATTCACATAGTCCTCATATACTTACGTTGTTAATACTTTTTAAAGAAAATAATTAGTTGTACTTGAACTCCTGTGTACTTAGAGATGTGACCCTTGCTTTGGGGTCACAAATGACACAGTCTGGGAACTCTAAGTTTCTGATAGCATCTTTAAGGTCTAGTAAAATTAGGAGGCATGTGCTAATACAGTGGATAATCTTGGTTGACAACTTAATGGGATTGGGAATCACCATGTTAAAAAACATCTAGGCATATCTGTGAGAGCCTTTCTAGGTGAGGATAATTAAAATAGAGCGACTTACCTTAAATATGGCCCCATGGATTGGGACCTGAACTAAACTAAAAAAAAAAAAAAAAAAATCAAACCGCAGGCTGAGTATCCACATTTGTCTCTCTGCCTCTTGACTGAGCTATAACGTGGACCCATTGCCTTATGCACCTGCTGACATGCCTTCCTCACCAGGAATGGCTTGTACCCCTCAGCTATGATGGACCTTCCCCCACTTCAATTGCCTTTGCCAGGCATCTCATTGAAATAATAAGAGAGGTGCCTAACATAACCAGGCAGACCATTTCATTGATACAAACTGATTTATTCTGCTAATGTGGAAATGTGATGCTTTGTGTAATACATCCTACAGTTAATGTTTGGCAAAACTTGATGACTAGTCTGTTAAGTTGATAAGTTATATCTTAAAACAGAGAATTTTTTTTTCTCCTGGTAGGTTCTGCCTCTCCTTGCGTTATACCAGTATTTTGTGTCTGTCATTTGCCAAGACATAGTCAGGAATCTAGAAGTAAGAATCCTCAAGGTATGTTGATGGGGGAATATCTTTCTGTATGCTGCAAACATGTGTTGCTCTGATTGGTTGATAAATAAAGCCGTTTAGCCTATGGCAAGGCAGCTTGGAGGCAGGTGGGAAATTTAAAGAGAGAGGCAGGAAGAAGGCGGGAAGAGCCGCCAGCCTGCTGTCCAGGGAGCAGCAAGTAATGGCACACAGGTAAAGCCATGGATCACGTGGCAACACATAGATTAATAGAAATGGGCTGAATTTAAGTGTGAGAGCTAGTCAGTGGTAGGCCTGAACTAATGGCCAAGCAGTTTTAATTAATATAAGCCTCTGTATGTTTACTTGGGTCTGAGCGGCTGAGAATCGTGGGGTGCAGGAGCCAGGCAGGAAAACTTTCAGCTATAGTATGTTACAGACTTTTAATACTTTTGACATTCTTTATCTTCTAAGGATACTTTTTGCATTAATTTGATACTAATTCTTATAAATAAGCTGTTAATAACATGGTATCATACTGACATAAAAATAATGCAGTTTGGTCCTGGGAAGCTGACACCATAGTTAAAAGCACATAAAGCTCTTCCAGAGAACCTAAGCTCAATTCCCCACACCCACCTTGGGCAGCTCACAACCACCTGTAGTTCCAGCCTCGGAGGGTCAACAATGTCCTCTTCTGGCCTCCATGGGTACAATGTACACATACATATTTATAAATTAAAACATATATAAGGGATGGAGTTGACTCAGTGGCTAAGAGCACTTTATGATCTTTTATCTTATTATTATTTTATACCTTTGCAATTTTCATTCAGGATGTGAATGCTCCCACTGCAGTTGTCCTTAAGGCATCACTGGAAAGGCAGATGGGACAAGAGATGCATACCAGATCTTGTGGGTGGAAGAGATTAGGTTCTAGAACAGTACTCCAGGACATTGACCTAGCTCACTTCCACACAGGCCCCCTGGGACATTACTCCAGCTCACCTCCACACAGCACCCTGGGACATGACTCCTGCTTACCTCCTCACAGCACTTCAGGACATTACTCCAGTCACCTCCACACAGCCCCTGGAACATTGCTCCAGCATACCACTTTCCCCCTCATTTGGAAGCTCTCTACTTTTCTCCCCCAAAATCCTTCCTGTTTTTCAGTGAGGAGAAATTGAACTTCTCTGTAACCCATATCTCCGTCTAGACCTTTTGGGCTTTGGAGAATAGTCCATTGCTTTCTATTTCTAAATAAATCTTTAAGGACTTCATAAATATTCATGTGGACCCTGAAAATGTCTGGCCTTCCATCTGAATTACTGACTCATGGATTATCTTGCTTTTGAACTTTAATAGCACATTTTAAAAAACCTAACCCCCTTCTCTCTCATCAAGTTTGCAATATTCTTTAGGCTAGGATCTGTATCTTATTCATCTTTTAATCCCCTGTATTATCTTGGGTAATACGTTCACATATTTGATATTCGTTAGTTGATTTTTAGATTGAACTTGAAATTTGTAGACATTTGTCAAGTGCCCACTGTCTATGTGTGTGTTCACTTCCACACATCTTCTAGAGTTTGAGCCCTGGAACCCAGATAGTAGAGAAAATGGGATTTCAGCAAGTTGTCCTGACTCTCATACATGGTCAGAGGTAGTCCGCAATAAATAAATAATATTTTGAAAAGATTTACTGAATACTTCTTATTTAAAAGTACCACGATAGTAGCGAGTTCAAGAAATGTAACCCACAGTCCTTGATGATAAGGACATGAAACTTGGAAGAGAGATGGGGTGCACTATAAGTTGGTAACATATGCACCTGTTACTTGATTACTTGCAAGTGAGTATGGTGAGAATCATTCCCAAAAGTCTGACCAAGAAACAAATGGCTTTGAGGTATTTCACCAAATTCGTAGAATTTAGGCTTGAAAATAAGACAGCTAAATGGGTGGGAGAGAGAACATTCTTGGAAAGATGTAGAGGTGAGAAAGTTTTGAGTCATTTAAGGCCCAGAAGTGGTTTTATGCTATTAGAATGGAAGCTGTGAGCAGGAAGATTGTAGAACATATCCAGAGAGACATCAGAGGGCTATGATGGGTACCTGTTTCCTCCAGGTTGCACATGACCATTGCTGTCTTGGATCAGAGTACACGACCCTCAAGAACTAAGAGCAGGCCTATTAACATTCTCTCACTGGAGGAACACAGAGGTTCTTGGGGCTCACAGCATCACAAGACCAGTTTCCTCCTGGGGACAACACTATAGATAAACAATCAGATGTTTTGGGACTCTTTGTTAAAGTAGTTTTTTTGTGAGTTGTCCATGCTTCAGGTGGATTCTTTAGTAACTGCCCATGGGTTGCCCAAGGCACTTTCTGGGCCTTTGAGTCTCCCATGAGCCTGTACATAACCTCAATAAACTCATAGTTCACAAAGGTAAACCAAGACAGACTTCTTTCTTTGGTCTTTGGTCATGATTTTGTCATAGGATAGCTTTGAGGCTGGTGAAAAACTGTGTTCTCTGTTTTGGAGGTTTGGCTAGGAGGGATGTTCATGGCAGACTTGTGGCCAAGAGAATGACAACACTAGATCTAGTATCTGCTAACAGTGCTGGGAGCTGTGTAACATAGACCTGAAAGCCTATTGGCACAGTGAGATTGAAAACGGGGACTCAGGTCTTCACAGACGCAAGGCAAAAAGACAGATCCCTCAGAGGAAGAGGTGACAGTCTCTGTGAATAGGACTTGTGTGTGTGTGACCTTCCTGAAGTAACTGGGGTAAGTAAGTGAAAGAGAAACATCAGAGGTAGGAAACACCAAGTAATGATGCTCTCTGACTAACCAGGCTGTGATGGATAGATCTTGTGGTTAAGTTTCTAGAGTCCAGTAGAGTCTTCCAGGGGACATAGTAAGACCTCTTCCTGACATGTGGCTCTGTTTCACTGTAGTCCTGCTAACCCCTTCGAGGATGTATTCTCAACATCCCAAATATTTCCAGGAAGGGTACTGCTGCTTCAGAAGGCCTATGAAGGTTTGGTAGATGACTAGTTCTCATTGTCTTCTGGCTTGTGTCCACAGTGCAGGTCACGTTACTTCAATCACTTAGATTGATAGGATGAAATGAAGTCAGAGGCAGCCTTGGCTGAAGTTGTTTTGGTCCAGTGTTTGACCACACAGAAGTCTGCAGGAATATTTTCTTAGAGGGGTCAATGAAAGTAATGGCGACCTGGGGTCCAGAAGAGTCCATTTATCTCCCTAAGTGATATTAGATGGCAGCGGGGGTGGTATGGCAGGGAAAGACACCACCATCTCCTGAGCAAAAACTGCAGTGCACAGCTCAACAGACAAGTGACTTTCTCTTTCCCATTAAAAACAGCCTTCTGGCCTTTTATGTTTTATTTTCATGTTATTTTTACAACCGGTTTCCCCTTACTTGCCTTTTTTATTTCCTTAAAGTTTGTTTGTTTGTTTTTTCCATTCTTGAAGTTCCTAAACCAAGAATGGAAAGGAGAACAGAAACTAGAGTGTATTGGCATGCTGGAGATAAACTGATTTGTCTTTTTCTATGTGGGCTTGTGTGTGTATGTATGTGTTGTGTGTACATCCAAGTTTTGCTTTATTTACTGTATCCATTCATTTGTGTCCTTTCCCTCACAAAGTCCCTGAACATTTTCAAAGCATAAATCATGTAAGGACCTTTTCTGTTCAAAGTCTCCATGACTTCTTTCCCCTGCTGACATTGATGTGGGGCTTTGCATATGGTAGCAAGAACCTGCCCTCTGAGATAGACCCTCAGTCCTTGTTTTATTGAGGCAGAGTCCCACTCTGATGAGGACTGTCTTGAAACACTCTGCTCTTCAAGCACTAGGATTTCAAGTGTTCACTGTCAAACCCTTCACTCTGGTAACTTATTTTTCACATAGCAAAAAGAGATCTCTGCTGTGGTCTGCAGGCTCTCTGTATTTGGCTCCCACATGTGCCCACTTCCCAACTCTCTCTACTGCCCTCCTCTATCTCCAGCCACACAGAGCCCATGGCCTTTGTGCTTCGGGTCCTCTTAGCATGTTTTCTCTCTCCTTTACATGATTTCCAGCTCTTCTCTTGAAGGGTACTTCTTCATTGAATTTTCTAAGACCCCACTATTGGAGCAGAATTTTGTCAACACATCTAAGCCCCCTTCTCCCCCTCTCTTTATATTTTGAGATGGCGTTTCTCTGTGTAGCTTTGGAGCCTGTCCTGGAACTCACTCTGTAGACCAGGCTGGCCTCGAACTCACAGAGTATTGGGATTAAAGGTGTGTGCCACCACTACCAGACCTTCTAAGCCTTCTCTTCCTGTGCAAGTCCCACATGTGTCACTAGCATTTGGTTAACTACAAATCTCAGGGGGCTCTAACCTTCAAGTAGGCATGCTGTCTAAGAGATGTTCAGTAAGCATATTGAATGCCAACTTCCCTTCCTGTAATTTCCAGATTTAGACCTACTGAATTGTATTCAAAACAAGCCTTGTGGAATGTACAGCTATCAACCTGTTAAAATTGTTAATCATATGCCTTTAAAGTTGACACTGTTAATTATAGATAAGAAAATTAATAGTTGTCTCTATGTTGACACACTGTGCTTTCTTCTGACTTTCCTCAGAGGGTTCAAGAACATCAGGAGTATTTTTACTTTGTTTTTACCCAGTTTCCCATGGGAACCATGGGAACAAAGAGATGAGTTCAATTAATTTTTAAAACTTCTCCATGGCTGTTATACTTTTGTGTCTGCCTCTGATGATGTAAGCAACAGCTGACAAGAGCCTGTTGTTCTGAAAGCCCCTGCTGCTGTTAGCTTTCTGGTCCACTGCACATGTAAACAGGCATTTCCACAAGCACATTAGTCAGTATTAGTATTCACTCACTAATCAGTGAACACTGAGCTGTTGCACACTCCCACCATTAAGCAGACCTTTTGTATCTCAGAACCTGATGAGCTTTCTCTCCAACTTGTATTTTGTAAGCAAAAGAAACTAACATAAAATCTTTTTTTCTTTCTTTTATAGATCGAAATCCTTATAGATTTAGGCTTTTTTTCTGAGGCCTTTTATGAACTATCCCAGATTTTTTATGGAAAAAACATGCCATACGCCATCCCTGCTGGCTATAAAGCTTCAGTGAAAGTTAAGGTAACCTCTCAAACTGGTTGAAAGCTATATACATGTAAATAATGATTTTATATATATATATAAAATCTCTGGAGGCTGCATTTCTAAAATCCAGGGAACATTCCCACAGAGGTGTGTTCAAAAGTCTCCAATGCTCAGACTTTGCTGTTAAGTCTGGTTCAGCAAAATCAGGTTTCATTTGTCTGGAGCGGGAAGGTGCTGGGAGGGGGGGAGTGTGGTTTTGGAGAAGATTATTACAATGGCATCTTGGCTTGGGCATACCATATGTTGCTTTTTATTATAGGTATCACAGCAGTCACTTTAGGCACATCTGCTAACAGAGCCCAGATCTGTAGATCTGATCTCATCACATTTATTCAATGACTTTCATCAAGATGATCTCTGCATATATTTATTATTTGGATGTTTTAAATCTATATCCACCTCCCTTTTTTTCTCCTCCTTGTCCTCCTCTTCCTCTTGGATCTGGGGAAGAAGCCCAGGGCTTTGTGAATGCCAACCTGGTGCTGCCTCTGTGCTCTCTCTCTCTCCCTGTTCAGCGTTGTTGGGATTTCTCTGAGAGAAGAACAGTCTCCATTTTGTGTAATCTATTTTGATTTTAGAAGATAGTTTTACCTGAGTTGCTTAATTTGTATTTGTAAACTGGCTAATTGAAGCATCCTTGAAAATGAGTACTGACTTTACAGCAAGAAGAGAAATTGAATTGGAGTGAGTTATTATTTCCTTCTGTTTTGGTTTTCCTGGTGATCTGGGACTCACTGGGTGACCTTGCTTTAGGCAGATGCTGATTAGAATTTTGATTTCATTATAAGTAGCAGTTTCATCACTTGAGCATATATATATATATTTAAAACAGAAAACTAGCAATAAAGCAAGTTTGTTTTCTAAAGAGAGGGGCGAAAAGCATGGAGTTGGATAGACAGGGAGGTGGGAACAATCTGGGAAGAGATGGGGGAGGGGAACCATGTTCAGAATATATTATATGGAAACATTTATTTCTAGTCGGTTTGCACATTTAAAAAGTAAGAAATCTCCTGAGGAGCTGGGAAGATGGTTCAGTGGGGAAGATCACTTGGTCTGCACTAATGAGGCCCAGAGTTCAAATCACCACACCAGCGTTAAAACCCTGGGCATGGCCGCATGGCCCTGGATCCCCAGCCTTGGACCCCAAGAGCTCATTAACAAGCCAGCCTAGCAGAAATCCTCTAATTTGGTAAGAGGTTCTCTCTCAAAGAAATACGTAATAGGGGAAGACACCTGACATCCTGCTCTGGTCTCTGCATGTGCACATAGACACATGCTCCTGCACATATGTGTATGCAGCCCTTACACACACACACACACACACACACACACACACACACACACACACACACATACGCTCAAATAGCAGGTCACTCTGGGTGGGGGGAGCTGGTTTGCATGAGCATGATACTGACAGATACATATAGGAAGAAGTTGGATTCAAATTTAGAGGAACTGATCTGAAAGAATCAACAAAATGAAAAGTTTTGAAAATCACCCTGATAAGCTGGCATTATATCTATGTGTTATGTTTATAACTTTAATGAAGTCCTCTAAAATGCACCTTCTCATATTCCATACAACTGCTATGGCGCTGTCATTTATTATAACAGAGGCCAGGGACATGGTGCTGTACTAGAGCAACTTTTTAGCATGTGTGAGGCCCTGGGATGGATCTGTAGCACTGGAAACACAAGGGTGAATGTGGGGCTGGGGAGCTAGTTCAGTTGATTGCCCAGGATGCATAAAACCTTGGGTTCAGTTTCCCACACTGAATTTAAAAAAATAACAAAATAAAAAACTGAGTATGGCTGTACATGCCTGTAATCCCAGTACATTGACGGTCATCCTTGGCAAGTTTGAGACCAGCCTGGGCTTCATAAAACATGAAGCTATGTATGGAACATCTTAATAAGGATTTCCATTAAACAATATTAATAGATATACATACATGTATATCCACTTATAATTCTATATATATAGTATGTGTGGATGTATACCTGCCTAGCTGTCTATGACTTGCCTACTTCTCTGTGATGAAACACCATGACCAAAATCAACTTGGGGAGGAAAGGGTTTATTTGGCTTTTTCTGCCACATCCTAGTGAATCAGTAAAGGAAATGAGGTCAGGAACTCAAACAGGGCAGGAGCCTGGAGGCAGGAGCTGATGCAGAGGCCATGGAGGGGAGCTGCTTTCTAGCTTGCTCCTTATGGCTTGCACAGCCTTTCTTATAGAACCCGGGACCACCAGTTCAGGGATGGCATCACTCACAAAGGATTGGGCCCTCCCACATCAATCAGTAACTAAGAAAATGCCATATAGGTTTATCCACAGCCCAACCTTTGGAGGCGTTTTCTCAATTGAGGATCCCTTCTCTCTGATGACCCTAGCTTGTACCAAGTTGACATAAAACTACCCAGCACGCTACCTATTAGGAGAGAAGTATTCATCCATTTCCTGTGGTGCAAATGAATTTATCCTCTTGTCTGGATTAAGTTAGTATTATTTTCCTGCTTGCCTCCCAGTCATCAGTATTTTATTATTATAAACAGCTTGTCTTTTGTTATTGAAACTACAGTTTAATAGATTCAGACTGTTTCTTGAGTGTTTACTGAATCCAGGCACTGTTCTAGGCATGGAGAAGGAGCAGTGAGAACCTACATGGAGCCACTGCTTTCCTGGAGCTTGCTTTCCAGTGAGGAGGACAGATCATAAACTCTGAGCACTTACCTTTGTGACAGGTGGTGATGTACTGTAAGCACAGTCCAACAGAGATGACAGGGAGAAGACTGGCCTGGGTGGTGGGCTGCTGTTTTGTTATTCAGGTGCTTTTGGAAGGTTTTTTCTTCTCATTAGCAACTTGTGAAGGACATGAGCCAAGCAGAGATCTGGGAGGGGGACTGGACCTTCTAGGCACAAATCACTGTGGAACAAAGACCATGGGGAAGATGCTTGTGAGACATTATTGAAGAAGACCATGTAAGCTCAAGGAGGCTGTGGGAGGAAGGAGGGAAAGAGAAGGAGGGATGGAGGGGAGGACTCAGGAGCCAGGGAATCTGAATGTGACATAATGGTTATTGGGGTGACAATAATAGAATAGTGGAGGGGGATGAGCAGTGTTCTATATAAATTGTGAAGGAAGAGCTAGCAGCATTAGACTGGTGTTTGTAGGTGTTATGTAAGGGCAGGAGTCAAGGATGACTAGAGTATTCAGCCTGAGCAGTTGGCAGGTAGTTTTCATATACTGTGAAGGAGGACTTGAACATGCTGCATATGAGATCCATAGACAGCCAGGTGGTATGCCATCCATAGTGTAGAGTAGTAATTTCTGGAATTCAGGGGACCAGTTGGAGTTGCATATATGAAGTTGGGAGTATTAACACCAAGATTTAAAATAATAGGATGTGCTGATTAATTTTATGCCAACATGATAAATGCTATAGTCGTCAGAAAAGAGGAAGATCCAATTGAGAAAATACATCTGTAAGAGCGAGCTACAGCCAAGCCTGTAGAGCAATTTCTTGGTGATTGATGTGGGAGGGCCCAGACCTTTTGGATTGGTGATCCTGGGTTCTATATGAAAGAAGGCTGAGCAAACCATGAGAACAAGCCTGTAAGCAGCACTCCTCCATGGCTTCTGCATCAGCTCCTGCCTTCAGATTCCTGCCCTGCTTGAGTTTCTGTCCTGACCTCCTTTATTAATCAACAGTGATGTGGAAATTAAGCCAAATAAACCCTTTCTTCCCCTAGTTGCTTTTGGTCATGGTGTTTCATCACAGCAACAGTAACTAAAACCCTAGCGAAGATGTAGGATTAGTTGATGTTGACTTGAAATAATCTGGGAACCAAGGCAGATAACAAAAAACAGCCAAAAGAAATGAGTTTAGTGTCATCCAAATGTACAGTCCAGAAAGAAAAGATGGAAACAATGTGTATGGATTGAGAAACAAGAGTTTTCAATGGCCATTTCCTTCAAGAAAACAAACCACAATGAACAATTCAGAAGCCAGTTTTAACAGGAACATCCCGAACTTCATTTTCATCTGGTAACTTTCATGAGATGAATGTGTAGGTGAATCATCTCCCGGTGGATTCTGACTTCAAATTTTGTATTCTCAGAGTTAATTTGCAGCTTTCCACCTTCAATTGGGAATTTAAAAGTGTAATTAAAAGAGAAAATGCTTTCAGGGTTTATAATTAAAATAGGTGCCAATGTTATTAGGCTGTAGGCCAGTTATTTAAAGAAGGGTTTAATGAATTCAGTTTCACTTGCAAAGGAAAAGCTGAAAAAAGAGTTATAGATTTCCATTCGACTCTTCATAGTACATTAAAAAGTTCTATATTGCACCATATATTTGTATCAAGAGTCTCCTCTTGTCACTACATATAACATCCTATTATGGAGTCCCTTCATTTTATATCAAGGAAGGGTCCCTTTTTTGAGTCATTAGTTTTTCAGTATCTCATAGATAAGGAGAGTACCTCCAGAAAGGGAATTCTGTAGTACCGGTGCTGATTTGCAATGTTAAGGTATTTTGACTTGGGCATCTAGTGAGAAGGATTAGGGAGTGAACAGTGTATTTGGGAGGAGATTCCAGAATGTATTCGGAGTGAGAAGGAACAGTCCACAGCAACAGGAGTGAACCAGTTCAAGAGCATTAGTGAAAATGTCATTTCTCTGGGTTTCTCAGACTGGGTGGAACATTAATGCCCTGAGTTACTTGGCTCCCCTGAATGTTCTTTGGGCCACAGAATGTCCTCAGGCAATGAGATACAGGATCTTGAGCTAGGAGACCACCTGCATATAAGTGTGGTGATATTGTGTTCCCCAAAATATTGTGCACCCTAATAAACTTATCTGGGGTCAGAGAACAGAACAGCCACTAGATATGAGGCCAGAAAATGGTGGCAAACACACCTTTAATCCTAGCATTCCAGAGGCAGAGATCCATTTGGATCTCTGTAAGTTCAAAGGCACACTGGAAACAGCCAGGTATGGTGACACACGCCTTTAATCCCAGGAAGTGATGGCAGGAAGCAGAAAGGTATATAAGGCGTGAGGACCAGGAACTAGAGCTGGTTAAGCTTTTAGGCTTTTGAGCAGCAGTTCAGCTGAGATTCTTTAGGGTGAGGACTCCGAGGCTTCCAGTCTGAGGAAACAGGATCAGCTGAGGAATTGGCAGGGTGAGGTTAGCTGTGGCTTGTTCTGCTTCTCTGATCTTTCAGCATTCACCCCAGTGCCTGGCTCCAGGTTTATTTTTATTAATAAGACCTCTTAAGATTCATGCTACATATAAGTGTCTGTCCCTGGAAGTTGTTGCATACTTCATGGAGACTGAGGAGGTAGGAGAGCCAGATCCGCTGTGGCTCCTAGTGAAGGTACATGTTTTCAAAAGGATTGCCAGGGTGAAAAGGATTGCCAGGGTGAAAAGAGATCCATTCTGTTCCATGATACTACATTTTCCTGTAGGAGCAAAAGTTTCCCCTGAGCCAGAACAATTAGAGCTGACTGTGAATACATGATTCGCATACAAAAAGGAAAAGAAACATAGTCATTTGATATAACTTCTCAATTTTCCCTCAAAATGACACAGCTTTAAAAGTAAGACTATCGCTTGATGCTGTGGGAAGTGCCGTCACGTGGTGTGGATGGGAGTGGAAGCTGAAGCAGCCCTTTTCCATTTCCTCAAGATATTCTCGTCTTCTGACCCAGAACTCCTTCTAAGATTCAATCCAAAGGCAATAATCAAAATGTCCACCAATATTATTCTACCTAATGATGTAATGATGTAACCATGGAGACTGGTCCCACTAGACAACTCAAAACGGTGAAGAAGTTTAGTTCTTATGCTATATTTATTACTACCCTCTAGACTGAGGTTTGCAAGTAACTCAATTTTGTAGGAATAAAATTAGATAATTGTTAGTGAAATGGAATATAAATGAGTATATTAATTTAAAAAATAATCAGCAAGAAAAGGACAGGAAAGACATCAGAATACTAACATTTACTGCCTAAAAGAAGTTGACTTAAATACAATTTTTAGGGTTTTTATACTAATATTTCTGACTAGATCATGTATTACTTTGACAACAAAATGGCACTTAAATGGTTTTAGGGTACAGTAATAGTTCCATTGAAAAGAATGCTCAAATAAATATGGGTTCTACTGTTAACATTTTGTATTTTTGACAGATAACTCAAGTATTTGACTCAGGAAAACCTCTTCTCAATAAAGACAACGTACAGGTAATAACAATATTTAGTGTGCAAATGTTCTGAGTCATTTCACCCTCTTTGGCAGGTACAGTATTTGATTTTGAAATCCTGCTCTACATGTACTCTTCTGTGTGTATTCTTCTCTCTCCTCCTCTCCAGGTCTATTGTTGACAAGGTCTCATGTAGCCCAAGCTGCCCTTAAACTCACTGTGTAGCCAAGGATATCCTTGAACTCCCAACCTTCCTGTCTCTCTCTCCTTTTTATTGTCTGCTAATAGGGTTTTGATCATAAAATTCTGAAACTAAAGTTAGAATTGTATCAAACTAACTTGATGTCTGGGCCAGTAACTAGCAGTGATTGCTCTGGCTTCTAGAACCAGATGTGTTCAGTTGGCTTGTCTAGCCATGTGTCCCTGGCTTTCCTAGTCAAATGTCTTGGTTGCCTAAAAGGTAACAACAGACTCCCATTGTAACTGAAGGACTTCTTCCTGTTTGGAGCAGCCCATGTGTTCATATGCAGCTCCTCTAATTTTCCCAAGAGCTTTTGCAAAATGAGGATGAGATTGTCTATTAACACCTGTCAGCCATCAAAACATTGGTATTTAAGCATTTGATTTCCTAGTGGCATTTAAATATTTTTGAAAACAACTTTAAAAAAATCTCATAATGTTATTAGCATTTTAAAGTGCTTACATGGAAGCCTTCTAGGATGACCTTCGTCATAATGGTTAGGGAGGAGCTATGGACAGAGAAGACATGAGTTCAGTAATCTAGGAGCAGTTAATGTGGACAGATAGATATTCGTGGGATTTATTGATTGATTGATTGATGGTAGCTAACAGCATTCAGTCTTTAATTAAGCTGTGGTGATTACTGTTCCTTGTCAACATGACTGGATTTAGAATCCCCATGGAAACAGACCTCTGGGTGTGTCTAAGAGGATATTTCCAGAAAGGCTTAACTAAAGAGAGAAGATCCACTCTAAATGTGATCAGCAACATCCCATGGCCCGGCTCCTGGGCTGAATGCAAGAGAACAAGTATTTAAATAAATGCCTAGCATCAGTGCTTTTCATTCTGCTTCTTTGAGGTAGATGTAGCATAACCAGCCTTCCTATGCTGCCATTCCCTCCTTGAGATGATGGACTGAACCCTCCAACTGGCCCAAACAAACGCTTATTTTCTTAATTTGCTTTGCAAGGTATCTTGTCAGAGCCATGAGGAAAGTAATACAAAGACATTGGTCCCCAAAGTGGGGTTGCTGCTGATAAAGCCTGATCATGTAGTGCTTAGGCCATTGGAAGCTATTGTTTTCCAGACCAATGAAGGAGAGCTTGAAGTTGTAGGCTAGAAAAGCCCTAGAATGTTATATAGAGAGCTAGTGATTCATTCTTGTGGGAGTTTAGAAAACCAGAATACCAAGAAGTTGTGGATGATGGAAGCCTGGCTCATGACATTTCAGAGGGGACCATGGACTTTATGGGGAATTAGATTAGAAGCCATTCATGTTATATTTTGGCAGAGAATCTGGTTGTATTTTGCCCATGCCTAACAACTTCATTGAGCTGGATTCAAAAGCAGTGAAAGATTTTATTTGGCAGAGGAAATTTCAAGACAGGGTGGCTTTGTGTTGTGCCATAGGGTGGCACTGACTAATTTCACTTAGATTTGCAGAGAGATGGGGCAGCAAATGGTACAGAAAGATGTGAAAAATATAAAGTTTTTTACAGAATGGAGTGTGTGAGCATTTAAAGTTGCTCACATGATTGTTGTAGAGGAAGCCACAGCATCATTGTTGAAGAGATTAGCACACTAAAGGGATGATACCCAGTGCTATACAACGGGAAGACAGCAAGCGCCCTGAGGGCAAGACTCTACCAGTCAAATGTGAGAAGGGAAGTTGTGGGGGAGAGAGCATAACTCACAGTGCTACCGAGGAGGCCGCCAGTGCCACACTCTCCACCTAGAAGAGGGTTTCCTCAGGGTCAGCCTCCAGTCCACATAGTACTGGCTTTGTGTGAAAAAGGAAAGCAAGTTGAACACCAGCATTCAACTCTCTTTTTCCTGATTGTGGATGCAGTGTGTCCATGCTCCTCCATGTTCCTGGTGCAGTGGGAGTTTGGTAAACCAGAATATTCTACCCTATTGTGGGGTAGAATAACCCTGCCTTTCTGAAGCTGCTTTTTCGAGCATTTTGTCATAGCATCAAAAGTAGCTAATAAATAAGGTATTTATTTTAAGTAACTTAAAAGCCGTATCCTCAAAACTGCTTTATCTTTGTTTTCTTTAATTTTGATAAATCATAGAGCCTCTCTTTGTTAAATGTAATCTCACTACTTTTCTATTATTGTGCACTTTATATCATAAAGTCCACTTTGAATTATGTTACATATCATTCAATATTTTTTCCTAAGATTTTATTTTAATTCATAAGCAAGCTGCCTGAAATGAAAGGACTGGTATTAGGAAGATAAAAATTCATATTCATGTTTAGGTGTTCTAAAACCGTGGGGAGGTTAGGAATATTTCTTTCTTTCCAGTCACAAATGCCAGGTCAGCCTAAAAACACATTTCTTATGGAGCAGTGTCTGGTCTGAAAAGAATGTCTGTCTGATCATCTCTTTTGACTCAAAAAGAAACTGACAGCATAATGGAAACCCAATTTCTATTAGCTAATTAATTAAAACAGTACTGTTGGCCTGCTTAAGACTCTTCAGATTACACTTTGCATTTTCTGCATAGAGGGAGAGAAAGGAGTGTTAAATAGCATTACTAATTAATCTTCCTTTGATCCTCAAGTGTTTGTGTGTAATTGTCAAGGCTCATTAAATCAGTTTGCTGAGGAGGGAAGAGAAGAGAAATGTCCTCCCTCTCCTCACCCCCAGCCAGTCTGTAGTTTCTTCTCTGGATAGGGAGGACTAATGATTTTCCTGGTGCCATGGTGGGTCTGCACCTCTGGCCCAGTGGGTGTTCCACATCTGCTCTTCCATACACATTGGTTTCAACCCATAGAATAGATTAACAGAGGAGGAGCAGAGACCAAACCACCTAATCTGCCCACACCTGTCACAGTTGCTTCAAATTCTCCCAAATGATGGAATTATTTTCTTGTTTATGTAAGGCAAGTAGTTTCTCTCTTTTCTATAATAGATAGCCCCAGCATCTTCTTTCTTTATCAGTTCAAAAATGATTAATAGTCTGTTGCATCCAAGGCACTGTTTGTTCTATGGCCAGCGACCATTGCCAGTGAGCGTCACAGGCCAACACCAAGTCCTTATAGAGCTTACACTTTAATGCACAGGACTAGTGAAAATAAATGTCATAAACACAAGGAAGTGGCTCACAGTGTATATTGGAAAAGACCCAGAAATGGGTGTGCAAAAAGAATTGGGAGCATTGTAGTAAGTGGGGGTTGTAAAATCAAATGGGGCGAGCAAGTTCATCTTCCCTTAAAAATAGATGTGACTCATGCAATTTCAAGAAAGAGTCATCTAGAAACAGGGAATAAGTGCAGAGGTCTTAAAGTGAACTTGCTTGGATTGGTGATAGCTGTCCTGACTAGTGTGGCTAGAGCTGCATGGATGGTGGGGGAGTAGCAGTACTTAAGGTCAGAGAGGTCAAACTGAGAAGTCTTGTAGGGACATTGCAACATAGACTCTTCACTGAGCAAAATGGGGAGCCATCAGAGAGCTTTGAGCAAAAGTGGGGTCTGATCCACTTGGGTTTTTCTTTTTCTTTTTATGCTTTACATTTTGTTATATATTTGGGTAAGTGGGGCACATGCCACGGCATGCCTGTGGAGATCAGGAGATAACTTCTGGGAGTTGGTTTTCTTTTGCTATGTAGGTTCCGAGGGGCCTCAGGATTGGTGACCAGCACCTTTATTCACAGAACCACCTCACTGGCCTCCAGTTTTAAAGAAATCTCTGAATATCAGTCAGTAAACAATATAGACATATTTTCATTCCTCAGTAGTCAGGGAGAGGGAATGGCGTGGTCAGAATTTAGAAGAGAAAGAGGGTGGGAAATGACTAGGTTGGATAGACAGGCAATCTCTGAGATGATCGCTGCCAATGGTCCTGAATGTAGGACCACTTGCACCGTTGTGTGATTTTCCACTGCCCTCTACTGTAGACCATCAAATGAACTTGAGTCCTGACCGCAAAGGAAGTGTGTATGAGATGGAGAGAGGCTTGGGAAGGGCATGATTGAGCATGGATGCTGAGCTGGGTAAGGAGACTGTTTTCCTGTTCTTGTCCAGTCTGTGCTCTTGGTAACTTGGAACAGCCTGTGGGTGTGACTGTCGAGCCCCTGCAGTCTCCCTGAGTTGATGAGGAGTCTGTTCCCTCACTCTGACCCCAGGTTTGGTGGCTCACTATGTGGCAGGGCAGGATGTGTGTGTGCTGGGGAGGTGGAGTGGTGCTGCCATTAATGGAACTATCATGTCTGATGCTTCATCTGACACCCAATTAGAAAAATGAAATGGGACCAAAACTACCACATGAAAAGATATTTAACCAACTTCTCCCTTTCCACATCTCATTTGTAGGCGCTTGAAGATTTAGTGAACAGAGGCTTGCCTCTCATTCTCGTTACTCTTGGCCATCAGCATCTCTTAAATAAATTTAATTTTGTCAAGGCATACTTCTTCATAAGTCTGGCTGCAACGATAAACTGTATCCCAGATAATTCACCAAGAACACTGTACCATGCGGTTGTTGACAAGAGCAAACCCAACCTCCCAAACCTGAAAGGTGAGCTTTGTTTTTCATTCCTGCTTTTTCCTTGTTTCCTCAACCACTAACCACCCGCTCCCAATAATCCATATAAATATGTATGAGCAATATAGGTGGGTTTAGGTACCTGCCAGCTGGGGAGGAGGCTGAGGGTGGGAGCCACCCAGGCCTTTGGAATTTGCCCCATGTTGGGTGCCAGATATTGGTTTAAATATTAAGGCAACTCCATGTAGTTAAAAGGGAGGTTTATTTTGTGGGAGTAACTTACACGTGAAGGGATAGGTTACAGGGTCTGGGAAAGGTGAAGCGTAGTCCAGTGGTGTTCTCTGGAGAACTCTGCTCAGTCTACCTCCAGTGTCCAGGATCCAAAGAACCAAGAGAGCTGGCTCATCCAGACCTTGGGTCTTTAGGGTTCTCTCTCAGCTCCGCCTTGTAGGCATGACAGTTACTGAAGCCTCAGTGGGGATGGCACTTCTAGGTCAAAGTTGGAATGGCTACCCACTACAGGTTTCTTCCTTCTCTCTCTCCCTCTCATTTTTTCCTACACTCTCCTTCCCTTTTCTTTCTGCCATGCTTGGTTTCAGTCAGTTCTTTTTTCCACATCATTGAAAGGTAAAGTTAGGTAGTTGTGGGTTCTCTTCCTTCTTCCCCAGTATAGGTATTTATCACTGTAAAATCCTTTGTGTAGATTTATTTTGCTACATCCTGTAAGTTGGAGTTATATATTTGTAATTTGTCTCAAAATAGCATTTTAATTTTCCCTTTGACTTCTTATTGGGCCCATTGATTGTTCAGAGCCTGGCATTAAATTCCCACGCACTTGACAAATTTCCACAATGTCTCTTGCTTGTTAATTTCACTTCATACTGTTTACCACTCTAAGTTGGCACTGTGGACCTATGAGAGAGGAGCCTAAACCTAAACAAAAACAATGAAGAACCAACTCTATTCAGAGCGTCAGACAACGTCTACTCTGAGAGTCATAGGAGTAAAGTGTCCAATCATAGGACCATGCTGCATGTGGCAGGCAAGCCACATGGGACAAAACCATGTTTTTCTATAGAGCCATATAAACAAGTGACAAGAGCCAATTTAATGAGTAATCTAAAGCAAACTCACCCCACCTGCTGCACTTGGGAGAGGCACGAGAGCACCTTCCAAGAACAATTTCATGTTTTCCAGGAAATGAATCACAAGAGCCTTGTTTTGTTTTCTTGTGGCTTTCTTACAAGCACTCAGAAGTCTCCTCACACAGCTCCATTCTTGGACCATGTTCTGACACACACTATTGCAACTGAGAAATATAACTGATGTAGCTTGAGACCTCTTAAGTTTCATCAGGCTTGTTTTGTGGCCTAAGATCCATCGTAGTGAAAATTTTTTTGTGTACCTGGAGAGAATGTGTATTCAAATTCTGTTGAATGGTGTGGTCTGTAAATGTCTGTTAAAGCCATTCGGTTTGCATTGCTGTTCAAGTCCTCTGTTCCCTGCTGACTGTCAGCCTAGACAATCTATTTTGGGAAGCAGGGTGTTGAGGTCTCCTGCTGTTTCTTTATTGCTGTGTCTCCCTTTGATGCTACTTGTTATTACTGTGTATATCTTGGTGCTTAAAATATACATATATTTACAATCACCGAATTTTTTTTTTTTTTTTTGAAACAGGGTTTCTCTGTGTAGTTTGGTGCTTGTCCTGGATCTTACTCTGTAGCCCAGGCTGGCTTGGAACTCACAGAGATCCGCCTGACTCTGCCTCCCAAGTGCTGGGATTAAAGGCATGCACCACTGCCACCCAGCAATTATTGCATGTTCTTAGTGTAGTAAGCCTCTGGTGGTTTGAAAGAAAATGGTCTCCAAAGGGAGTGGTACTATTAGGAGGTGTGGCCTTGTTGTGGGAAGTGTGTCACTGTGGAGGTGGGCTTTGAGGTCTCATATATACTTACGGTACTACCCAGTGACTCATTCTACTTCCTGAGGTGGACTAGGGTAGTGCTGCTCCTTCTCCAGCACCATGTCTGCCTGCATGCCACCATGCTCCCCACCATGATGATAATGGACTAGATCCTGAAACTGTAAGCCTCCATCTCAATTAAATGTTTTCCTTTATAAGAGTTGCTGTGGTCATGGTGTCACAGCAATAGTAACCCTAACTACAACAGAGTCCTTTATCATTTTATGATGTCTGTGTCTGTGACCATTTCTGAATGTCTCTTTTGTTAAATGTAAGTTTACGCCACTTTGATTGCCATTTATGTGGAATACCTTTTTCCATTCCTTCAGTTTCGGACTATGTGCATTTTTAAACTCAACAATATAATTTGAAATTATTACTTTACACATTTTGACAACTTTTAAAGAAGCTGTAATAAGAAAGCAGAGCAATTGCATGCTTACAACTCTAGCTCTGGTAGTCCACTTTATCATTTGGGTCCTTGTAATCTATCCCTTATTCATGGCATCGGGGAGAATTTCCTTAGTCCAATACAGCCGTCACTCCCTGCATTGGTGCTGTTATTCATAAACATATCACATGCTGCTTGCTTTAGGGATCCAGTGTTTGGTACACAGGATTTTATACAGTTCCTGGTTGGTGAAACCCAGAGAAAAAAGGGGAAGTGCACATACAGCATCTTTCACAACACAATCAGCCACACTGCTGCCCCCGACTTTTCATGTGGATTTGGATCATCCATCATCCAGGGTCACTTGCTGTTAGCCCTCCACATCTCTTTTATACTTACATTTATGGTGTGTCTGAGAGCAAAGATTTTCAGTCTCTCTTTAACTTAAGAGATCTCTTGGCCTTCTTTCTGAAAGATCACTTTTGGCTTTGGGAGTCATAGTTGACAAACTGCTAGTCACTCTGAAGGTGTTACAGCATGTTCTGTCTTCCATTGTTTTTAACGAGAAGCTGGGAATTAATTTTGATAAGTAATTTTCTTCCTACTGCTTTCACAATTTTCCTCTTACTGATTTTCTTTTTTTGTTATTTATTATATTTGTGTTTTAATTTTACACATCCTCTCATATTACTAGTATGTTCTATTTATGGATCTTATTTTTTATTTTGAGACAGGATTTCTGCATGTAGTTTTGTTTCCTGTCCTAGATCTCACTCTGTAGACCAGGCTGGCCTCTAACTCATAGAGATCTGCCTGCCTCTGCCTCCCGAGTGTTGGGATTAAAGGCATGCGCCACCACAGCCTGGCTATGGGTCTCTTTATAGTTATTTACTGGGAGTTTGTTGAGCAATCTGGATGTGTTGATGGTTTCCTAACGAAGTTCAGGAATATTTCTGTGTGTATACATGTATATGTGGGCACACATGTCTGCGTGTTCACATGCCCAGGCCAGAGGAAGGTGTTTCATATCTTCCTCTATCATTTTCCACTTTATTTGTTGAGACAGGATGTCTTATTACATGTGAAACTTGTTGATTAAATGAAGCTGGCTGGTTACAGAGCTCCCAGGATCTACCTGTCTCTGTGACTACACTGGACACATATGTAAGCATACACAGCCATGCCCAGCTTCTACCTTAGAACTGGAGATTTGAACTCAGGTCCTAGTGCTTTCACTGAAAGTGCTTTTATCCACTGAACCATCTTTCTAGTCCATTTTGGAGGACTTTTAAACTATTCTTTTTTTTTTTCTTTTTTAAATTTAAGTAGTGTGTGTATATCAGAAAATGGCATCATGTCTTCCTCTACTGATCCTTGTTTTGTTTCCTTGAGAAGGGTCTTTCACTGTTTTGCTGTTTGCCTGGCCAGTGAACTCCTGGATCTACCTGTCTCTGCTTTTCTAATGCTGGGGTCTCAGGCATCCACACCAGGGTTTTTCATGGCTCCTGTGGAGGTCAGAGGATAACTTTATGTAGCCGATTCTCTCCTTCCATCTTTCCATAGATTCCTGGGATTCAGGCTCACATGGCAAGGAGCTTCTACTCTTTAAACTATCTGGTCAACCCCAGCTACTACTTCTTTACTTCTTTCTTCTGTCTTTCCTTCTCTCCCCTCTCTCTGTTACTCCTATCATGAATGGGTAGCAAGCTTAATGAAAACTCAGATTTTATTGGTACTATGTGTTTTTCTTCATGCTTTCTTTTTCTGATTTATCAAAATTTTTTTCTTTTACTGGTCCTAATTTAATGTGGAGCCCCTGGTGTCAGTGTTTTATTTTACTTATTATATATTTTAGCTCTGTAATTTCAAGGAGTTATATTTTGCAATTTATTCACCAATGCCTTTGATTTGATCAAACATTGTCACCAATCCTCTCTTTATATCATCAATTATAGTTTGCTCTAGTTCTTCTTAGAACTACTTGTGAGTAGCCTGCTGGATTCATGGTGTGGTTTGGTTATTTAGTGTCTCATCCTATGTCTTGAAGGCTTGGTCCCTTGCTAGTGGCTCTAGTCATCAAGAGGGGATTGAATCATGAGAATCCTAACTTTATCAGTAGATAATTCACTGATACATTCAGAGCTGAATGAGATATTAGGAGGTGGAGCTCAGTTGGAAGAAGTTGTCCATAGAGGGCATGTCTTGGAAGGGGATCTCTTCTTATCCCATCTCTTTTCCCAGCCCACACCACCACCCTAGGAGAGGCAGTGTCATCTAGACTTTCTCTTACTCTCCCAGATTCCACCAAGCTGTTAAGCTCTGTGAATTGCCTGCTGATTACACCATTATTTGGACAACTTCTTGGGGGCATAATTTGCCCTTCTTATCATATAGTCAAGGGATAATTCTGAAATCAGAGCTCAGAACAAGTTCTGAGCTATGAAGGACCCTGAATTTCTCTCGCTCTAGTACTTTCCAACAATGCAGCCAACGCACAATTTAGCTTGTGTATCTGATTGAATCCATCAACATTTTCTAGACCTTTCTCTGTAACCACTGCTGTTCTTGAGCATGTCATTAGAGTTGAACTTCTCCAAGCTCAGCTACAGCTGAAATTGTTAAGTTGATTTGCCCATTTGCCATATGCCTTAGCACACTTTCCCAGAGACTATAAGACATTTTAAAAACAATTTCCCCATGAAGTAGGTTCTGAGAGCTCCTTGAATTCTCATGCTAGAAGTTGATCTCTCTAGTCTCTTGTTTTTTTCTGAGAAAAAAGTCTAAATCTATCCCTTTTACTTAGCTGACCCCTAAGCCTCCTGTTTTATGAGAATAGCAAGGATTGCGATGGAAGAAGTCAGTGCCAAGTCCCATTTGATTCTAAAATCCTTCCTTCCATTTGTCAAATTTGTAGGTAGATAATGTTTCTGTAGCAATGTGTAGGGACTTGAGATTATGCATCTGGTTGGCTGATACAACCAAAGACTTTTAACTAAATCCTGCTTCAGAATAAGGGCAGACTTTAGATTGGAGATCAGGTATTTGGGAGCTACTTAACTACATTGCTTGAATAGACTTGCTGTTCCAGATGGTCCCACTTTCTGCTATTATAGCAAGGGCTTCTATATATCAATAAGAACCAATGCTCCTGCTGTGGTTTGAAGGAATGGTCCCCACAGACTATGTGTTTGAATTCTTGGCCCACAGGAGTGGCACTGTTAGGAGGTGTGGCCTTATTGGAGTAGGTGTGGTTTTGTTGAAGGAAGTGTCTCATTGTGGATGCAGGCTTTCACATTTCATATGCTCCAGCCACACCAGTGTAGTAGTCTCCTTCAGCTGCCTTTGGATCTAGATGTAGAACTCTCAGCTCCTTCTCCAGCACCATGTTTACCTGCTTCCCACCATGTTGATAATGGACTAAAGCTCTAAAAATGTAAGCCAGCCCCAGTTAAATGTTTTTCTTTATAAGATTTGCTGTGGTCATGGTGTCTCTTCACAGCTATGAAACCCTAATTAAGACAGCTTCCAAGGATGTTTTGTTGTTGTTGTTGTTGTTTATTTGAAATGTTAGAAATTTATGAAAGACCAGGAGAAGAACCACAATTTTATATCAGAAATTAATAACCTGAGTCACATCATTCAGCATGAAAAGGATCTTTCCAGTGCTGTCTGATTTGTTGCAAGAATAAGCATCAGCATTCTGAGGTATATTTAGGGAATGTCGATCCACATATGAGTTTCTAATGTTCATTGTTGATTTTGTTTAATTGTATTTATTTATGTATCTCATGAATGATAGATTTTTAACAAATATAAGTACTATTTAAACTATTCATTGATCCTTGATATTTCTAAATAATCTCATGTCTTTAGATTTTTTTCCAAAAGATAATGAAAACTCACACTGTCAGCTTTCAAGATTTAGAGATGAGTACACTCTTAGCATGATAAAGGTAAGCCTGAATGTTTCTTTTTTTTTTTCAAATCATGGTAAATTATTTATCAAAAATGCTTACTACAAAATAGGTATTTTGCATGGTGTTTTAATTCTCGTATTTCTATGATGTAGCTGTTAATCATTTTTTACTACACCGTGTTTCATAAAAAACAAAACAAAACACAATGAAGGTTGCCAGGCCTTTAATCCCAGCACTCAGGAGGAAGAGGCAGGTAGATCTCTGTAAGTTTGAGACCAGCCTGGGCTACAGAGAGAGTGTCTTCTGCCATATTGGTTCTGTTTACAATTGATTGTATATCATAAAATCTCATAACCTCCATATTACCAATTAAGTAATCAGAATTTAACTTGGAATACAGTCTGCCTTCATTATGGATTCTGTCTGCTAATTAGCCCATTTGCTAACATTTACTTGTAACTGCAGAAAGCACACTCTTGACACCCACACTTTTATAATCATTTGTGGATGTGCTCAGTATGTCAAAAATCTTTGATCATAAAAATATATGTGTACCCAGTATGCATGTGACTGACCATGTGGAAGAGTTTCTTCACTGATGCTTTGTTTCCTCCCTCTCTCAGACTGCCAGGACCTTCTGCACTTCTCGGGTCCTGGCAGAGTGACTCTTACCAGAATCTTC
The DNA here is from genome assembly GCF_903995425.1 of Onychomys torridus. Taxonomy (NCBI): domain Eukaryota; kingdom Metazoa; phylum Chordata; class Mammalia; order Rodentia; family Cricetidae; genus Onychomys; species Onychomys torridus. Next base: position 13,210,969 of record NC_050462.1, on the reverse strand, counting down.
AGATTCTGGGGGATTTGGGAATATTTGGATAGACATCACTGCTTGAGCATCCCCAATCTAAACATCTAAATACTTCAGTATCTGTTGCTTTTTGGAATGCCATGTCAATGCTTAAAATATTTGAGCTTTATATTTTTTGCATTAGTAATCCCCAAACATGTGCTATATCCTCTTACTGTATTTCTGTTGTCAATGAGTTTTGTGATATAAAATGTCCCTCATGCAGAATATTATGATGATGTGTAGGTGGATTTTTCTGTCCCACCTGTCAGCTCCCAAATAACTGACATGGAGACTTCTTATTAATTATAAATGATCAGTCGATAACACAGGTTGGTTACTAGCTAACTCTTACATTTTAAATTGACCCATATTTCTTATCTACCCTCTGCCATGTGGTGGTACCTTCTTTCAACACAGCACGGTCATCTTGCTTCTCTCTGCATCTGCTTGAGACTCCCCAGACTCCACCCCTCTTCTTCCCAGCATCCTCTCAACTTGGCTGTCCTACCCATCCTCTACCTGTCCAGCTATTGGCCAGTCCGCTTTTTCGTTAACCAATGAGAATAATACACATTTGCAGTGAACAAAGTTTGTTCCACAGCAGTGGCGTCTTGTGTTTGTGATGTGCCTTACAGAGAAAATAGACACACCATATACACAGTATTCAGTCATGAGCTGCAGCTCTTTTGTCAAGAGTGAGGCTCTGTCTCTGAATTTGTGTGACCCTGTGGTGCTCTTTCTTTAGTCACTTTTACTGAGTGAGGCTGAAGACAGGCTCAACTGCCTGGTGTCTGAGATAGAGCATCAATGTCACAAGCCCCTCTGTCAATGCTCTGTTGGGGAGCTGGAGACCATGGTGGAGGCCAGACTGCAGCTGGCAGCAATCGCCCTACAGAGACACCGGGCAGCGTACGGGTGAGTCTCCTGGAAGAAGAGGAGCACTACCTAATCCCCTCATCCTTTGACCCCTTACCCCCTTCCTCTTATCCCTTACCCTCTCATCCTCTCACGCCTCATCCCTTCATCCCCCCTCATCCTCTCACGCCTCATCCCTTCATCCCCCCTCATCCTCTCACACCTCATCCCTTCATCCCCCCTCATTCTCTCACACCTCATCCCTTCATCCCCCCTCATCCTCTCACACCTCATCCCTTCATCCCCCCTCATCCTCTCACGCCTCATCCCTTCATCCCCCCTCATCCTCTCACCCCTCACCCCCTCTTTCTCTCATCCCTCATCCCCTCATCTTCTCATCCCTCGCCCCTCATCCCCCCACTCCCCTTATCTCCATCACCCCTCACTCTCCTTACCCACTTACCCCAAAAGTCCCAGTTCCCTATCATTTGGTGGCAATGGGAAGTTGTTCATTCTCATGTGTTGGATATTCACATCTTATAAGTTTTGGAGAGTCCTAGATCTATAGGGGTGTACAGGGTTTTAAAATTCATTTTTACATAGAACACATCAGTTTTCCATAAAGAAATTCCTTTATTAAACACACTAGGTAGGATGTTTAATATATAAAATGAACACGTTAATGGTGCTTGAATTTAGGTTATTTTTTAACAAGAAATTCAATTTTTATAGTTTTTTTTAAACACATAAAGCCTTTGGAGTATTATTTTTTCTTAAGCACCAGAGAAAAATATGAAAAGGGGGCTTGAGAGATTGTTCAGCAGTTAAGAATATTCTTCGGGAGCATCCAGATGGGGTGACTACCTGTAATCCAGCTCTGGGGAATCCAGTGCCCTCTTCTGGCCTCTTCAGTCTTCTTCAGCCACTGCTGTACATCACACACACACACACACACACACACACACACACACACACAAAATTAAAAAGACAAAGAAGATCTGGGTTTAAAAAAGTAGCATCACCTGACCTGTTGAGGGTGGGACTGTGTGAGACCCTGGTGAGGGCTGGACTGTGTGAGAAGCTGATTATGTAATGCAGTGCATCAGAGCTTTTAATTCACCTCGGTCATTGATTCTTTCACTAGCTGTCTCACGACCACACACTGATGATGCAAAGTCACCCTTATCCACATGCTCACGGCCATGTATACAATAGCACCAGTACAGAGAACTCTTTACAGTCACAGAAATAGTCTTCCAGTGGGTTTCCATGCCACTGGTGATAAACACATCTGTGTCATGAAGTCCTCGGACACATTCACTAGTGGTTTGTTGACTAATACATATACTTGTATCGTTCACTGAAAATAGTTTGGAGCATTGACACTATGCTAAGCACAGGTCAGTGTGTGTAGCCTGTACAAAATGCATAGCAGTACTGATGAAAACCCTCTGGTCAGGAAGTGTATCTTCTAGCAGATGATAAGCAGGCTGCTAATACACTTCAACCATAAGTGAGTCAGCTGCATACCATGTCTGAAACCATAAACTCCAGGAGACCATCAGGAGTAGAGACATTGGGCTTGAGGGAAGAGAAGGAGTTGTTTGAAGATGATGTACTATGGCTTGATACAGTTGAGTGGTAGACTGTGTATGTATCATGTCTGAAGCTCAGGATTTAAGTCCTATCATTTAAAGAGATAAAAAGTTATGTGTTGTAACAGAGAGTATGGGTCAATTTTTATGCTCACTGCTGACAGCCTTTGGGTCCTACCACTCCCCTTCTTGTACCCAGCACCTGTGTGAGCAGGTAACAAGGATCAGTTATGCCACTCTGGTGCTGGTAGGATGTTTAGATTCATGACCTGTGTATAGGAACCCTTACCCAAATTCCATCATCCAGCAAGTACCATAAAACTAAAACAAACCAGCTCCTTTCCTCATTTTCTCGAGACATAGCCAAGCTTTCCAGTGACCTACCACATTCTCTCTAGAAGGCCTAGTGATATACTCAGCAGATTCACACATTGGCTTATGTACATTGTATATGGATTGTATTCTAGAGACAGAATGAGGGGTAATTTTTCCATTTCTAAGCAGTCATAAAAATCTATAAGCTCTCTGTGGAGCAGTGGTTCTCAGGGAATGCAGGTGACTGGTAACGTCTGAGACCTTTGAAGGTGGGGGTCTGAAGACTGAAATACTCTATTAGAACTAAGATGTGATCACCTGACTCACCGTATTATGCATCGATGCTGCCCAAACAACTCTAAAACTTCTGACCCCTCAGCATGAATCATGAAATGGGAAAAAACTATGACATTATGGACTTTAATATTGCTCATGTGCAATTAAAAACAAAAGCAAAAGCCAGCTGGAGTCTGGAAAAGATGACTCAGAGGGTAAGATCAATTTCTGTCAAGCCCTATGACCCAAGTTCAATCCCTGGGACCTGCATGGTGGAAGAAGAGAAGAAGAGAAGAGAAGAGAAGAGAAGAGAAGAGAAGAGAAGAGAGAGAGAGAGAGAGAGAGAGAGAGAGAGAGAGAGAGAGAGAGAGAGATTAAAGCCAACTTCATTGAATATTGCCTTTGATGAAGAAGTAGATGCTGTGGCATTTGGACTGTCTACCCTACAGTGTGGCCCTTCCCAGGCTGGTGGGATCTTCAGTGGGCTGTTTGTCTGGGTGTTTCTGCAGTGTACCAGTGCTGATGGCTGTCTTTCAAAGGAACACATGGGTGAGAGAATCGAGAGCTGAACAAGATGCTCTTTTCGTGGAAGACCATCTTTATTTGAAAAAAAACAACTGACAGACTGTAGCTGTTCAACTTGGGATATTTGGCAGACATTTTCTTGAAAACGATTATGTTACTTGTAGGAACAGAGCTGGTAGTATCTGTTCCCTGTGATAGAATTTGAACTTTCAAAGGAACATCTGAAATTTGGAGAATATTTATTTGTCACATGAACATGAGAGTTTGGTTATATGAGTGGTAATATTCATAGAAATATTGTTGACGTATATAATGAAGTATTTCAATAATTGATGTATTTACATAACTCATTTTCCTGATGACTAGTGCTCAGTATTTCAAAAGCTTCTTGAGTCCAGCAGAGTAATAGGTTTCAATGTAGGAAACCTTCATCAGAGTGTGCTACAGGATTCTATATGGCTGCAAACATTTAAGAAACTATCAAAGGAAAATGTTTGTAGCTATCTGGAGAGGCCAATTGGGGGCCTGGGCAATGGCTCAGTGGGCAGAGTGCTTGCTGAACAAGCGTGAAGACCTGAGCAATGATCTCTGGCACCTAGGTTAAAAAACCTGGTGGTATGCACCTGTAACCTAGTGTGGGAGTGGGAGGGAGCAGAGATAGGAGGATCCCCAGAGCTTGCTGCTCAGTCAGCCTAGCCAGTCAATGAGAGCCATGTTCATCGAAAAGAACTTGTCTCAATAAGGTTAAAAATACTAGAGGAAGACACAAGACATTGACCTTTGACCTCCACATGCATGTGTGCAGGTGTGCATGTGCACACACACATGTATATTCACAAACATATATTCACACATACACCACACACATATGTAGACCCCAGAAGAAAAGAAAAAAGTCTCCTCGTGTGAGGCTTAATCTTCTTTAGTTTAATCAAAAGTAAAATGGGACAAATAGACTGATGTACCAGCAGGGAGAGAAATGGGTTTTCCTTTATTAGGACAACAGGTAAATAAAGCCATGGCAGCCTCTGCATTCATGTTTTGTGTGTAAAATGTATTGTTTCTGTTAATATGTAATAATTATTTTTTAACCTAAATGAAATCAATATTAAATAGCCCAATCTCTGATATCTTAAATGTTGATGGCACTCTTTTGTGGGCCCAATAGTTTTACATTTTTAGTTTTAGGGGTGGATAGTGGTGTTGAGATTGAATGTGAGCTGTGGTAGTTTAGAGTGATAGTACATTTATGGCCAGCTTTATGCTGCGGCTTATTGGTAGCTTTGGAAACTGTATTAATTACAGGATTAGGCTTAGACTGTTATTACTAATCACAAATGATTTCCCTGCCAGAGTTTGAAGGGTGAAGAAACGTTTACTATATGATTGCCAGTAGTGCTCTTTTCCTCAAACTCTGTCTCTGAGAGTAACCGCAGACCTAGAACACACGCACGCACGCCTGCACGCACGCACGCACGCTTACACTTTTGGTCATTACCTTCATTCCTTACCTGTCCTTAGACATTCTATTCTCTTTTGGTACAGAGGATGTGACTGATGAGTGACTTTTTTTTTTTTTAATGAGAAAGGAATGGGAACGAGAAATTGTGAGATGCCCAGGAAAGGGCTGTCATAACAGAGCGCTAACTTGAAGACTAGGTGGATGTATGGTCGACGTACGCCAACTCTGCCAGTATATCAGAACGCTCCTGTTTTAAATCCATGAATGTGACCCCTGGGGGGGGGGGTGAAACCTGAAGGACCTTTGGTGCTCTTGCATCTGCGGAGCAGAGTCTTCATTTTGGGAAGGTTATTGTCAAGATGAGTGAGTTTTCCTTTTTGACTCCCTGACAGGCTTCTGTTGGGGCCACTGCTGAGAGTGTCGGACAATCCCTTTCCAAATGATGGTTAGCCTGACATTTCCTGATACTTCTAATAAAATTATGTGTCAAGGAAATTGAAAGGCGCTTCCCCTGGGGTGACAGGTAGAGCAAGCTGCATGGATTTTATGAGACTAAACTGACCATTTTTGTCATGAATGTTAATAAGAAATAAATGGGATCAAAGCTTTCCACACTGAATTTCTCCTTCTGGACTCTCTTTCAGAACCTGTCCTTTTTATGTTGTTTAAGCCCATGTTTGTTTTTGTTTTGCTTTGTTTTTAATTTGTGGCCTAAATGAGAAAGCATCCAAGCCTTTTGATTTTCTGACAAAAAAAATGAAACCTCTTGGGATTCGAGACTTTAGCCTGGCTCATATTTCTGGACTTCTCTGGCTAGTGCAGTGGAAGAACTCGAAATTCTCCATTGTGCAGTTGCTGATGCTTAAATGTAGTCCCTGGAGATGGTAACCTACCCTGTGAGGTGGATGCTCACAGTGTCTCTCTGTGGGGGCGTGAGTGAAAAATGTCCCCTCGTGTGTGGACACTTGGTCTTTAGTTGGTGGTATCCTCTGGGGGGATTATGGGACCTTTAGGGGGTAGAATCTTGCTGGAGGAAGTGTGTCACTGGGGGTGGGCTTTGAAGTCTTAGATCGTTACCCCACTTACTGTTTGATCTCTTTGCCTACTCTGTGTGGATGAAAATGTGATCAGCCAGTTTTCTGTCTCTGCTGCCGTGCTTGCCCCACCCATGTATGCCTCTCCAACCATAAACCAGAATAAAGCCTGTCTGTCCTGAAGTGGCTTTTTTGTCAAGGTATTTTCTACCACAGCGACAGGAAAGTCACCAAAACAAGCTCCTTTGAAAGATAATTAGCATTAGATGGGGCAACAAGTAGAGTCCTAAAGCAGGTGTTAGTGGCTTTGTAAGAAACAAGCCCAAGCAGGTGCAAGCTCTTGCTTTGTCTTGCATTGTGATATTTTGCTATGTTATAATGCAGCAGGAGTCCTCACTTCCCTTGATGGGTTGATGACCCCACCAAGGGAAGAGTGGTTCTCAACCTTCCAAATGCTGAGACCCTTTTGTGGTGATGTATTGTGTACCCTAATAAAATGTACCTGAAGATCAGAGGACAGAACAAACCACTAGAGTGAACATAGAGGCCAGGCAGTGGGGGCACACACCTTTAATCCTAGCGCCTGGGAGGCAGAGATCCATCTGGATCTCTGTGAGTTCAAAGTCACCCTGGACTACATGGGACTGACTCAGTCTAGGAGAGAAAACAGAAAACAAAAGTAGGTGGTGGCACACGCCTTTAATCCCAGTACTTGGGACTCACACGCCTTTAATCCCAGAAAGTGATGGCTGGGCGGAGAAAGGTATATGAAGTGTGAGGAGACAGGAACTAAAGGCTTTTTCAGAGGAGGAACCCCTTTCAGCAAGAAAGCCTTTTCAGGCTGAGGAGTTGATGAGGTAAGAGGTGGTGGCTATGGCTTGTTCCTTTGTCTCTCTGATCTTTCAGCATTTACCCCAATATCAGGCTCTGGGTTTTTTTTACTATAAGACTATTTAAAATTTGTGTTACACCCTTTGGCACAGTTCCTCATGTTGTGGTGACCCCCCCCCCCATAAAACTATTTCACTGTTACTTCATAACTATAATTTTGCTATTGTTGTGAATCATGTAAATATCTGATATGAGACCCACGCCCCAAAGGGTCGCCGCCCACAGGCTGAGAACCACTGCTCTAGACCAATGGCCTGAATGTACTTTTATTCCCAGCTGCAGGTATTTTGTTATGGCAACAGAAAACAAACTGAGCAACTAAACAGTACCGAGTGGGTTATGACATGTGGCAGGCCCTATGTTTTATACAGTTTCTTTGTTATCAGTATTCCAAACCTCAGAAGTCATATCTCTTTAAAGGAGAACCCATGGAATGGTCACTACTTTCTTCTTCTCCTTCCAGGGTGAGCTGGTGGTTGTGAAGTGCCAGCCTGTGAAGCCACCCAGTAGCAGCAGGGTGCCCTAGACATGTGTAGCCTTGAGGGTGGGAGATGGAGCGAGGGACTGCGGTGTAACTGCAGGTAAACTGAGGCCCAGTCAGGCGCATTGCTCTTCTTGTTTGTTTCCTTTTATTTTAAACAAAAGGCAGTACCGTTAGCCACAAACATCACCTTAGAACGTAAACAGATGACAATGTTGCAGATGTTTTCATGACCCAGCCAACTTTTAGGAGCTTAATATTCAATAATTGCTAAAAGATTGGAGAGCTGCTTAACAATTTAGTAAAAATAAATCTGGCCTCTACTGTTTCTCTTGCCAAATTGATAAACTGATGATGCCAATAGCTAGCACGTGTTTGCTAAACATATGCCACTGTAGCACAATGTTTCCTGGTGGGCAGTGGGGGGGGGGTTGGTTTGTATTGTTTACTGCTGTATCCATAGCTCCTAGATTTCTTCCTGACACAAAATAGATACCCAGCATGTAGTTTTGAACAAATGGTTCCTAATTTAATCATCAAAATCATTCATTTTAACGTGGTCAGACTGTTACCATTTTCATTCTATAAAGAGATTGATAATTGCATTTCCCAAGATCATACAGCTCAAACATGACACAGGTGGGCTTTGAACTCTTTCCCCCTGCCTGCAAATTCCTGAAAATTAGGCTACACAAGATGAATTTAAAAGCTTTCACTAACAACAGAAGAAAACATAATTAAATCATTGAAGCTCTAAAAAGTTATCAAATTGGAATTGAGTTCTAAGAAAAAAATGTCAACTGATTTAATCTGTAAAATATTTTAATTTTCGTGTGTGCAAGAAATGCTTGCAACCAGGGTTAGGGGGGTAGCTGCTGCCCAGTGGCAGAGCACCAGCCTGGAGTGTGCAAAGCCTGGGTGTGACCTCAGCACCAGAAAATAAAGCAGCTTGTAGCCACAAACTGTACTTATAATAAGTTGGTCGTGCCATTCTTACTTACAGCCACTGGAAAACATGCATTAAAAGATCCTATTGACAAAAGGTGCAATTCACATACCCTTCTTTCAAAAAGAGGTAACTGTAACTAGTCCACAAACACCTGAAAAGTCTCTACCCCCTTGTAAAAGTGAAGTAACGCCTGTGGTATGGCTGTCCATTCCATCAGCTAGTTCCTGGTAGTTGGGCTCCTTATGTGTAAGAGTGTTTTCCCTGTGTGTATATGTATGAACCTGTGCATGCAATACCAGCAGAGGCTGAAAGAGGGCATCGGATCCCCTGGAACTGGAGTTAGCCCTTGTGCATACTGGGTATGGCATGGTCCTTTGCGAAAGCACCAGGTGCTCTTCATCTGCAATCTCCTTTCAGTTTCTCGCTGAAAGGATTCATAAAGACGCAGAAAGGCACAATGGCCTTAGCAAAGTACTAAAGACTATGGTTAACAATTAGATTCGGGGAAATCTATTTTCAAAAGATACCCGTCGATGAAAATGGAAAGTCTGAATACAGGCCCCTCCCAGCAGGGAGCCGCAGAGGAAGAAGAAAGAAAAACTGAGTCTCCTACTCTGAAAATTGCTTATTGCAGAAGGGGTTCATCAACTAAGGTCCTGGGCAGGTGCCCCAAGGATGCATCTGAAGAAATAACGTAGTGGATGAGAGAGAAATCTTATAAACCCAGGGAGGGAGGTGCTGTCATTCTGCTGAAATGGCTAGTGGGATGGCAGTGGGTTTGCACTCAAGCCAAATATTAATGTGAGTATAACTGAGTGCAAGTGTTAGAACCAATTCTAGGAAAATCTGATGAGGTGGTAGTAGTAGTAGTAGTAATAGTAGTAATGATAATAATAATAATAATAATAATAATAATAATAATAATAATATAAACACATTTTGACAAAAATTTAAAATTGTTGAGATTGAGTGTATCAGTTAGTGTTGCCTTCGGCAAATGACAGAATCTCAGCTTGAAGCAACTTAAACAAAAGAGGCAACTTTCTCATTGATTTAGCAGAGCAGGGAGAGACAGAGGTTGTGTGCCTCAGGAGCCCCCAGCCCAGCCCATCTCTTTCAGCCTACACGATAGATTTATTTGATCCAATTAGCTGCTTTTTGTGCCCACTGCTGGACCCAGATGTCTTGGCTGATGAGCCAGGCTTGTGGAATGACGTGGAAGCCCTCAGAGAGAACTGAGAAGGCAAGGAACAGCAGAAGGGTCACCATGTCCCACAAGGAGAGGGGTGTTGGATGGTTTTCTTGGGAGAACTGAAGTATGCCACTCAAAGAAACAAGAACAAGACCATAGTGTGACCTGCATTGCAAAAACAAGCCAGCCATGTTGGTGAATGGAAAGGTAATGGTAAAGTAAAGAAGAAACACCCGATGTGTGATGTTAATATGCCAAGTGGAATGCAAGAGGAAAAGCTTGGGCTGGATCAAGCGGACGTTGGATGTTGATGACAAGTGTAATCAGCAGTATCACAGCAGTAATGTTCATAAATAACACCGTGGCGTGAACAACGATATCAAACTGGTTAGAACAAGGAGAGAGGGAGAGGGAAACAGGAGGAAAGAAGGAGGGAGAGAGAGAGAGGGAGAGAGAGGGAACTGAAAGTTCAAGAACCTGTTGTCTGGATTCGCACCGACACCTCTTTTTTTTGTAGCTGTGTGACAACTTAATATTTCCGTGTGTCAGTTTCCTACTCCATAAATTGAGTCAGTAATAGCACCTACCTTGAACTCATAGTGTGCATGTGGGGTTGTAGTGAATGACGTAATTCCCCAAAATAACACGATACGGCATTGGGCAGGTGGTAAACAGCCGGTCACCTGTTTTTCTAAAAATGTAAATTATGGGAAGAAAGGGCAACATTCTGGCTCCATGGATAGCGTTAACACAGTTTTCAACCTACTAATGCAATATGTTTGCCAAACAACAAAAATGTTCTTAAAATATAGTCTGGAAATTGAGCCTCATGGCAAAAAATACAGAGAAAACCTCTGGACAAACCTAGGTTTATTTTATGAGCATCCATGAACACTGGTGAAGCCAACCGTGTGCTAGACCAGAATCCTTGGGAACCAACCCAAAGAAGGAAGTATTTCTACTAGAGTCCAGGGGGATCTCTGGTGGGAGCCATCCCAGTCACACTTGAGGAGTTTGCTGTAGCTGTTGTGGGTGAGGACAAGGGTAGGAGACGAACCAGGTACCTACGCTGGTCCTCCACCCTGGAGGCAGCAATGACCTAGACAGAGAGGTAGATGGGGTAGAGGCGTGGGGAGGTCTCAGACAGTGGACTGTTGTGGGTCACACTGACAGAACTTGATGAAAGGAAGTGCCCTTTGAAGAGCCAGAGCAATGGTGATGCCCGAGGACTTGGAGAGGAGTAAATTTGCCTGCAGGGGGCAGAAGTGGGGGGTTCGCCTCTAATGTGTTTCAGACCCACGGAAACATTCGCCCCTTTGTGCTTTGATCCATTTCTTTTTCTTGAAAAGGACTTTGGAGTTTTTTCATGTTCCTCGGTGACTGTCCTAGAATGTGGGTTTAGAACTCCGTGCTGTGTTTAAATGGTGTGGCGAGTAAAGGCGTGGCCTGCAATGGTTCAGTGCTGTTGGGGGGGGGGTATGGGGACACCCAATGACCTTTCGAGGGTGGCTGGGGGTGTCAAAGTTTTCATAGGAAGTAGAGACTTACGAAATAGCATGCAAATGTTGTCCTGAGGAACGGTCAAAACCTTCCCTCATTTCAGGGCCGCTATAGTGTATTCCACACTCCAGCTTCTCCAGGATTCAAAGATTTTTAAGAAGAGAATGCCTGAGGACACGGACAGCCCCACCTCCCCAGGAACTTCTGTACGTATGAATTGAACTCCTTGCAATACACGTAGCACCAGACCTATAGTGTAACCAAGGGCACAGTAAGAAATTGATCAGCTATTTGGATGAAGCGACATGGTAAAGTTGAAGTAACAGGGAAATCAGGGCCTGTGTTGAAGTCCCATTTATGCTCTTTATTGAGAGAGACCCTTAAATTCTTTTCAAAAGTTTTGTGATCTCATTTGTGAGGTCCTGAGGGTGGATACAGTCATCACCAAGAGTCCATTGAGATGTGTAATTGTGGTGAGTCTTGATATGACCTCACTAGCAGAATGGTTTCCCAAGACCCCCTCTTGCTTTCATTCTTGGGTTTATTACCTGGACATGGCAGGAAGGACACTCATTCTTTCCTAGTTAGAGTTCCCCAGACTTAGCCTTTTCCATACAGAAAGTCTAATGTCATCACAAGCTTGTCACTGGGCTGAGCGAGACCACATACTTTTTAGCGTAAAATCGCCTAGGAGTCCTCATAAAAATATTTATTATATAGAAGCTTGCTTGTGATTTTAGGCATTTCTAATAAAATCACTCATAGCCAGTGAACCAATGGTCCAAAAAAGATACCCAGCACTGCATTTACCATTTTCATCCCTTAAGGGAAGGTTTTTGATGACATAGAAACTACTGATCATATAATTAAAAACAAAAAAAAATCCAATGTTGCAAAACTGTTTTACTAATTAAAATTTTTAGTTTATGTGTATGAGTGTTTTGTTTGCATACAAGTGCACTGTGTGTGCACAGGGCCAACAGAGGGCAGATGATGTCATTGGATCCAGCTGAAGTTATAGATGGTTGTGAGCTGCCATGGAGATGCTGGGAACTGAACCCAGGGCTTCTGCTAGAACAGCAAGGGTTCCGAACCTCTGGACATCTCTAGTCCCATGCAAAGCTATTTTTGAGTAGGGGTATGGGGAGAAAAGACAGGCCAAAATGCGGTATAATATGTTAACAGAGAGTTGTGGAATTGAGGGTGATTTTACTTGTTTCTTTGGCATGTATCTTATGTTTTCTAGAATGTTCAAGAATAACTTCTTAATTTAAAATGCGATACTGTGAAATTCTATTGGGTGCTTCTCTTTAGCACATGCTTAGCTCTGGCTTAGAATGCTGGCCTTCTGCAATGGGAAGCTAACCTCGTCATCTTAACACTGTTTAGACCATAGAAAGCAAAGACGATAGCGAGTTTTTAGACCCGATTTCCCTGAATGCCCGGGAATACTTCAACATTCACCTTTGGCTGAGGTGCCGCTTGATGCTTGTAACTGCCTTCGTCACACAGATTCACGGTGTTGGGGTCATGAAAGGTACTTTCTCAACTAACGTTTTCAGTGTGGTTCATTTGACACGGGGAACAGGATTTTACTGGGATATGTCTATGATAATGCCCACAATCTTCTAGCTTGCTCTTTTTCCAGAATTTAAAATACAGGTTGTTAAACAAAAATAGTGATTAGTCACAGTCCTCTGTACCAGAGCAAGTGGCACATATATTACCGATTTAACTTTAAAAAAAAAAATACAAAGAGATTGCAAAATATGTCTGCCCAGGTCTCGGGAAAGTGTCTAAGCATAGAGCTGACAAGCCACCAACACAGGGTCCCAATGCTGACCTGCCTCCTCCTTACCAAGTCTTTCTCCATTCAGTTTCCCATAGCTCTGTACTTCCTTTTTCTCTCCGGAAGTTGGAGGTAACTTACCTCCTTGATGGACTCCTTGCCAGACTGAAGGGGATAGAAATTGCAGTCTTACAACCAAACCAAACTAGTGGGAACTCATGACTTTAGACTAACGGCTGTGGAGCCTCCGTGGGACTGGGCTAGGCCTTCTGCATAAGTGAGACAATTGTGTAGCTTGACCTGCTTAAGAGTGTCCCCCCGCCCCCCCGCAGTAAGATCAGGATCTATCCTTGGTGCATGAGCTGGCTTTTTGGAGCCCACTACCTCACTACCTAAGGTGGGACACCTCACACAGCCTTCAGGCAGGGGGAGGGGATTGGACCTGCCTCAACTGAATGTACCAGGCTCTGCTGACTCCCCATGGGAGGTCTTTCCTTCTTGTAGGAGGGAATGAGGGATGGGTTGTAGGGGGGGGGGAAGGCTGGAGGGAGGGGCAGGAGGAGGGAAGAAGGGGATCTGTGATTGGCATGTAAAATGAATAAAAAAAATTCTTAATTAAAAACAGAATTATAGTCTTAGATAATACCTTGGCATGTATAAACAGTGGCACCCACAGTGACTGAGAGCTGTCTAGTTGTGTACTTATTTGCATGTCACTATCTACCTCCCAAAGTGAATCATTTCATGTAATAACATTACTTTTATAGCATTGTACTAAAGTACTTCACCCAAATTATAAGACGCCCCCTTCTGTGTTTCATGTTATCCATTCATTTTCCATTTGAATGTCCTCTTACTCTTGATCACTGGGGACATTATACACATATACTTCTTGTTTTCTCATGCATCTTGATGATCTCACTTGTCTGCATTAGAGAATGACATGACAGATTATCTCAGCCTCATCAATGAAGTGTGCATGGAGGCAAAGAGTGTGGATGACCCAGAGCTCCTGGCAGAGTTCCTGATGCAAGCCGTGATCCTGGGGCTTCAGGAAAAGCACTTAAAGGCAGACATCATAAGAAATCTTCAGGTAAAGGAGACAGTGTGGATACATATGTGTATTTAGGGAAGATCCTAGTTGGATCAAAAGGATGGGATTCTCAACCCTGATGAATGAGCACCTAGCACCATGGCCACAGCTCATCAGTGAACTAGGAAACAAACAGAATCACTTTCTCTCAATAGGAAATAATCCATTTGCTGGAAGGCAATGAGTTCCTTTCTCCTCGATCTTGGTTAACCCTGGTGAGAAGCCTTGTCCTAATGGACGACTTAACAAAAGCTGAGAAATTCAAGCAAGCATCTTCAAAAGAGGGCACGTTAATTTTCCTGAATCAAGCTCACAGCATTCTTATTGCACAGGTAGGGAATGTTTGTCGATGGCCGCCAACTTGGCAATGGACTTTTCTGACTTGTTTCTTCTCCCTCACCACGACACTCGCCCCACTGTTTCTTTCTAGATGCTAACTTTTGGAGAGACAATTGAATTCCCTCTTTCACGTGCTGACTATGCAAATCCACTACAGCCTTTGAAAAATATCTACCTTCCTCATGTCATGTTACTGGCCAAAATAAAACTGAGAATTGGTAAGAACATTTAAACATCTACCTTCCTAGAGTAGTGTAGGGGTTTTTAACTATTTTTCCAGCAGGCTCTCATAACTTGAAGGGTCAGTATTAGGAATGCCTAGGCTCTGCATGCTTAAATAGGTTTTGGCCAATCACCATGTGCTAGACTCTGTGTATAAGGATGATCTTCATGTGCAAATCAAGTTATGTGGTCGATTACAGTAGTTACAATATGTGAAACTATTTACTTTGGACTATTACATTTTATCCAGCTATTCAAACTTTGTAGCAAGATTATTTTCACAGTCTGCTTTATTGAAAAAAAAATCATAGAGACGAAAAGTATGAGTGCATTCCTAAATAATATACCACATTTTTGTTCTCTAAATTACAACCAGTTATTTTATAGTTATGTAAAATTAAGAATGATTTTTGAGAGCAGTATAGAACAGTGTATTATATCTTCTGGTTATCACTGATGCTGTTAAGTACCTGTGCCTCTAAAAACAATACCCATGAAAAAAACATTATCTTATTGTGCTGATGATAATGGCATGCTTTTTCCCGAAGCTCTAATAACTTGTATCACTTTAAGAAATAAATCTTCATCCTGTAAATGGGGGAATTGTCAAAGTCTTTGTATTTTTACGAATCAAGGTGTCTTGCTTGAAGACATAGTTCCAATGTCTTACCATGATGCATGTTAGGCAATGTCTCTTCTGCTAAGGACAGTTTGAACGCCAGATGCTGTGGTTGTTTCAGGCAGTATAAAGAAAGGTGTACAGGTCTACTGCTCTCTGGAGGCTAGCCCCTTTGGGAAACCTCTCTAATCTGCCTGGCTACTAATCCAGTTGACCTGTCCTGACCTCTGTGCCAGGGGAACAGCCTCTCTTTCCCCCAAATGCCAGCCTCTTGGCTTTGCTCTGGCTCTGTGTGTGTGTGTGTGTGTGTGGGGGGGTGTCTGCCTCCTAGGGTCCTGGCTTCAGAGTGGCCACCTCTCTCCTCTAGATTGTCTACACTCTGATTGCTGAGATTGCCTTTTCCTTTTGACCTTCATTGTGTTAACGTTTAAATATTAATCAATAGGAATCCAAACAGACATACACATACAAAACAATCACCCATCTGTCAGCACCTTATACCCTTCTTACACATAGTCATCTGGACTCTTAAAAAGGACGGATTTCATTCCCTCTGTTCTTCCTCCCTTGACTCCCATTAACACCTTGTTCCACTTTATTCTAGATTTAGATGAGAGAAATCACTGTTGATTGACCAGGCTCAATTATAGCTCCAAAGTGTTCTTTACTGGTCTTGCCTGTATGGGCCACCCAGTACCTGGTAATATCTGCATCACCTGCATCTTCTTGGCACTCGTCTCTCTCAACTTGCAGATCCCCAGGCTCTGTGTACCCCCAGCTTCTCTCCTCTCTCTCTGGTTTCTTAATTACCATGAAGTCTTCTATTTCCATAGATCATCTCTTATGTTCATGTTCTCTATTTACTGTGGCATAAAAGGCTTCCTGTGATGTGGTCCAGGCTATATAACAGAGATTTTTGTCCTTGAAACTATTTCCTCTTCTTTCTCTTTGAGACATTGTATTTATAACTTGTAACATCTGATAGCAGACCTCCTACCACTGAGAAGCTATTGGTACCTCCCTCTTCCTTGTATTCTTCACATCTGTTTCTTGTTTCCCAGTCTCTGTCCTTCTGTGTGGTTGTTGATTAAATCCCCACCCACCATACTTTCCCCAGTTAAAATCCAGATGATGCTCTCTGAAGCCTTGTTTTTCACAAATACCCTTTTTCACCATGACAGGTGACTGATATACCATATCAGTCCATCATAAGTGTCTTGCGGAGGTGGGAGTCTTTTCTCTGGGGTTTGGTAGATGCATTCCATTATTCCTACTCACAATGTTTCAAATGTAGTGTTAGTCTAATTTTTATTTTCTTTTGGCAAGAAATCTGTCCTTTCCTCCCCAAATCTTGTTAGATTTCTTTTGTCTCTGTAGTTCAGGAAATTCACCAAAGCATGTCTGGGTACATGTCTTGGTACATGTCTCCTCTTTCTCTACCTAGAAATCAGTTGAGCCCTTGGCATCTGTAGGCAAGTTTCTCAAGTCTGGGGAAGGTTTTTTTTTTTTTTTTCCTTGATTAATCATTGCCCATTATCTTCCTCTGTTACTTCTTGGGGGCTGGATACCTATGTGAAAATCTCAAGAGTGTCATTTAGCCTCCTTGTAGTTCTCTCATTTCAGAACCAAGGCTATCTTAACTCACTTGCTCTAAGTTACCCTAGATTAGATAATTTTTAGACAGTAGAAATCTATTACTCTCATTTCTGGACAGTTGAAGACCAAAGTCAAGATTTAATGTCCAGTGAGAGCACATCTGCATCACAGCTGGTGCCTCAACTGGTCATTATGTTATGGGGGGGGGTAAACTGGCTCCTCCAGGCTGTTACATAGGTCATGCAGCCCAACCACAAGGGCTTGGCTTTCATAATCACCAGGGAAAGTCTTAACCTCTCTATAGAGATACCATTATTATTGGGGGGCAGTGTTTCAACAGATGAGTGGGAGAGAGGATAAACATGCAGGGAATAGTCATGGTGCTCCCCTCACAGAAGATTAAATAAGAAAAAATGCCTGGCTCAGTGCTGGGACCATAGTCAACACTACAGGTGTTGATAACATTTGGCTTTGGCTGGAAAGTCTATCATTTTTCCCTTATAATTCTATCATTTTTATAATTGATGCTGTAAGATTAATCTAATTCGTCTTCTTAATATTTTTGGCATTAACCCTCCTCTTGAAATTAGTTGATAACCTGTATTTCTATGTAGGCTCATATGTATGTATGTATGTATGTATGTATGTATGTATGTATGTATGTATGCAATTCTGTTACTCTATCCTCAATCTATTTTCTTTTACTCATGCTCTCTCTTCTAGAAGCCACATTTGATATTCCTCTTGATGGCTGCTGGCTCTTCTTTCCTGGGTTATTCTTCTTTGCTTATTTATTATTCTCCAGGTCTAGCTGTAACAGTGTGCCCTTGATGGTCAGGGGGGCAAGTTCTGTCTGTGTGACTTGACTCTATATCAACTTTGAAGACTCTCAATTCCCCATTGAGTCACCAAGGGAAATAACCATGGCCAGCCAGCATTTTTGAGCTCAGGAGTTCAGAGGACTCAGGCCATTGTCAGATCCCTCTTGGCAAACCCAGGAGGCAACTAACCACAGCTACCCTTCTCTGGGACTTGCAAACATCGCTTTAGGCTCTCTTTAGGGTACCATCTCTGATCTTTGACACAAGCCTTCCTGCCTCTGTTTCTCAGGGTCTTGTTTGCCCAGAGAACAGAAAGCTGGTGGCAGCTCCCTCTGTTGTAATCCATCACCTTCTAGGACCCTCCTGCCTCTTCTACTAGAAACTGCTCAGCCAAGAGAGTCAGTAGTAGGGCTGGACTTGGCAAAGGGAGGCCAGCAAGCGTACACCCAGGTACCATCTCTCCAGAATCTTCCCCTTATCTCTCTTCTCCTCCTTTGATCCATCCTCAGTATCATCACTGGCACATGAACTTCACTACATACATCCCTCTACCTTGTAAGTCTCCTCTCTGATGGAGTTAGCCCAACTAGCCAGGCCCTCAGACTCCTTGCAGCTTAGTCAGTGAGCACACTCAAGCTACTTCTCCCCTAGATTTTTTAGCCCACAGTTTGCCATATTATTCGGACATTTGAGTTCTGTGGGAGCTCAAAGCACAGATTGTGCAAACTCAAATCCACTCTCGGCTCTTCTGGCTTACTAATCTTGAAGATCTGTCACCACTCAATGACAATACTGTTGCTTCTTGGTAGACGCATGTGAAGCTGAACAGCTTGCTTCCTGCTGTATTATATTAAATACAGCCTTTAAAAACAAAACCACAAGCCTCCTTTCTGTCAAAACAATGTCAGTTTCACAACACTTTTTTTTTTCTTCTTCAGAGCTGGTGTTTACTGGGAAAAGGAATGTTTCAATATACAAAGCACAAAAGCTCCTGCAGCCAGCTGTCCTGACAGTTTCTCCTTATAGTATCGATTGCATCACAGGAATTTGGCTACTTATGCTTTTTATCCTTTGCGAGAGCCTCTGATAGGAAATAGCATGTTTAAGGTTATCTTTATGAAACAGAAGTGGGCAAGTTTGGCACCCACTGACCTACTAGACAACCATGCTGTCTGGGTAGCCTTCCAAGGCCTTCCCAAGATCCGGACAGACCAGATCTCTATTCTGCTCCCACAGTTCCCTACAGTTTCTTTCCTGTGACCAGCCTCATGCTGTTTTAGCTACTTGTCTTGATGTGTCTATTCTTGGTTAATCAACAGTTCCATCACCACACTACTACTAGTTTAGGGTGTGGGCCATGAGGCCAGGCTGCTTTAGGTTCAAAGCATGGCCATGTGACCTTGGGCAAGTTACTTACAGCTTTGAGCCATTGCTGTGTCTTCTGTCAAATGAGCATAATGTTGCCCACTCAGAGTTGTGCATCATAGTAGCCATTCATGTGGAGTCCATGAGATGGTGCCTGGCGTGTAGGAAACATTTAGCACATCTTATGTCTCAGTATTCTTTTTTTTCTCATTTATATCTAGTACTCATATGTAGGAAATATTTTTTGATAAATGTCAGTCTTTGATGCCATATAGAACAGTGTTTCTTCCATTCAATAATCCTTCCATGCAGTCATTAAAAATGAGAGCTCCTAAAGAGTATGGCATGTAGCCCTTGCCTGTAAAGAGCTTTCTTATCCAGTTATGAGGAAATATTACATAATGAGTAATCAGTGCATTTAATAGAAAAGTATTGCCTATTAACATATACAAATTTATTAATAGTGAACAATATACAACTTCTAGATGTTTCTCCTGCTAACAGCCTCTTCTTAAGAACATAGAACAGTCTCTGACTCTTTTGCTTGCTTTTGGGATCCTATTGCTCATACTGGGTTGCTTTGCCCAGCCTTAATAGAAGAAGAGGTACCTAGTCTTACTGAAACTTGATATGCCATGCTTTGTTGATATCCATGGGAGGCCTGCCCTTTTTTCTGAATAGAAATGAAGGAGGGGTGCTTGGTGGGTGCAAAAGGAAGGTGGGAGAGGGACTAGGAGGAGAGGAGGGAGAGGAAACTGTGGTTGGGATGTAAAACAAATAAGTAAATATTAAAAGCAAAGAACATGGAGGTTGTTCCAGAAGCACCATGAAAAACTGAGAACTAGAGACACTTGGAGACTGCTGTTGATTTTAAAAATAAGATTAACATTGGAGATTTATCAAAGCTCAAATTATTGTTGTAGTTCACTGATGTATCGGCTATGTGGCTCTTTAAAACATTCCTGGCTACTAGGACTATGAAGACCCACAACATTGCTGTGGGAGCAGTCCATTGTCTTAGCAGTTGCTTCAGACATTGAAGACGGAATTGTTTTGCCTCTGCCCAACTGTTTTGCTTTTAGGACACACGTTGTCCAAGCAGGTGTATTCTAACACCAAGAAGAAGGACATCGCTAAGTGGTTGCCTGCTCTTCACCTCTTTGAGATGGCCCTGAAGCTCTGCCAGGCGACAGCAGCGGAGGAGTATGAGGTGGAAGCTGAGATTCTCTTTCAGAAAGGTGAGTTGTACTGGGCACCAGAACCATGATGAAGCGTGTGGAGCTGTGAAGTTATTAATAACCAACTTCTTGACTGTAAAAACCATAGACTTTACAGAGAGCTTGGCAATGACAAGATACATCAGTCCTCTCTGTCAGTTTCAGTTACTGATGAAAGCCTCTCTTTAAGTCATATCTAGAAAATAAAGTTACTATTAATCAATGTCCTCATATAAAGTTTAGTGTTTGGTTCAAGAAAATGTCCACATCGGCCACTTCATCACAAGTCATATAACTGGAGTGGTGACTCAGCAGTTAGAAGCATGTAATGCTCTTGTAGAGGATCTGAGTCTAGTTACCAGCACCCATTGTTAGGAGGAGTTACCATCTGTCACTCCAGCTCCACAAGATCCAACAAAGTATTTCTGGCCTTCTGGCCTCTGTGGGTGGCTTCACGCATGCTCACATATACCCACACAGACACACATATACACATAATTTAAAAATAAAAAATTAGGGCTAGAGAGATGACTCAGCAGTTCAGATCACTGACTTCTCTTCCAGAGGACCCAGGTTTGATTCCCAGTGTGCATAAGGCTATAACTTCAGTTCGAGGGGATCTAATGCCCTCTTGTGGCCTTCTCAGGTACCAGGCATATACATGATATACAGACGTATGTGCAAGAAAACTCACCTGTACACATAAAAAGAAAATATTAAAAACATAAAAATAAATCTTTTAAAAACACAAACTTGCCAAATAATAACTAATAAACAAATTGTAATTATTAATTAAGACAATAAAATAATTTATTATTAAATGATAATAATAAGTTAGTGTTTTACATTATTTCATTACCTAGTTAGACATTTTGGTTAATTTCTATAAGAGATAATAAATGAAGACCACATGAGAACAGGAAGAAGCAAAGTGCTAGAGAGGTCCCCAGAAATCCACAATGATACATCCACTGTAGACTACTGGCAATGGTTGAGAGAAAGTCTGATCTGACCTAGTCTGGTGATCAGATGGCCAAACACCCTAACAGTCATGCTGGAACTCTCATCCAATAACTGATGGAAGTGGGTGCAGAGATCCTCAGCCAGGCCCCAGGTGGAGCTCCAGGTGTCCAATTGTCGAGAAATAGGAGGGACTGTAAGAGTGTGAATTGTTGAGACCAAGATTGGAAAAGCACAGGGACAAATAGCCAAACGAATGGAAGCACATGAATTATGAACCAAAGGCTGTGGAGCCCCCAGCTGGATCAGGCCCTCTGGATAAGTGAGACAGTTGAATAGCTTGAACTGTTTGGGAGGCATCCAGGCTGTGGGATGGGACCTGTCCTTAGCACATGAGCTGGCTGTTTGGAACCTTGGGCTTACACAGGGATACTTTGCTCAGTCTGGAAGGAGGGGAGTGGTCCTGCCTGGACTGAATCCACCAGGTTTAAATGAATCCCCAGGGGAGTCTTGGCCCTGGAGGAGATGGGAATGGAGGGGAGGGGATGGGAGAAAGGTGGAGGTGGGGGCGGGAGGGGGAAGGACAGGGGAACCCATGGCTGTGGAAAATTAAAACACAAATATAATAAATAAAAAAGGGAAAAAAGTTAAAATTTAATAACTGTAGAATACCTGTCTTTAGAACTTACAGACAATGTTCATATGATTTCATCATGGCCATTTCTGCTGCAAGAAAATTGAAAGTATAATGATTGCTGTCATTTATTGAGCTAGACATGTCACACTAGAGTTAACCTCTCACGCACTGGCAGCTATTAAATGAGCATGCCCAGATGGGAGCTCTGTGTCCCTCTCTTGGCCCTTTCCTGCTACACAAACACTGCATCTTACTCATGGTGACTCTAAGACTTCGCTTTCCTGGAATTTCTGCTGCAGGACAGCTCTCTCAGTTCTTGTGCTTGAAGGATGGCATCTACCATGGTTGCTGAGAGCCAAGTGATGGGTGGGCGTTGGCATCATCTCTAAAACAACAACAACAACAAAACAGACAAACAAAAAACCACTTGCTTTTTTATAAAGGCTTTATTTTCCATTAAGTTTATCATCATATCATCATCATCACCATCATCACCATCACCATCATCATCATCACCATCATCATCATCATCACCATCATCATCATCATCATCATCACCATCATCATCATCATCATCATCATCATCATCACCATCATCATCATCATCTTGATTTTTCCAAGACAGGGTTTCTATATGTAGCTCTGGCTGTCCTGGAACTCACTCTGTAGACCAGGCTGATCTCAGACTCAGGGATTCACTTGCTTCTACCTTCCTGAAAGCTGAGATTAAAGGCATGAACCTCCATTGCCTGGCTCTTGTTAAGTTTATTTTAAAACTTAAAAACAAGGCTGAAGAGATAGCTCAGCTATTAAAGGCTAGGCTCACAACCAATGTGTGTGTGTGTGTGTGTGTGTGTGTGTGTGTGTGTGTGTATCTGAAAAACTTTGCAGTTAATTGACAAAAATTATATATATTTAGGTACAGTGTAATGCTTCCATATATGAATATAGTATGAGGTGATTAATCCTAGCTAATTCAACTTATGCAAACATATCATTTTATTTTGTGGCATGAGTATTTAAGAATCCTTAGTAATTTTAAGCATATAATACACTCTAATTATAATGTATGTATTTAAGTATATAATACACTAATTATCATGAGGCTGTACAGTAGATCACAGAACACATCCATCCTGACTGAACTGTTTCCAGTATCTCCCTGTTTCCCACACTTCAGCAACTGGCACTCCTCTTTCTACTTCATGAATGGAGATTTCTCGGATTCATGAATTAATGTAAGCAACATTGTGCAGTGTTCACCTTTCTGTGCCTAGCTTCTTTTGCTTAGCACCGTGTCCCAGGTTCATATGTGCAAATGGCAGCATTTCTTTCTTCTCATGCTAGATAATATTCTCTCTCTCTCTCTCTCTCTCTCTCTCTCTCTCTCTCTCTCTGTCTGTGTGTGTGTGTGTGTGTGTGTGTGTGTGTGTGTGTGTGTGTGTGACATTGAAAAAAATCTATTCATCCTCAAAGAGAACTCAGGCTTATTTTGTTTTTGTAGTTATGACTACTGCTGCAGTGAACATAAGGATGCAGCTGAGCCCCTTCCCCCCACTTTTTTACATTTGTGAAATAGACAAGAGTAAGAGAAAGAGAGATGTCAGAGGTGAGGAATCACAGAGGAGTGGGGCAGAGGAAAGTAAGCTGTAAGGCCAGTGGTGATGGAAAGCCAGAGGTGTTTTATTGAAAGCATTCCAGACATCTCTGGGGAAGGAAGCTTCAGTTCTTTCATCCTCAGCTTATCTTTCATCAAAGAACGACAGACAGACGTGCCAAGGACAGCTTCCTGAGTTTGCAGAATGAAGTATTTGCTCTCCCATTATGAATTATAAAAAATGGGAAACCATCTTTACGTGTGTTTTTTCTTCTTGCAGGCAGAATAGAGCGTCAAATTCTGATAGAAGAGAAATCTCCAGTTTCACAGATAGAGAGTTTTTTCGAAGCTATTCAAATAAGCCTGAGAAACGATCAGAACTCAGGGTAATGGCAAACATTTCATCCTTGTAGAACTGCTCCTGTGTGGTCTGAGTTCTGTATGGTATACACAGAAGATTCAAGAAAGGGATGAATGAGACCTTGTCATGGCGGGGTGCATGCACTGGGGTTTGTCCAGACAGCAGGCTTGCTGACCTGCTTCTCAAGCTTGTTGCTTTTGGCTCTGACCTAAGGCCTCCTTTACAGGAAAAGGTGGGATGCCTCCCAGTTGTCATAGTAGCATTCTAGGCTGCAAACTGGTTCTCCCCTAGACCCAGGTCTCCTATTAGTACCAAGACCATGGAGACTTCCTTTAGACTATTGGTTACACTAGAACAACCTACTATAGATGTTAAAGAAGGATTACTTTCATAGTCTCTGTAGCCATCCATATCAGTAGCCTGCTTAATTGTGTACAGAAATGATCTCAATATTGGTGGGAAGCCACTGTTTGCCCAGCACTGACCTGAGATGTCAACTGATACCTTTGATAGAACATATATAGATTTGACAATTACTGTTTACTGTGGAGTTCTCTGTTGATTTCCATTTTAATTAGCACTGGAGAGTAAACAGAGGCCTGGTTTTCAAGGACGGCTTCTTCTGCTATGTCTTCTTTAGTGACTACTTCTCTGGAATGTTCCAGAAAGGTCTTTGCTAAGCATTTTACCAGTCATAGCCTGGGATGTTGCTAGAATAAGACTGGGTAGAATGCTGAGCTTTCTCAAGACCTTCTCATTTCTGAGGAAGATCCCACCATCTGCGGCCTAAAGATGCATGGGTTAGGAGAAGAGACCACTTGTCTATTCTTACTGTTCACTCCCCCCAGACATGGTTGGTGAAAGGTACAAAGAGATTGAACAAGAGAATGGTGAAACTAAGTTTAATGTCATATCATTGTAGGTTGATAAGAGACTCCTACCTAGAAATTGCCCTGGTATATTTCCATCTGAAGAAGCCAAGGAAGAAAGTCTTAGCAACACCATCATCACTCAAGGTATCAGCTTCGTTTATAGGAATTAGAAGCCCTTGATCATTTTCAGTAATGCTTCACTGCTGGGATAATGGGGCCTCTCCCTATGTGACTTGAAGACATTGACTCATAGTCACTTATAGTCAGATGCCTCTTTTTTTTTTTGAGCGGGGGAGCCTTTAGGTAGAACTCTGGAAACTGATTTCCTTTCAGTGTTTGTGCTTGTTAAAATGATGCACATGGAATGCTGGTTATGTAACTACTCAAAGGCTATGAGTGCTTAGGAACGCTCAGGAGAATATAGGACATGGACACATAGTACTTTTGAAAGCAATGGGGCCTGTCAGTGTCGTTCATAGCTCACAGGTGTATCAAGCACCTGCTGTGATAGAGGCAGTTTTCTGGAAGGTGGTAAGTCAATGCTGAGACAGGCATAGTTCCCCTTCCCATTGAGCTAGTGGAGGGAGACAGACTGTACTGCAGCAGACATGAAAATCAGAAGGGAAGGAAGGAGAAAGAGGATGAGAGGGGTCCTTGGTAGTGAAACTTAGGACGAGGAAGTTGTTTGCATTACTGAGATGGTAAATGAAGGTGGTCTTGTAAGCAAGGGTGGTACTTTGGCATGATATCATGCTGGTAAATGAAGGTGGCACTTTGGTGTGATGTCACGATGGGAGGTGGTGGATATGGCAGGACTCACAGGAGATGCACCACACACAGCAGTGCTCGAAAACTAAGGTGCAGCGGGGCGGTGGTGGTGCACACCTTTAATCCCAGCACTCAGGAGGCAGAGGCAGGCAGATCTCAGTGAGTTTGAGGCCAGCCTTGTTTCCAAAGCCAGTTCCAGGAAAGGCTCAAAGCTACACAGAGAAACCCTGTCTCAAAAAACCAAAGGGGGAAAAAAACCCCACCACCACCACCACCACCACCACCACCAACAACAACAACAAAACAAAACTAAGGTGCAGAAACATCTCCCCACTCTTGCTGAAGGCAGATAATGACTTGTGACTTAGGGAGTGGGCTTGAGGTTTGGGGGTTTCAATGGACTCCCAGGTTTTGCTGATGAGCACAGGTCCACTGTAGTACCAAGGATCTTGTCTGAGGAAGATTCTAACGGAAGAAATAAACCAGGTTGCTTTGAATGCCATGGTTATTGTTGGATTGTGGTAAATGTTCACATTTTATCCTTACCAAATGATCATTGATTCTGCAAGGAGATCTTTTCAGAAAATGTTGGGATCAAATCTCTTAATCTTTTAAAACTCTTTATTGATTAGTTGTGGGTTTCACACCATGCATCTCGATTTCACTCATCTTTCTATCCCTTTGAATCTGGTCTCTGTCCTTGCAACTTCCTCCCCAAGATATCTTTTTAAGTTTTTGTTTGTTTTGAGATAAGGTCTCTCTGTGTAGCCCTAAATGTCCTTAACCTCTCTATGTAGACCAGGCTGTCCTCGAACTCATAGAGATCTGCCTGCCTTGGTCTCCTGAGTGCTGGGATTAAAGGTGTGCTCCACTGCAGCTGTCTCAAATCTCTAGTTTTTGAGGCATTATAAACATGACTTGAAACTTTAGGTAAATATATTTAGCCAATCAAATTATTCATATGCTAGCTGCCTTAGGTGGGTATCACCACTTACAAAATCAAAATGACTATAAGCTAGGAAAGGTTGCTCTGGTGGCATGATAAAAATGTTTGTTACTAGTTAGAGAAAAACAAGTGTGTGGTTTCCATAGAGATCAGTGCTTCAAAGTAGTGGAATGGTGTGAATATCATCACTTTCTGGGCCTGGCCGAGAGATGTGCTTGTAATCATAAATGCGAAATAGGATTTGAAGGAAAAAAGTACTGCAATTCCATAAAATCTATGTGTCTTGACATAAAAAATATTTTAACAAGTTATAAAATTACTAAAGACACAGACAATAGCTCAAAATGAATAAAAACACTCATCCAGGCATATTTTGGCTGTTGAAATATACATTTGAAATTTGTCATTAGAAACAACACAAAAACCCTTAAAAACCAGCAGTTGTGGGGCCACCAAGGTGGGCCAGTGGGTAAAAGCACTTGCCACCAAGCTTGATTCCCATGATGCACCTGGTAGAAGGAAAGAGACAACTAGAGCAAGTTGTCCTGTGACCTCCACATGTGCACTGTGGCACACATGTACCCCCAATATAAGTAAATAAAATGTAAAACAAAATAAACAATAGTACTGTTCCACTTCTAGGGGTGTGCAAGCAATAAATACAGTCTTAGGCTTGGATCTCAACCTGATATACCAGAGTGACTTCAGAAGCCTTGCTTCCCCACCTCTGACATGGAGATGGCTGTACATATCTTTTAGTGCGGCTAGGAGCATAAGTAAAGTATTGAGCATGATGTATTCAGTACCATTACCTTTACATAACTTCACCACATCATTTATAGTCTTCATTAAGTATTTTATATGTAGTAGATTACCTAATAATTATTAGTTAAGTCTAATTAACCATTTTTGAGCATCCATTCATTCTTTCATTATCTAAACTTTTCGTTTGTTTTTTGAGAGAGATGGCTCAGCCGTTAAAGGCTAGGCTCACAACCAAAAATATCCAAACATTTTTGAAGGGCTTCATGTGGTACCAGGCATGTTGTTCACTTTCCCTACAGAACCTAGAGTCTACCAAGGGAAAGATATAATTGAATGGCACCTTGATAGGATTGCAAACACAATATGCCAAGGTGGAGATGGCGGACAAACTAATTCTCTTTTGTGGGAATACTGTAGAAAGTTTCACAGATGAGAGAGTTTAGAAGAAGGAATGGGATTTCCCAGGCAGTTAAATGAGGGAAAATTGTTCAAAGAGAAAGATGAGTTGTGACTGCTTTTTTCACATATTCTAGACACAGATCGTTTGTTGGATGCACGAATTGTAAATATTTCCTTCCAGCTGGTGGCTTGCGGTGTTTAGAGACAAAGAAATTTTTAATTTTATGAAGTTCCAGGATGAGTTCTTTCTTTTTTAGACATTGTTTTTTGAGTGGCATGCTAAGATCTTTAGAACCCATTGGTATTTGAGTATACCTTTATGGACGTTTCACCCTCTCTTGCTACAGCTTTTGGTAAGGAAGGTCTCAGGATTTAGAGCACATGTCCTGCAACGCCATGATTCATCTTCAAAATTCTTTTAGTACTTGGAGACCTCCACATCTTCACACACATATTCCAATCTGTGTCCCAATTTACAAAAAGAAAACTGAATTGGATTTTTTGAGGAATTCTGTTGAAGCTACAGGACAATCTGTTGACAGTTTGTCTTAGCAATATTAAGACTTCAGGGACATAAATTCTGGAATTTCTTTATAGAAATGTAATTGATTTGCACATATTGTTGAATTTTATATCCCATGCCTTCACTGACCATGTTTGTTGATTTTCTTTGTGTGTGTGTGTGTGTGTGTGTGTGTGTGTGTGTGTGTCCTAGGATTTTCTGTATATAGGATCACATCTCTTACAAAGAAATATGCTTTTATGACTTCATTTCCAGTCATTCCCTGGGTTTCTGTTTTGCTTCTCTGGTCACATGGGCCATGCAATGGTGATACATCCTCATCTTAAAAAGGAAATCCATCATGTTCTTTCTCTAGACCATTTTTAAAAGCCAAAGTCCAGCCTCCTCTGATGACTCCTTTCAATTAAAGGTGGCTTCTTTTCCAAGAGTCTGTGTTACTGATTGCTTCCCCTCACTCTGGATTATACAATTCATGGCTGTCAGTCTTTCTTCCAGACTCAGGGAAACTGCTCAGGCTTAGTAGGGGAGTCATTGCTTCATTAGAGCCCACATGGTTCCCCATAGGGCCTTATCTCAGGCAGAGCTGTAGACTTCAGGTACCTGTGGGGAAGTCTCTCCTGGCGTCCTTTGCTCCAAACCTGTCACTGGTGTTGGCTGGCCACATCAGGCCATTGTACCCAGTGGCTCAGTATCCCTAGGATCCAGGACCTCACTCCTTCCCCAGGAGTCTTCTAGACAGAAGCAAATCAGTGACATGCTTCATGTTACTATATGTCCAATTCTTCAGTTTTCTTGAAGAATAAAGAAATAGTCAAAATATACATAGCAAACATAGTAAAACTTAAGCATCTAATTACTTAATTTTTTTTGACACAGGGTTTCTCTGTGTAGCCCTTGCTGCCCTGGAACTCACTCTGTAGACCAACCAGGCTGGCCTTGAACTCAGAGATCTACCTGTCTCTGTCTCCATAGGGATTAAGGGCCTGTGCTGCCATGCCTGGTCTAATTACTTAAATGTTTAAAAACTGATTTAAAATTTATTTACTTCAGTTATCATTAAAAGTATGTTATTGTATTTGTTTTTGTAGCATTAAACTTATTGTGTTTAAAATTGAATGCATATGAGTATATATGTGAATGTGTGTATTTATGTATATAAAAACTGTCCCTTGTGATTTCTATTCTACTATTCTATGGAGTTATGAAATACCTTTAGCATTTTTCATAATTGTAACCTAATATCAAAATCCACTCAGTCACTCAGGAGGCTGAGGCCAGAGAATCTTGACTTAGGGGCCTGCAGGGCTTTGAGACCCAAGTCAAAACAACAGAAAAACAGAACAAATTTGAATATCCTCATTCCTGGTCTCTTTGCCCATAATATGTTTAGTGTAAATAACCTCTATTAAAATGTAATTTGACATCTAAAAAGAAACTTTTATTAACTTATTACATAAATCATGTAAACTCATTATAGAAAAATCAGGGAAAAGTAATCATTCTGAAGTCTTGGTATAATTTCTGCTTATATATACAGTAATGTATGTGTAATTTTAAAAAGTAGGATCATACTTACACACAATTTTTAACCTATAGTTTTCTTTGTGATATATTTTAAGTATTTTTTCATGGTAATAATATATTGTACTTTTTGATGGCTGCATATTATTCTGCTAATATGTCATCTGGAGAAGGTGAGATTTGCAAGAAACATTGAGATATCTTTATCTTAAAGTGCTTTCTATTTACCATTTTAGCCTCTTCCCAAAAGGCACAGTTTTATTAAAGAACCAATAGCAAATCGATTTGAGATTTACAGCTCACTGGCCTGGATTGCAATACGAGCTGCTGCACAGGTTAGTGTGTGAATGTTAACTCTCCCAATGTCTTCCCTGTGTCTTCCATTGTTGACTCTCCCAATGTCTTCCCTGTGTCCTCCATCTATCAATAGATCTGCTTGAGAGAAAGGAGAAGTTACACTTGGGGAGGGATTTCTATCTGCCATGTCTCTTGGGAAACTTTACAAATAGTCTCTACACCTGTGTAGCATTCATAATCTCTAGTAACCAGACACAACAGTTTCCATTTTCCCTTAATGAAATGTTGGATATACATGTGTACCTGTCCGACATTTTGGCAAAAGCATATCATAGCTGGGTGATTTAACTTATTTAAAGTGACTTATGCATTAATTATATTGTCAAAGCTAACCCATTAATTGGCTTGACTGTGTTGTATATTCCACATGTCAGGGATCACATGCTATTTTTCACATGGTGATTTTTTCTTCCAACGTATATCAAATATTATTTTATGGATTCATGTCTTCATGTTTATTGTCTCTGCCTGTATTGTGCTGCTGCAAAGAAACAGCACACACTGGGTAATTCATGTTAAACATGGATCTACTGACTCTCAGTGCTTGAGAGTGGTAGGTTCAAGATCAAGGGCTAGTACCTGATCATGGCCTTCTTGCTCTACCATTGCCTGGCAGAAGGTGGAAGGGCAGGAGCAGAAATCAAATGGGGAGACAGCTTCTCCTGTAAGAAGGAACTTATTCTATGACTACTCTCTCAACCAATGCTTCAGGGCTAAGCTCTCTTGACCTAATCTTCTCTTTAAAAAGCTCTCTCTCCTCCTGGTGCCACAATGGGGTTCAGACTCCCAGCCATTGCCTGTCCTAACACAGAATATATGAATTCTAATGTGTCATTCCAGGTCAGTGAAGCTGTGCTGGCTATCAACCTCCTGATTGGAAAGAAGAATGCCAGAACCGACAAAGTGAATCACATGGCGTTGCTAAACATTCCAGAGTTTGCCACTGTGGATCTTTTTTCTTCATATTCAGATTATCTTCTTGGTATGTTTGTCTACAGAACTTACCAGAATCTTCTCTGTGTAACATGCAACCAACCTTTGAAGAGTTTCTTGTAATTTGTTGGCCTTTTGCTTCAAGGAGATGATGGTTTGGGGAGTCTCCAGGATCCCAGGGCCAGTTGGCAAAATAGGGTGTGCCAGTCTACTACCTGAGTGTACATTTTACTCAGCTGGCTGCTGCATGTCAGGACTCTGGGAATGATACCATCTTCTATTGTTTGTCTTAGCATATATGCATGTCAGATGGTAACTTTTTGTTTAAGGGAGTTTCTGTGATCCTCCAGCCTAAAACATTCACCAACTCACACTCTCCTAGGGCTCTTTAGTCTTAATAATATTTTACATTTGTGTTTCTGTTTGAGTGCATGTCTTTAAGTGTGTCATCCATTCATTAAGTTACCATCGGCTTCCCAAGAGCAGGATCTGCTCTATTTTATTTCATCTTCAATAGAGCACACAATCACTTGCACATGCCAGGCATTCAATCTAGTAAATGAACTGATGAATGCCAGATGAATAGAGTTTAAACTTTACTACTGTTTTTTATGACTTTTACTTACCTATGGTGGACTCAACATATGAATGCACTTAACATTCATTTTAGCATTTGTTCACCCACTTGTCAAAAATATTTGTTGAATATTTCTCATATACTGAACACTGAAAACAGGTGCCAAGGGGTAAGGGGGTGCCAAATATTTCGGGAAGACTGATGCCTCTGTTTTGTTGTTGCTGTTTGTTGTTTTTTTGGTATGAGTGAAACACAGAGGCAAAGTAGATGAAAATCTTCCCTGTGATCCAACCAGGTGGTAGTGGCCCCCTTACAGCCTCAGGGATCAGCTTTCTCTGTCGAAGGGTTGCCCTTCAGTGATGCTCTCGAATCTCCCATCATTGTCTTTACAAGCTCCTTAAAGATGATGATTCAGTGACCAAGACTATTTCCAGCATAACGATGTTTTGAGGGAGGTCAAATGTTGATCAGATAGCTTTCTTGTACTGAAACTTCATTTTTAAAATTTTAGTGTTCTCATGCCTAGTAGAATTTTGCTATCTTGGGCTGTGGGTTATTACCCACACCTCTATCTGGGTTCTCCCTTCTCCTAGGCCTTTATAGATAAGTTCACTAGAGACAATGCCTCTGGCCTTGCACAGAACAGGCTAACAACCTGGGACTGGTCACATTTCTCTTGCTTCCAGCATGGTTATCTCTTCTTCCATCAGATCCCCATGAATTCTGGATGATACATCTACTTTATCCTACTCCTTTCCTTGTGGTCTTCACTTTTAGGGATGACATATAAGGATCATAAAGATGGACTGAGCATCCCTCAGTGCCCTTCAAATAAGAAAATCTTTATTTTTCTTCTGTGCTCTGCCTCAGGCTGCAGATGGAGCTGAGACGTGCTCCATGAGCATCTGCTTTGTGCTCTAGCCTGCAGAGCTCATGGGTCCCCAAAGCATGTTCCACTCACAGCAGACAGCAGGGCATGCAGAGACCCAAAGAAGGTTTCCTCGTGAGATCTGAGCTTGCTTTACCCAGAAGGGCTGCGTTAGAAGATTGCTTGACCATGTACATGGTTACTAGGTAATTAAAAGGGTCTACACTTCACAGAGATCTTTGCTCCACCCATTGGCATTCCTATAAATAGCCCTTTAGAAGAGACAGAAGGAGCCAGTGGATAATGATCCAGGCCCTCCCAAGTCTGACCTGTGTTTCTGTTTCTCTCCCCTCTATCCTTCTACCTCTGTCTTTCTACCTCAGTCTTTTATCCCTTTCTCCTCAAGAGTTCACTGTCATAAAAATGTGGGAACTGATCTCCCACAGGGGCAAGAGCCAGAGGTCAGATCACACAGGCTTACAGAAGGCCTCTCTTACCATCCCACCCTACTGCTCATAGCAGTGTTCAGTGTGAGTGGGGTAGGGACATGTGCTCTGCCCATAGAAGGGGTAAGATGTCTGTGAATGTCATTGGATAATAATCTACACTATCTCACCAAGTGCAAAACCTGTACAGAAAGACAGGAAGAGTTGTTGTCAGGACCAACTAATGATACCAGCCATGGATACACAATGGAGGATGGTATTCTCTAAACCAATTGAAATCAGTCAGTCCAGTTGAGTCATTTTCATCTTAGCTTAATTCTTTGTTGTTGTTCTATGTGGACAGCCTTCCTAGCACACATTCTGGTTTCCTTAGTTTCTGTTTAGACCATTAATACTTCTTTATTATTTTAACTATGAAATTGCTCGGTTGGAAAGTATAATCTGTTTTCATTTTACCTTGCATAAAGAATATGAATCTTGCCCTCCAGTCTTTTCCTGGCAGGCTGATAATTAATGCATGTTGGTGACTTCGCTCATTTCTGTGTTTGGGTTGGAAGGAAGTTCTGAATTCCCACCTGACTTCCACAAATACACAGATGGCCGTGAAGTTCATATTAAAATGACTTGCTAAAGGGAAAAATCTCTCAACAACAACAAATAAAACTTGTTTGATTTCCTACTCATTAGCATAAATTAGCATCCAGAAGAAAACCTCAGTAATCTAGCTTTAAACAATATTAGTATTCATCTACACACGAGGTAATGAACAATATTCGTTTTGTGTGCAGAGAGCAGTACCAGATATTTCTTTGCTTCTCTCCCTTCCTTCCCACTCCTTTGCTGTGCTATTGGTGGAATCCAGAGTCTTGAGCTTGCTAAGTATCTACTTCAGCACTGAGCTACACCCCAAGACCTGCATCAGATGCTTATGCCCATCAGAGGGGAGTCATGGAACAAACACACCCGGGAAGCACGTCTTAACCTTCCATGAGCCTCTAGTCGTGGGCAGTAGAACAGGCACACACATTGAAATATACAAATCTGTCTTTTAGAAAACCACACTAATACAAGTGAGATTAATACTCCAGAAGCTAAATAGATGTCTTCTGTAGAAAGTTGGGAACAATCAGGATGCAACAAGAGTTTGCTGGGAGCATTCTTTTCTCCCGGGAGTAGTGTATTATAGGACAGACGCAAATCAGTACCAGATGGAATGGAAATCACATGTTCTTGACAAAGCGATTCAAGACCTGAACTGAAGTACCAGAACAGCTACCTGTACAAGCTGGACTCCAGAGTTCCTTGTCAGGACCTGAGAGCAATTATAGGCGTCCATAGGACATTGAAAAATCCCAGCAGAATGCTTGATCCCATTTGTTGAACATTCTGCACATTGTCTTGTAGACCCCAAAATGATGGCGCTGGCAATGTGGGACCATGTTTATATTCAGCATGAGAACATTTATTAGATGCTAACTTTGCAGCTATGATCAAATATACACAATCTTCTAGTCTTGATTTTTCTTGTGGCCTTAATATTAATTCAGCAGGGATAAAAAATATTAAATTCTGTAAGACACTTTAAATTCAAAGTACCATTTCAGATTAGTGGTCCCAGATGCAGCCTCTTCCAGCTAAATGCACATGAGATTCAGAAAGCTACAAGTGCAGGCCATGTTGGTGAACTCCCTGTCAAGACTACAGAGGCCTGTGGAGCAGAGCTGTTGGTACTTACATGTGCCTTGTCTCCTGAAACACAGCTGATCTTCCTACCTGAAGGAATGGGTCTTGTCCTCCCCTTTCTCACTGGGTCTTTGTTCAGAGATGAACTCAACGCCAACTAAACACAGAGACTCTGTTTCTCTACAACTATCTCATTCTCTTATTCCTCCATGGCACAATTAGTAGCAGAAAAATGGACTGATGCATTTTGTACTCAAGTCCCAGACAGTTACATCATTTACCCATGGGACAGACAGAGATTCACCTGTGCTAAAATAGTGGAGGGGTGTGCGTGCGTGTGTGCGCGTGTGTGCGTGCGTGTGTGTGTGTGTGTGTGTGTGTGTGTGTGTGTGTGTCCATCACTGTACTGCATCACTAGAAATAGTTACTGAGGCATGATGAAAACCAATTGCAGTATGGCAGAGCTGTCCTGGTCCAGTGTCTAAATAAGCCCAGAGCTTCCACTGGAGAGATACCTCATCGATCATTTAAATTTGAAAAGGGCCCTGGATAGATGTCTTGGTAGTTAAAGAGATTGCTTTACAAGTGTGAGGCCCAGTGAGTGTGGGTCCCCAACACCCACATAAACACTGGGTGCCAGTGGTGACCCACTTGCAATCCCAGCACTTTGAAAGTACATATGGGATCTTCAGGTGAAGCTAGCTAGCTAGACTAGCCAAACCAGCAAGCTCTGACTTCAGGAAGAAACGCTGGCTCAGGAAATAAAGTGGCTATTGACTAAAGAAGATATCCAACACCAACCTTTGTCTTTCACATACAGTTGCACAGATGTGTAACTGTGAACATCCATATATGCATGCTCACTGTACATACATACACATGCAAAAAAAAAAGATGGGAAGAGACAGTGCTGGGGTACTGTCAACATGATCAGATTTTAGGTAGTAAGTATTATACTAAGTATAGTCACAATGGAAAACAGGAAGTGAGATGATACATAAGAGATAGCAGTGGGAGGCCATCTTCTGGAAGATAGACAGGAAGAGGTGCCTGTCAGAGACCCAGAGAAAACAGAGTTACATACCCCTAGTAGGGCCCTCACAGCCAGGGACTAACAACAGCAGAGAGCTCAAAGGCTGGACCACTAGCTGATAACAACAGGTTCCATATCCCATAGGAGAAATCCAGGGAGAGCATCAGCAATGTACATCTTTACAAAGGAGACAGGATGCTGAGGTAATGAAATCTAGCCACCTTCCTCTACTAGTTCAGTCCTGCATCTACCCAGCCTGGGCAGTGTTGTTAAGCATCACGTTGGAGTGAGAAGACACTCACAGGACTTAACACAGAGCTGCTGTTTAGTTTAGAGTCAGTCTATCGAAGGGATTTAACTGATTTGAAAGCTTCTCCTGTCCATTCTAACTCAAGTATAGAGCAATTCTGCAAAGAAGTGAACAGAATTTGTTTGAATTCATGGCTGAGTTTGACAGCAGAAAAACCCAGCTGTGTTCTCAAGGTAAAATGGAGTTTTTTTTTTTTTTTTTTTTTTTAAAGCAGGGGTAGCCAGAGGCCCTTGATGGTGCAGGGCTAGAATCTGGCCTTATTGGTGGGGCTAGGACTTTGCTGCCTGCTCAGGGATGTGGGTAGAAGAGCCCCATGGGGAGGGAAAATAGAACCTAGCCAATGGCATGGAGTTGGGGTTTATCATAGGTTGGTCCTTGAGTTGGGGGTCTAAAAATATTCTGCCCACTGGTCAGAGCAGAAGCAGCTTTGAAATAGATCCACTTGGGAGAAGTCAGAAACTCACTCTGGTTATAACCAGAGTTATAACTAGGTTAGATCTCACACCAAGTAAATGGCACAGGGAACTTAGCACAGGCTGTCTTAGACAGAGGAAGACAGGAAGCTCTGGCTGGGGCCCATAGCAACAGTTGCAAAGGGACGCTCCCCAGGGCAGGGTACAAGGGACTCACCTATTCCCTTCCCTAGTCCTCCTGAAGGTGCTTTTAGCGTAACTCCATCTTAATAATTGTTTCTAACACCCGTAGATCAGAAAGAGAAAAAACTGTCACCTTTTAGTCAGAAAAAGATTTTGTACATTGAACCAAAACTGATCTGGTCTTAATTTCCCTTTGTGACATTAAATATCACAACTTTAGTCATATGTCTAAATAAAATGAGACTAGTCATAATCTAAATAACAAATTCATTACCATAAAAATTATATTGGATTTTATAAAACCACTTTACAGTATGTATATAATAGATTAGGAAACAAAAATAGTACTAAAAATGTTACAATTGAGAGAGAGACAGAGAGAGAGAGAGTGAGAGAGAGAGCTTAGTATTAGTCAGATTAATATTTTAGGAAAATTAATTATAAAAATATTTCTCATAAGTGGTAAATATCAACAGAAATATAACCATTGATGGTGAAAAATTAAATCGTTACAGATTTGTTTTTATTCTACTCCAAGAGAATAAATTTCATAGCTCTATAAAATTTATAACTGTCTGGAAAAATATAATTTGCTCAAATTTTTTATGAAGGCAAAAAAAATTAGATCTATCACTATGGAGGTAATAAAGCTATGTTAGAAATTAAAACTGGAAGTTAAAGTTTATTAATTTAAGGAGATCATTAATAAATCTACCACAAGTTAGCAGAAATAAGCTATTACAAATTTATGTAATATCTGGTTTTCTAAAAATTAGTTGAATTCTCTGACCTTCTGATGTCGATCTGCAGCAACATAATGTTTTCACTGAAGTAAGTAAAGAAAATGCCGCTTCACAGAGATATACAGTTAGGAGATGCTAAGTATTTAAAGAGCCTCTTCAAATCATTATATTCTTTGTATGCAAAGCAGTGCTGGGGAGGTGGTGTTTGGGTGAAAGGGTCATTAACTGTGGGGGATTTTCTGAAACCACATCACTTTTCATTCTCTGCTATAATGCATTAAAGTATATCGGTCCACCTTGCTGTCTATGTGGACCTCTAGCTCATATGGGATTTGTAACCCCATATATTATCTCATAGATCTCACTCCTTGGTCTCCCACGAGCTCCCTAGTCCTTGCTATCTCTGTTGACAGAATTGAGAAAATGTGTGGAACATCGTGAGGAAGGTAGGTAGAGTTTATCTCAAGATCAAGTGGGACACTGTAAGACAGTGGTTCTTCCTAGTGCTATGACCCTTTGATACAGTTCCTCATGTTGTGGTGACCCCCAAGCATACGATTATTTTGTTGTTCCTTTATTACTGTAATCTTGCTACTGTTATGAATCATAATGTAAGCATCTGTGTTATCTGATGCTCTTAGGTGACCCCCATGAAAGGGTTGTTCAATTCCCAAAGGGTCGTGACCCACAGGTGGAGAAACATTGCTTTATGGGTAGAGCAAGCAGTGGCTGAAGGGACCACTGTGGAGGAAGTCTGAAGAGGTGGAGTGGACAGTGGCCAAACTGTGTCAGCCTACAGTTTTAGCCAGGATTTATCAATTTCTAAAGCATC
This sequence comes from Onychomys torridus, assembly GCF_903995425.1. Classification (NCBI taxonomy): domain Eukaryota; kingdom Metazoa; phylum Chordata; class Mammalia; order Rodentia; family Cricetidae; genus Onychomys; species Onychomys torridus. The sequence continues at coordinate 13,173,103 of NC_050462.1, read as the reverse complement.
CGGAGTGGAGAGCTTACGTGAAGGGTCTCTTCTGTCCAGGTGATTGACAAGTCCATTTAGATGAGTTTCAGTCCTCACTGCAGGGTAGGGGGTGTTTGCTTGGAGGGTTTTCTTACCAAAGTTTAACTGGAGAGTGATGAATTCAGTGGTCAGTTCTCAGGATTTTGATGATGTTAGGAAATAAAAGCATGGGTGAAGGGCCTTTTCAAATAGGAGTTAACTGTTGGACCCGAGGTCCTCCCTTTAGGTTTCAATTAGTACCTTTTCTCCCAGTAGGAGAAGAGACTTCTCTGATTTTTCTGGTGGATTTGGCTGTCTTTGGAACCATGTCCTTTGATAGTCTGTTGGAATTCATTGACTCTAGAAGCAAATTGGCTTAAGGGCTGGCCTTTGTCATCTGGGAACAGATCTGAATTTAGAAAAGTTTGCCATAAAGGACACCAAAGTGCTTAGGCCAGAGCTGGTGAGGACCTCTGTGGACCTTGAAGAGAGTTGCTTGGAATTACCTTTTAGGTAAGGATGAGTCACCTGACCAAGCTTTTTAATAGGCAAATTTGGGGCCTGATTGGCCTGCTCCATCTTTCAGAGGATTAAGGTCACCAAAAGGAATGAAGATGTTTTCTAATTCCTGGAGACCCAGTTATCAAATATGTGATCTGGGAAATAAAGATGCACGTTACTGTGGGGTTTTATAGGGGACTAGTGTTAGTCTGGGCCCCAGGGTTTGTTAATAGGCCTTTGCCCAGTGAAGGGTGAGGACAGTAAGACACTCTTAAGTAAGTATTTGTAACGTGTAAGTTACTCCACCGACAGCAGGAAGCTGGGGTGAAAACTCTGGGTCTCTCATTGATGCCCATAACCTGACAAGAATCTTATTTTTGGTGGTGTTTTTTTGAGACAGGGTTTCTCTGTGAAGCAGTCCTGGCTGTCCTGGAACTCATAGAGATCTGCCTGCCTCTGCCTCCTGAGTGCTGGGATTAAAGGCGTGCGCCACCACCTCTTGGCAACAAGAATCTTTTTGAGTGGCTCTGTTGCTTGGTAGCCAGGCCAGTCATCTGAACAGGAACACTTGCCTCCCCTCCTTCACCCCAGGAAAGCCTTATAACTTAGGGACTTTAAGAAATACTATAAAGCATACCTAAAATGTAGCTAACATGGTGGCCTCTCTGATTGCCATCCACTCTCATCCAGGAGTGCTCTCCTCCGCAGTGGTCAGTGGCTATCGCCTGTCCTTCCCGTTGAGAGTACTCCACTTGACTCTGTAAAAACCTCCATCTGTCTGTCTTCTAGATGGCACTCTGCGTGTCTCTGAATTCTTTCACCAGACAGAGGGCTAAGGTGCTGAGAGCAGCTTGGGGTTCCGGTGGCAGCTTAAGCATTTGGGAAACATTGGTTCCTGGAGTGATGAGGACATCTAGACACTGTTCTACTTCCTTGGCCAATGTCAAACCCTGTAAAGTTAGACCACCACCATTCCTCTCAGAAAACCCTAAGTCCTGGAAAGTCCTTAGTGGCATGTATAAACTTCCCCAAATTCAGGATTTCCACTTGAAAACTTGATGGTTTCTCACCAGCTCTAATCCTGGCATTTGTGTTTCCCTTGAAGCCCAGGGGATGTCTTCCATATTTCAGATGTTTCCACCTACCTATGCCTGACATCACCTTGTAGCTTGTTGGTTCTTTTCAAGGTGTTCCATGAGGGTGGGGTGGGGCACATCCAGCTGCCACTCTGGGACTGCACTTGTGCCTACTCACACAGTAGAGGGAGGGGCCTCGCCTGCTCTTCATGTTTTATTACACAGAATATGAAAAAAAAGAGTGGATAGTTAATAGCTTTAATGACTTGTACTGCTTCATCAAGTATGATTAAACAAAACTGGCATTTTAATTAATTTATTTGTTTCACATGAAGAATGCAAAGACAGTGAGGCAATATATTGTCCCCCTTCCTAGCGTCCCATTAAGGCGCACCTCACCACTTCCTGCAAATGGCAGCATACTCCACCATCAACTGTTAGGTTGAAACAGAGTCCTTCCATGCTCTGAGCACTTTGCTTTCTTGCCGACATTGCCATAAAGAGAGATCTTGTTGGAGGTTTTGGTGCTGATATTATTAGACAAACTCAAGTGAAACCTCAGATGAACCACATCAGTAAATGGGAGCCATGTGTCATGTGAATGTGTAATTCTGCTGCAGAGGTAGGGAGGGATTCTCTGTTTCTCAGCTCTAGCTTTAAGCCAGTATGTTTGACCATTTTACAGCGTCACAGTTGGGTTGACTGAGCTTTCACCCATGGGCGATTATTGCAAACAGGACTTGCAGATCTTCAGACCTCAGGATGAACATTGGGTAGTCACTGGTGCAAAGCTGCATGAGTGTCTAGGTTTGGGGTGCACGTCTCTGGCCAATGCACTACAACTCACTATGTATCAGTGGTTCTCAACTTGTAGTTTGAGACCTCTTTGGCAAACCTCTATCTCTAAAACTTTACATTGTGATTCATAATGGCAGCAAAATTACACTTATAAAGTAACAATGAAAATAATTTTATGGTTGGGGGTCACCACAGCATGAGGAACTATGTTAAAGGGTCGCAGCATTAGGAAGATTGAGAACTACTGGGCTATATGATACTTCACTGGCTTTCCATTTTTACTTGGAAAGGCTGTATTATAGCTTTTGGATTATCACATTACATTCGTTTTTTAATACTATGAAGAGCAAAACTGCTTGACTAGCCCCACAGTCCCAATCTTCATCATCAATTTCTTTCTAGGATTTACAGCTCAGTGTCGCCCTTGACCTCCTTCTCTGTGCTCTCTGTTGGATGGCATCTGCTTTGGAAATGACTCTCCACATCTTGTGGTTTGAGATTTCCTCTCTTCTAAACTGAACTGTAGGCTGTTAACTTGTTTTACTGGGTGATTTTGTGTGTCAACTTGACACAAGCTAGAGTCATCAGTGAGGAAGGAGCTTCAGTTGAGGAAATGCCTCCATGAAATCCAGCTGTAAGGTCTTTTCTCAATTAGTGATCAGTGAAGGAGGACCCAGCTCATGGTGGGTGGTGCCATCCTTAGGCAGGTGGTCTTGGGTTCTATAAGAAAGAAGACTGAGCAAGCCAGGGAAAGCAAGCCAGTAAGCAGCACCCCTCCATGGCCTCTGCACCAGCTCCTTCCTCCGGGATCCTGCCCTGCTTGAGTTCCTGTCTTGACTTCCTTCAGTGATGAACAGCAATGCTGAAGTGTGAGCCACACAAACCCTTTCCTCCCCAACTTGCTTTTTGGTCATGGTGTTTTGTTGCAGCAGTAGAAATTCTAACTAAGACACTTGTTTTCTTTGTTGTTCATTGATGGTTTCTAGAAGAGGAGGACTAAGCCATTGTCATACAGGCATGTTCAATGTCAAAGGCATCGAACATGTTTGGCTAAAAAATATTTTTCTGTGTAAGAAGATAAATATAAATAGGGTGCAGATTGTGAGAATACAGGTTGTTTGTCACAGAAGAAAGGCCCGTGTAACCATCACTAATCAAGGCAGGGAACAATGCCAGCACCCTGGAAGTTCACCTAGTGACCCCTCCTGGTTCCTGTTAACCTTTTTGCCTTTTAATCTCTAATATGAGTTTGTCCAGTGTTTGGATTTTGTGTAAATGAACCAATATCATTAGTGCAGCTGGCTTCTTTTGTTCAACCCCGAGATTCAGCCTTTCATGGCTGTAATAGCACTGTTATCATCCATAGGTAAACATGGAAGGCTGTTGTGAAAGAGCCTGCTCTCCACACTGTGTGAGCTTATGGATACAGATGGTTGTGTTTTTATATATCTGCCGATGCGTGGGATTGCTGCATCAGAGGGCATGTGTGCATCGTTACAAGTTCTCCAAGGCAGTTTAGTTTGAAATTTATCTTGCTGAACATGCTGTATTCCGTATTGCATACTGGCTACAGCACACTCTTTGGAGGGGCCCTCTTCTTCAAGAACCATCTGTATTTTCCCTTGGGAGTTTTTTTCTCTGTCTAAGAGAGCTGCAGATGTCCTTTATATATTTGAGTATGGACGTTTTGCTGATTATACATCTTGCAATTATCTTTTCCCATTCTGTTTGTCCTTTTATTTTATTTACTTTTGGATTACTTAAAGCTTGTACTTCTGTTATTGTGCAGTTTATAAATGTCTTTTAAGACAGGGTTTTGCTCTATAGCTCAGATCAGTCTTGGACTTGCAATCCTCCTGCCTCTGTGCTAGAAATCTGGGTATGTGTCTTAATTGCCAGGCAAGTGTTTCCTCTTGTGGATTGTACTCTTGATGTTCAATTGTACAAATATTTTCTTACATACAAAACAAATCCTAAAGATGTCTTTCTGTGTCCCTCTCTTTCTTCTATCACTCACATTTAGATCTACATTTCACTCAGCATCTATTTTTCTGTGTGAGTCTTGTGTGTGGTGTGAGACTAAAGTCAAGACTGACTTTGTTTATTTGGATATACAGCAAATCCAGCGTCACTTATTTAGTAAGAAATAACCACATTTCTTCATAACAGTAGAGGGTCCTATCTGCCACCAACCAAGTGCCCACTTTTGTGGGATAAGAAGGATGAAGAGAGAAGGAAGAGGAGAAACTAGACAGAGAAGGAAAGAGGGAGAAATTAAAAAAAGAGTGAATCAGTGGAAACATTTTCATGTTCAACCAATATACTATACATTCAAGATGTAGAAGGAGAAGATTGGAGGCAGTCATCACAGAGACCAATAAAAACTACTTTTCAGTGCTGTAGGTAGAATGAGCCTTTAAGTTGAGAACTTCTACCAGGATCCATGCAGCACAACTAAAAAATAGAAAGCTTGACCTAAAAATGAAACTCTCAATCAACAGAGATTTTGAGTTGATTGAAAACTGTACATTCCAGAATGAGGTGGGGCAGGTGGGTTAGGAGGAGAGTGGGTTTGCTGAGTGTCAACTCCATCCCAGCAACAGTGGCTGGGAAGACACCAGAGCATGGCCTTTGAAGGACAGAAGGGAAGAAAGCTTGTATTTCACTAAGTCACAAGTTAGGTGTCAGGGTCCTTAAGGAACCAAGTGGATAAATGATTTTGAGGAAGTTTCTTGGCAATTCATCCTGGCATGCAAGACTGGAAATGAAGGAAGGAAAGGAAGAGGGGGCAGTATTGCACACGATGCAGCCACCTGTAATGCATCTGTGAAAAGTAGGGTGGAAGGTTGGCAATCTTAACAATACCGCAAGCAAATGTGAATGGGTACAAGGCAGCAGCTGGGATAATTACGAAGTTGGAAGACATTAAACATACAGTGAAATGGAACTGTTATCTCAGTGAGGAAAAATATTCAGAGATTAAAAGATTCAAGGTCCAGTGAAGTGTACAAGGAAGTGATGCCATGATTTGGTGGCTGGTGTGAATTAAAACAACCCTTTTGATCTTCATGCTAAAAGCTTTATTCTTTATGGCTTGTGGGATTGTGACATTAAGCCTTCAGAAAAGAGATTTGGTTGTATTGAACTAAGCAGTCCTGATCCTAATGTGAATATTCTTTTTTGGTGTTTTTCTGAGATGGGCTATTTATATATCCAGGGGTGACTTTGTGTTCCTGATACTTCTGCCTCTACCTCCCAATTACGGGAATCATAAGTGCATCACCACACTCAGCAAGCATTCTTTATTGATTTTTATCCTAGAGATAAAATGAATAAAGGTTATGAATACAGACAAGAGCATCAGAGTTGTGAATTTTGAAAAGAGAAAGCTTGGAGGGGGGCAAAGGGGCAGATGCTATTAGCTTGTAAAGGAAGATAGCCGGAGATAGCATCCATATCTGATGCAACTAGAGAGCTTTTAGAACATGGGTGTGTGGTCAGGGAACCGGATGTGGTGATACACAGTAACAGTTCTGAAGGATGGAGAAATGGCCTCTGAGTTAATGTCATAGAAAGCTAATCAATACGTTCTTCCGAACTGACAATGAAGGGAAAAATGCTACAAGAAAATAATTTCCCGAGCTGGAACTAACCACTAGAAGTAAAGTACAAATGGTTAAAAATACTTGCCTCTGGGGAGAGAGACTTTTATTTTTGATCATGTACATGCATGGCTGGTGAACATAAGCAGCATGTTGAAAGATACATGATGTCAAATTGGATTCCTTCCAGAAATGCAAATGTAACTCAAAATTAGAAAATCTATTAATGCCAATCACTACATTAGTAGATGAAAAGAGAAAAATAATCATCATCTCAAACAGACACGAAAAATTTAATGAAGTTGAACAATTATCTATGACTCTGAAACTGAGTTAAAGGAGATTTCCTTCATTTAGAAAAGTTCCAAGGGGCTGGATAGATGGTTCAGCAGTTAAGCATGTGTACTGCTCTTCTAGGGGACCTGAGTTCAATTCCCAGTGCACATGTTGGGCAGCTCACAGCTACCTGTAACTCCAGCTCCAGGGCATCTGATACCCTATTCAGGCATCCATCAACATCTGAACCCATATACACATAACCACACACACAGACACACACACAGACACACACACACACACACACACACACACACACACACACGTACATAATTGAACATAAAACAATAGACTTCTGAGTGGGGAAAACAACCTCCTAGCACCTATCCTCTGCATTTGAAGGTAAACTCTTCCCTCTAGAAGCAGAAGTGAAATAAATGCATCTGCTGAGTTCATAATTGTCCTGGACATTTTACCTTGCCTAAACAGTATGAGTAAAAGAAAGAATAGTGAACTGTTGTTAGCCATGGGCAATATAGGACCCCAAGCTATGGACAAGAAGGTGCATCTACAGGGTCGCTGTGTGTAAGATGTTCTTTCTTACCTAAAAATCTGTTCTATGTCCTTATGCCCTTAGCAATCAGGAAAGCATAAACTAAAACTGCTTTGAGATTTCATCTGACTTCAGTCAGAATGGCATATATATATATATATATATATATATATATATATATATATATATATATATATATATATACACACACACATACACACACACACACATACATACACACCAGAATTTTAACTGACTGTAAAGAAAGATGGGAATGTGTAAGTAAATGGATGGAACTGGAAAATATTGTACGAGTGCAGTCACCCAGACACAGATAGACAAAGCATATAATTTAGCTGCAGAAGCCAGGAAAGCAGAGAGGAATCATGGGAAGGTACAGAGGAGGAGCTCCAGAGAGGGCGACAGTAGAACACAGATGTTATAAAAGGGGAAAGAGGGAAAATGGGAGAGTTAATTGGGGTTGGAGAAGGAGGGTGACAGAGCAAGAGGCAAAAAGAGATAAGTAACACTAAGGATGTTTGAAAAGTCATAGGGAAGCATTTTATAAATTTATTAAAAACACACTGCATGTTTGTATACATATATAAATATATATTAATATATTTCACATATTTGTGGTACATACCCACACACATACATCCATACATAGCTTAAAGGAAGTTATGACATAAAGGAGCCACAGTTCTGTCTATAAAGAACCCCAGTGCCAGGTAAGAGATATCTTTCTTTTAGTTGTTAGGGTGGGGTCCAATATACCCTCCCCACCAAAAACAAAAACAAAAACAAAAACATCGGCTATTACTGTTGCCTTTGGTTGCCTTCCAGAACTTGAAAGTAAGGTCCCATTGCTGAAGACACCACACCTTAGGTCACAGGGCTTGATGAATCAAGCTGCTGCTGACCTGGAAGGCTCTTTCCTGAGGATCAGTTCTCATAGTATTGGAAGGTGCTCTGCAAGTTGCCAAGGGAGAAAAGATAGCCATCCCATCCAGCTGTAAATCCTGTGAAGTACCACAATAACTGGGCTGGCAAGATGTCTCTAATGATGTAATAGTGGCACTTATATCTTAGTTGTAACCACCACTTGTCAAATTGGACTTAAGACCTATTCTATAAAAGTGAACTGTAAGTCCAGGAAAGAATCTGTGGCTGGAGAGGTTATATACCCCAGAAGAGAGTCTAAATTTTCCTAATTCAATATAGCATCCAACTGTATTCTAAAAACATTATACCCATTAAGTTACACCCATCATCAACGACTCTTCTTTTTGCAGTAGACATAGGCTACTACTACTACAACTGGCCAAAAGGTAGACAAAAGACTATGGTCTGCTTGGCCCCAGTTGGTATATCCACAACACGTCTCCTACACATTAGGCTCAGGGAACATTATGGAAGAGGGAAAGAGAAGATTTTGCCTGCTGCAAAATGGTATCTATTAGACATAAGGAAGCCAATTTTGTGAAATCTCAACAATATGTCTGCTAAAACAAGACTTGTAAAATGACCGCACCAGTTAACATGCCGATGTGGATGGAGGAAAATTTCATAAGGCTCCATCCCTGCATGAAGAGTTACAGTCAGTGGCTGCTGAGTGGAGGTGGTAGGGGTGGGGTGGGATGGTGAGGATTAGTTTTCTCTAGGGACAAGCACCCTGACAGGTTATCCAATCTTAAGCTGTCAGCCTTGAACACTTGTATAAAAAGGCAACACTAATTGGGGTCAATATGTTGTGTGTGTCTAATAATTTCAGAATCATGAATTTGAGAGGCAAAGTGTGGGGACATGGAGGAGTTGGAGGGAGAGAGTCAGGGGTGGAAATGTCAGTACAATGAACTCATATATGAAATTACAAAAAATAATTTTGAAACATTTTTTTTCTATAGATTTCAAAAGTTAATGCCCTTTTTCTTGGTTTTGTTTTGTTTTGTTTTTAAGACAGAGTTTCTCTGTGTAACAACTCTGGCTGTCCTGGACCTTTTGCTGTAGACCAGGTTGGCTTTGAACTCACAGAGATCCACCTGCCTCTGCCTCCCAGGTGCTGGGATTAAAGGTGTGCACCACCACTACCTGGCAAGATACTTCTTAAAGGTTAAATTACTAGTGATTAACAAAAGAAGTTCTTAATAAAGAACTCATCAAAAACTAGTGACAAATAGAGCTGGTCATATTTGTGGCTGACTGGAGCATACTCCTGTAAGTCTTTTAAAGATGGTATGTACATTCAATGAAGCTTTAGTAAGAATTTTAACAAGTTTTATTTTGTGGTAGTCGATAAACATTGTAAAATTTACACAAAAGGGCAAAAGGCAAGACTCACTTAAAAATACCAGAAAATGAACTACTAGGTCCACTTCCCGGTAATTTTGTATACTTAAGTATCAAATAATATACTCTCAAATATTCATGCCAGTCTTGTTTAAAACAGTGAAATAAAAACAAAGCAAAATGCAGGGGCTGGGAGATGGACCAGTACTTAAAAGCGCTGCTGTGACAGCTCATAGCCACATGTAACTCCAGTTACAGGGAATTCAACTCTCTCTTCCGACCTCCGTGTGTATCAGGCATTCACACGGTGCACACACTACATGCAAACTAACACTCATACACACAAAATAAAAAAAAATGAATAAATACTTTAAAACTAAAAATAAGATCAGAAAGAACTCAGATGTCTATCAACAATGGAGTAGATAAATAGATTGTACTATATTTATTTAATGGAATACTATAAAACAATAAAAAGAATCAATGAACTATACCTATGAGCAGCTTGGATAAAATTTGAAAGTATAATGTCTAGTGCAAAAAGATTATAAATACATGTAATCAGTTTGTTAGAAAGGTTTGAGATGTGCTACATAAAAAGAAGTAGTGCTGTGGCTGTAGCTCAGAGGGTGAGTGCTTGCTTAGCAGGCACAAGGCCCTAGGTTCAATTCCCAGAACCGTTAATAAATAAATAAGTAGCACAGTTTTGGGGCTCAACGGATCTCTTAGCAGTCGGGAGTGCTTGGTGTTCTTGCAAATGACCTGGGTTCAGTTTCCAGCACTCACATGGTAGCTCACAACCACCCCAAACTCCAGTTCCAGAGGATCTGGCACCTTCTCTTGACTTCTGTGTGTACCAGGCATGGGTGCGGTACACACACATTCATGCAGGCAAAACACTCATACATATAGAATAAAAACAAATCTCTATTTTTGAGGAAGCATCAGCAATACATGTTTTTTTAACATTGTGTTTGGTACCTATGTGATACACACTTTTTACAAATATTCAACATATGCTCATGTAACCGTCTTTCCTTTTGTGTTCTCCACCCCCGCCCCAGACCCTGTGCATAGATTTCTTCCAAGGAAAGGATAGCATTGTATTGTTATTGTTATTATTATTATTATCATTATTATTATTATTATCATTATCATTATCATTATTATTTTGACTTTCAGAAAACTACCAAGTGGCTTTCCAGACTGGTAGTTCACTGTACCTAAATGAAGATGTTTATGATAGTGCAGATGCTAAAAGGAGAGGTCACAACAAAGTGGATATTACCTGGATCCTGCTCATTCGCTACTACATACACCTGCAAAGAATTAACAACATGAGCAAGCTGCTAGGTGAGTCTCAATATGGTTTAAAAAGTGTGTGTGTGTGTGTGTGTGTGTGTGTTTCTCCTTTTCATACTTAGGTCACATTTCTAACTTAGAGTATAAAGTTATTTGGACATCTTCTGATGTCAAAAGAGATCATCTTCCGATATCATCATCAGATTTACTTTACGTTTCAGGGATTTGAACCTGGCATAAAGGGAGCTTCAGCTAGAATAGTATTTCAATGTAACTTGTGTCTATAGAAATTCCACATATCTTCTTTCATGTATTTAAAAACAGCATGCTAGAGAGGTGGCTTCCCAAGATTGCCAAGTGGTCCATAGAGTGAAATAGCCAAAAAACCAGGGACTGCAGAGTGACAGCTTACAAATGAACAAGATAGAATCTGGCTTTAGGATGTGTTCTAGTATCTAGTGTGAAAAAGAGATGGAACGTATTACTTTGGATAGGATATTTAATTATAAGTCTAAAAATCACCACCTGCCTTAGTTTGGGTTTCTATTGCTGTGATAATACACCAAGACCAAAAGTAATTGAGGAAGAAAGGGCTTATTCCAGTATACAACTCTCAGGTCACACTCCATTGCTAAGGGAAACCAGGGCAGGGACTCAAGGCAGAGGTCATGGAGGAGTGCTGCTTACTGGCTTGCTCCCTGTGGTTTTGCTCAACCTGCTTTCTTATAGCACCCAGGACCACCTGCTCAGGAGCAGCAACACCCACAGGAAGCTGGGCCTTCCCATATCTGCCATCAATTAAGAAAATACCACACAGGCTTGCCCACAGGCAGGTTTAGTGGGGGCATTTTCTCTATTGCCGTTTCCTTTTCCCAAATGACTGTAGCTTGCATCAAGTTGACATATAACTAGTCAGCACACCCTGTAAAGAATATCTAGGAAAACTGGGGAAGCCCACCCACATCAGCCGTTTCCATGACTATTTTGACAGTATTAGTGTTTTATTCTTCCTTTGCAGACCCTTGAAGTTAGTGACCTAGTATTGCTCATGAATGAAGTCAACAAAGACTAGGTGTTGGTGGTGTTTTTGCTCTTTCAGGAGGCCTACCCCCCAGCTCCCAAATAAATCATACACAGAGGCTTATCCTTAATGATTAGTGCCTGACCTTAGCTTGGCTTGTTTCTTTTCAGCTTTCCTTAACTTAAGTTATCTCGTCTACCTTTTGCCTCTTCTGTAAATCTTACTTCTCTGTGGCTGGCTGTGTAGTTGGGTGGCTGGCCCCTAATGTCCTCATCCTTCCTCTCTCGTTTCTTGATCTTTCCTCCTCCTAGATTTCCCCTTCTATACATTCTCTCTGCCTGCCAGACCCGCCTATCCTTTCTCCTGCCTTGCTATTAGCTGTTCAGATCTTTATTAGACCTTTACGTGTTTTAGACAGGCAAAGTAACACAACTTCACAGAGTTAAACAAATCCAACATAAAAAAGTAACATATCTTAAAATAATATTCTACAACACCAGGGTCCAGTGTCTGAAAGGCAAACAAGGCCACCAAGCTCAGTCACAGAATGGCTGAGCACAGAGGTCAGGCATTAGCAAGGGGGTAAGCTATCACTGGGGAAGGTTTTAGGGTTGAAAAGCTTATTGTGCTGTGTTCTGGATTGATAGAAACTCACCCAGAGGGGAAGGGTGTGGACTTGGGCCTGACCTGCCACCACAGTGACCAGTGACCATCACGCCTAATCCAGTAGCTGGCACTTTCCACAGACGCATTTCTGTCTCTGCTTTTACCCTTTAGGCTTTCTTAGAGTTTTGTCCAGCCTGTAAACATAACTTGTATGTGCCAAGGCTCCCCACCCCCAGGGTGACCTTAACCAATAAGGGAAGAGACAGTAGAGGAACACTTTCTGTCTTAATGGAGATTGTCCTTCATGTTTTTGTTTGTTTGTCGTCCCGGTCCCCAGAAGATCTTATCAGGACCCATCCCTTGTTTCCCATGGGTCTGTCCCATTCACCTTTTTACCCTTCTAACATCCCCTCTCTTGGCTCCTGTTTTCTGGACCACCCACAAAGGTCTTTGAGATCCCTTTTCAGAAGAACATGACACATCTAAATCTCCACGACAGGGTTTGTTTTGTGGGAACCCAAAATAAGACAGGTAGACAGAACAGATGGTGTAGTTCTTAGCATTTACAACCAGCAGTAATATCCTTGTGTATCTCTGAGATTTCCCTTGAAGCCTGTGGCAATCAGCAATCATTTGCATATAAATCCCACAGAGCAAGGTCATGGGGAGACACTAGCTGGTTGGTGTACTATAGCAGTCAGTGAACAAATACCAAGACTGAGACCATTCTGTCCCTCACATGAGCCTCAACAATGATCTTTCTGTTCCCTAAGCATCTGCAACTCCAGTCTCAGGGATTTCTTTGCCCGATGATATGCTCCTCACATCCCTGTACAACTCTGAACTGATTTTGCGCCAAAAAGAAATGCATCTTTTCCTGAAACGATTCTTACAACTCTACTCTTCCTCATGCATCGAAGGGTTTCCAAGGGAACTTCTTCAAGGTGTGGAAAACTTTGTTCCACTAGAGAAAGTCCTGTTTGATTCATCAGGCAAGGTAAGCTTCTAAAACATGTATCTCCACAAGTTGTCTTGGAGTCACCCTCCTATTTCAGAAAGGAACACATCAGCCGCCAAGTGGTACAGAGTTCCGTGATGGCTCATTTCTCTAGAACCGCATAGGAGGACCACCAAGTTGCCTGCGATTTCAGGATAATTCCCACTTCAAGTCTTCTTTCTTGTTCCCGTTGACCTTTGAAATGCTCCAGAATCTCTCTATTCCTGAAAATCAATATATTTCAGGCAGCCATTTTGCTAAGATCTGATGCAAATTCCAGTATTATAACTTTGCCATAATCTAATATGAGTCTTTCTAAATCCACACCCAAGTTCTTTTTTATTTGTTTTAAGTGTGTAAAATATTCATTGAACTTCTCACAACAGTTAATATAAATAGATTAAAGAAGTAAAAGCTTTAGATGAATTAAGAGTTGGAGAACATTTTATTTGGGAAAGGTCTATTAAATTAGATGGATTTTTACAAAATATGTAATATGAAAACATTAGAGGTTCCCATTGACGAGACATAAAAAGATAAAGTTTCAGGAGTTACTTTTAAAATCATCATGGTCTTGAGTAATAGAAATGTTTAAACAAGCTACTGAAATGAGAGAGTTTGATTATACTGAACAAGTCATTTCAAAAATAGGAATATGGACTTGAAATTTAACAATCAATAAATATTTGTTCAATCCTTACAGTATGCCAAAGCAATACTGACTTGACAGAGACAGATAATGTAGAAAATCAGAGCCCATGAGTACAGGCTTGGTCTAGTAGTAGAGAAAGAGATCTTAGGTTTGACCAAGAGGAAGTTAGATTACTTTAGAGATTCTTTCTAAGGGACATCACAAGGCAAGTGTGAAAATTTAAAATGGATTATTGATGGTTTTACTTTAAATTGCTACAGGAAATGCTGGGAGAATATTTGATGGTTTAAGTATAATCAAGACACATCTCACTATGACCTCAATAGAACAGGAAAAAGTGTCAAGATACGACAGATGGGATCACATGAAATCCAAAGGATTTTAGGGGCTGAGGAGATGGCTCAGTGGCTGTGCAAACATGAGGACCTGACTTTACCCCTTGACCATCCATGTAAAAAGCTCCATGTCGTGGCTCTTCAGATGGTTGACTGGACTAATATAGGTAGATGCCAAAAGCTTGCTGGCCAGTCAGTCTAGTCAAACTGGTATGGAACATGATATAGAAACACACTAAAGTTGACCTCTCACTTCCAGAAGCATATACACAAGAAAGTATGCTTACACACACACACACACACACACACACACACAGCTTCTGCACAACAAAAGAAATTTCAGAAAGAGTTGACAGACAGATTGTAGAATGGGAGAAAAATCTTTGTTCAGCTATACTTCAGAGAAGGGGTAAATATTTAGAATATAAAAAGAATAGCAAAAACTAAGTACTAAAACCAAAACTGCCAATCACCAAATGGACCAATGGACTAAGAAGACAGTTTTCAAAAGAAGAAATACAAATGACCAATAATATATATTTTTAAAAGCATTCAGCGTCCTTAGCCATCAGAGAAGTGGAAACTAAAATTACTTTGGGATTCTGTCTCACCTAATGAGAATGGCTACCTTTAAGAAGACAAATGACCACAAATCCTAGGTGGGCTATGAGGAAAGGTCAACCTCTTATCTGCTATTGGTGGGAGTGAAAAATAGTGCAACCACTGTAGAAACTAGTGTGAAGGCTTCTAAAATTCTAAAATAGAACTACCATGTGACCCATCAATGCCACTCCAGGTATACATCCAAAGGACTTTACATCCTATTACAGCAACATCTGCGTGTCCATGTTCCCTGCTTTTCTTTTCATAGTAGCAAAGAAGTTGGATCAGCCTAGATGACTATAAGCTGATGCATTCATCTGATGTAAGACAAGTGCACAGTGGAGTTTTATGTAGCTGTAAAGGAGAATGCAATTATGAATTTGTAGGAAAATTGGTGGTATTGGAAAAATAGTATATCAAGTGAGCTAACTGAGGCTCAGAAAGACAAATGTTCCTCTCTTACATGTGGATCCTGGCCTCTAATGGTAAATACATGTATCTACACAGGTGTAGACATGGGTAAAGCCCAGGGGACTAGAGAAGAGCCCTTGATACAGGGTGGGAGGGTTAATAAAGGGGTGAGGAAGACAATAGAACACATGAGGTATTAAAGTAGAAAGGGGAATACTGGGGGTGTAAGGATACAGCAGGAGAAAGGGAAGCAGGGAAATGGTGGGGGAAGTCAACCAAAATGAAGTGTGTATGACAATACCATAAGGAAACCTGTTACTTTAGAGGCATTTTTTTGATTAAAAAAATAAAATCATGTTCTCACAAGAAAAAGTAATATAAAACAACGCGTGTATATTAGCTTTACTCTTGGTGTTGTGTAGCATTGACCAGCAAAAGAGAAAGGAAAAGGAATTAAATAAGAGGCACAGTGAAGTAATGAGCCCTAGGACTGCAAGAGGCAAGAAAGATTCAGCTGTAAGAGACACGACTTAAGAACAAAAAAAGCACACACTGAAACAGCGTCATGCCCCTTCGGAGAAAGAAGGCAAAGGGGCCTTGGGAAGCTTGTGATCCTTAGAACCCGGGGACACAATGAGCAGATGGGGAGGGGGTGGGGCTGGGCAGAGGAGGAGCTTCTTGTGGAGGAAGCTGCTTTGTAGATGGAAGGCCTGAGATTCCAGCTATAAACTCAAGGAGATATGGAATCTGTGAGCAGCTGGTACATATTTATGAAGAGACAAAATTATTTCACTTGCATGGATTCTTTTAAAGTTAGAAAAAGGTGTTCAGTTATTCTGAATTAACTCCATCTTTGAACCTCACCATTTAGCTCTTTAGTGTTTACTATGAGAGACTTCCATGTACCTGCCATGTCCACGCCTCTGCCACCAGCTTGGCCAGGGAAGTGACCTGAAGCTGTGGCTTATTCTGGCACAGGAACCTTCATGCATCTTATCAGGATGGAGTGAGCACCTCTGTGCTGGGAGATAATGTTAAAAGCTTAAAAGAATACTCCAGAACACTCCTGGCCTTTTTATTCCAAAGATTTAGTTGGATGGTTTTTGTTTGTTTTATTTTTCTCTTTTAATAAACTGTAACCTTAGAAGTAATGGGTCATGTGTGGTGGTGCATTCCTGTAACCCCTGACATTCAGGAAGCTAAGCCATGAGGATTGTAAACTGTAGGCCAGCCTGGAGTACATGGTAAGACACTGTTAAATTATAATATAAATTACATATTAACATGAAACATTTAAATAATAAAACAAATGTTATGGTCCTGGAGAAGTCCCACAAAAGACCACCATCTACATATGCAATCAGCATGCTGGGGCCATCCATCCTACACAAGGGCAAAATGGTGATGACCACTGAAGAGGAAGGAGGCTCCTTTTAAGCACAGCTAAGGGGAGTTCCAAGGACAGTTAGATCAGCTCAGATATGATTGGCTTACGCAAGTGGCAATCATAATAGTATGTGCTAATTGGCTAGTGCTAGCCAGGGGCTCTTTAAGGCTACAGCTTTTCCATATGTGGGCAGGACCTGACAAGTCCCAGGCTTTGTTATTATTTGGTTATCACACTGAGCTGTTCTGGCTGAGGCCTGGTACATGCAGTACCATGTACTTGCTGTTGGGGTGTTGGAGACTGATTGTCGTTTGTTTATGACTCTTCCTCAGAAACTACCTGCTCAGTTCTAAGAAACTGGGAACAGGCTTTAACTGAGTTATTAGGGCAGGCTGTCATGATATTTGCCTGGCATTCTCAACAAGGTAAAACTCATTAAGGTACTTTTAAAAACTCTATTAAAGAACCTTGTATGTTGGCTTATGTCCATAATCCCAACACTCAGGAGGCTGAGTCAGGAGGATCATGAATTTTTCTGTCAGCCTGGGCTTTCCTGGTAAAGCCTCTGAGGCTGTACAATATAACCCCACCTCAACACAACAACATGAACTCAAGATGAACCCAGATAAAGAAATCATGAAGGAATTATCCCTGAGGTAATGTGTTGGAATCATGTGGGAAGATGTTTCAAAGGACTCTCCCATCTTTCCTGAAACAGGAGGACTCTGACATTCCTGATACTTACCATCTCATTCTGGACTGAACTCTAGCTCATGGAGAATTTCAAGGGTAAAGGTAGAGGGAGATTACACTTGTGTGAATCACAACATTGACACTATAGAGTGTGGCTTCCTATGGTTGATGATGGGCTGTGCTTGTAGTGAATTTCCTTGACCTTCACATAGTGTTGGAACACATCAGGCTCCTTCAAATCTCACGTGAAGGAGCAAAGAATGTCCAACCAACAAATAGTTTACTCCCAAGAAAAGCAGAAGTGTGCATGTCCCAGATACTTCTCTCAAATTCATCGATCGAGTAACTTTCCTCCAGAAGAGGATTGAGAGGGAGGGGCACACCAGCAAGATCGCCCAACAGCACACATAGCATGGAAGGAAGCAGCAGCTATGGGGTTCCCAGCCAACACCAGCTTCCGATTCACCTCTTTGGAACTGAGACTCTTATGTGGATTATTGCGTACGTCCTAGACACCTGGGGTTTCCTTTCAGTTCTTTGTTTGTTTGTTTGTTTGTGTTGATTGGTGTCTCATTTTAGGCCAGTCTTATCTGAAACTTTCTCTGTAGCTCAGGCTAGCCTCAAACTCATAAGTGCCTTCCTTCTTCAGTCTGCTAAGTGGTAGGATTATAGGCTTCCACCATCTTGCCTGGTTATACCGTGGCTCTGGAAGCAGAGGACAGGGGACACAGGACCTGAAGGCTGAGAACGTGTCTTAGTTGCTCCATTCTTGTGCACATTGTTAGAAACTAATGCGCATGACCGAAGTCTGTTTTGAAAGTGTCACTGGCCCAATTGTTCTGGTTTGGAGGGCCACCTAGACTCTGATGACTTCATTCTGAGGATGGAGTTCCACAGGAGACCTTTAGATGCGGTCTACATCCCTCTGACATTCCTCATGGCAGTGGTGTTATGGAAGATTTTGTTTCATCTGTATACTCTTGTTTTTATATAATTAGTGTAACACTATCCCAGGATAATCAGCTCTGAGATCACTGTCGCTTACCTGACAGGTGCAAGGTACCTAATCATGTGTTCGTTTCACTGGGGTAGGTAACTAATGAGCATGAAGCCTTGGGGGATTTTTTTTATATATATAATCTCCAAGCTTGGCTGATTTTTATAATAACATTTTTGAGCCTTTAATCACCTGGGAGGCTATTTCAATCAAACCATTTCCTTACTTTGATACTTCAGCCTGTGTTTTCCCCATCAAGAAGTAGGCCCCTTTCTGTAACGGTCTTTGCTGTGTGTTGTGTTGTATCTATTAGAGCCTGTGATGGAAAACAAAGGCACCAAACAAATCCCATTAGAGATCCCAAATAGAAGATGATTAAAATCGTGCACAGTGCTGAGTTATGCATGCTTATGGACTGAGTGCCTATGCAGCCTGTGCAATTCCAAAGATTTGATTAACTGGAGTGATTTAGTTTTGATAGGATGGTAGGTCTGTTATCTCATTCCTTTTAAAGAATTAAGAAAACATAAAAAGTACTTGGTGCATAACTCACCATTGTATGTGTGTGCATATATATGTTTGTATATATGTGCATACATGTATTATGTATACATACATATATATAATTAATCTCACCAGCAACTATATACTATAAATGCTTTAAGATGGTGTATGTTTTCATATTGATCAATTGTGTATGTTTGGGTATGTGTATTGTGGCTGTGCTCATATATACACTTGTATGTGAAGGACACATGTCATTCTCCAGCAGCTAACCACCTTGGCTTTAGAGACAGGATCACTCACTAGCCTGGCACTTACTTCTAGGTCAGTGAGCTCCAGGGACCCAACTGTCTCCATCTCCCAGCACTGGTCCTACAAACATAGTCCACTGTACCCCATGTTTTCACATGGATTCTGGAGAGTAAACTCAGGTCCTCAGGCTCATGAGGCAAGCCCTGATAACTGAGCCATTGGCCCAGTTTGATGTTGATATATGTTATACTTATTAAACATTGCTCTAATTATCACATGTGTTGAAGTAAAAGGTAATTGATTTTTATTTTTCTATACTGACCTAGTTATGAATATGAATCCTTTGTGAAAATAATTGCCAGAACCCAGGAAAGCTCCTCATATGAGAAATTCAGTTTTGAAATAGTTCTTTACTCCATTTCCTTTATGAACTGCGAGATGTGGTACCCCTCTTCATTATTCAGGGTTTTTTTTTTTTTTTTTTTTTGGATAGCTTCTAGATCATTTTGGAAAGTTTCCTGTATTACCTTTCAATCCAAACATCTTTCTCCTTTTACCAGTGAACAGCTTGAGGTCTAGAGTCTTTCCCAGTTCTGCTTTCATTTTGAAGACTTGCACTCACAGTCCAGGTTTGAATAAGCTCAGGCATGATGGAAGGGACAGATGGGCTTCTAGCTCTTGCCTCTGGCATCGATGTGTCTTCCTTGGTCACCAGCCCCTGAGGTGCCTTAGATGTCATGGAAATTGCTTACCAGTTACTGCACTGCAATCTCGGAAGCAAGAAGAAGAAGAAAAAAGAGGAGGAGGAGGAAGAAGGAGAAAGGAAGAAGAAGAGAAGGAGGAGGAGGAGAAGGAGGAGAAGGAGAAGAAGGAGAAGAAATAGTTAATGTTGAAAACACCTTACCATCTGTTGAATGGTTCCTTTCATTTCAGACTTGGGTTCTGCTCTCCATTTTGCTCTCTCCCTGGCTGGCCTGCTGTTGAGGTGATAAACACCAGCCATCTTCTGCTCCCTCAGTCACTTCCGGCAACCTTTAAACAAAGGATGAAGTTCTCAGTTCCGTTCTCCCACCAAGGACCTGAACTTACAGATCAACCCCGTTCATTTAAAGAGAGAGTGAAGGAATTGGACTTCAGCCTTGTAGGGAGAAATAAGTGTCGTCTGTTACGGATGGTGCTGCCCTTAAATAGCTAAGTTATGAGCACACACTCTGTGCAAGTAGCATGTGCCAACCAATTGTGCCGCTTGTGCTTGAAGCACACACTCTGGATAGTTCCTCTTTGGTGTGTAAAGCAGAAACAATGTCATAGGCTTTTTGTTGTTGTTGTTTTTTGTTTTGTTTTTGGAGACAGGGTTTCTCTGTGTAGCTTTGCACCTGTCCTGGAATTCACTCTGTAGCCCAGGCTGGCCTCGAACGCACAGAGATCCACCTGCCTCTGCCTCCCGAGTGCTGGGATTAAAGGCATGCGCCACCACTCCCGGCATAATAGGCATTTCTTAGCAACAAGTTTCAGGGTATTCCCTCCCCCCCCCCGGAAGTTTTGTTAAAGTAAAAGACAGGTGTTGAGTCTGGGGAGCTTTAAAGCATCATTTATTATATGAGAATTTATTCTATGGTAATCTAGGGGCAGTTTTAAAGTCTCCTTCCCTAAAACAAGCTGAGACAATTCCCAGAATTTTTTAATGCAGCCAGCTAATTTACTTTAAATATTGAATGAGCTCATTATCAGCAACTGTACTGTAGCCCGGCTAGCTCAGTCAGTAGAGCATGGGATTCTTAATCCCAGGGTTGTGGGTTCGTGCCCCACGTTGGGTGCCATTTGTAGTTTGAGTTTTCCTGCCTGGCCCACAGTCAGGACAAATCTCTCTCACCTGCCAGGCCCATAGATGCTCAGAACCAACCAAGTAAACACACAGAAACTTACATTGTTTAGAAACTGTATGGCCGTGGCAGGCTTCTTATCTACTTCTTCTATCTTAAATTAACCCATTTTTATTAATCTATACTTTGCCATGTGGCTTGTGGCTTACCATTACCTTACATCTTCCTTGTCATGGTGGTGACTGGCAGCATCTCCCCTGCCCCAGCCTTCCACTTCCCACAATTCTCTTCTCTCTTGTCCCACCTATACTTCCTGCCTGGCCACTGGCCAAACAACATTTTATTTATATAGAGCGATATCCACAGCACTGTACTAACATGATTTCTCATTGTTCCCATTCCCTAGGTTCATCGGGACAGCTCCGTGCAGTCTGACATCTCTGGGAAGCTCCTTGGCAGTCCGTCTTACACAGAATCCTCATCAGAAATGGCAGTGCAGGCACTAAACAAAGAACTCTGCTTTCAGTGGTATATGCCTCCCCTGGACAAACCTCCGAAGGACACGGAACCCATGGTATGCACACACTGAGAGAGTCCAATATTCCGTTCAGAGATAAGGCTTAGAACACTCCAGCTAAAGCACTAGTGGGGATCATTCCCTTGATGACAATGATGGAGCAGTGATTCAGAGTCTAGGGGAGTCTTAAAAATGGGTCAGGCTTTGAAAAGTGGAATAGTTGGTCAATATAACCTTTTCCGAGAGACCTTCCACTGAAGAGTTCCTCTGATGATTGCTTTCTCTAAGAAGAGCCTCAGGCATTTTCCCATAGAATGTCAGCCTTAGGGGTTTTCCTTGTCTGGTATCTGCATTTGCTTTTTGTCTCCAGCCTTGGTCTCCTCCTTTTGCACTCTCCAGCACATAAGCTCTGTTCCCTCCAGCGCTGCCTCTGGTAGCTTCTGCACCTCCTTGACTCACGTGACCTCTGTCAAATCAGAAACCTCTCGGGCCCATCCTTTTTTTTTTTTTTTAATACTCTCCACCCTCTCTCTCCTATAATTGGCCTGCTAACTCTGGGTCAATTAGACAGCATTCCCAAATCTGACAAAAAGAGATTTACTTCGCAGCTCTATTTAAAGCTGTGTCATATCTTTTAAAGCAAATCATCCCTGTTATCTACAGGTGATTGCTTCCTGGATTTTCCAAAGATACCAGAATCCATGGATGCTCAAGTCTCTTTACTAAAATGACATATTTGCATATGACCCACATACA
Source organism: Onychomys torridus (assembly GCF_903995425.1). NCBI lineage: Eukaryota > Metazoa > Chordata > Mammalia > Rodentia > Cricetidae > Onychomys > Onychomys torridus. The sequence continues at coordinate 13,151,152 of NC_050462.1, read as the reverse complement.
TACTTGTGTGTACTTCCAATCATTTCTGCATTAGATATAACATCCAATACAAAGGAAATGTGTTCACAGTTGTTGTGCTGTGTTATGTAGGAAATAATGACAAGACAGAGTCTTTGCATGTTCAGAAAACACAACAAAAACTGTTTTCCATCTGTAGGTGGTTGAATTTGTGAATAGGAGCCCATGGCTATGGAGGGCTGTCCACACCATCTCTTCCCCTCTTTCCTAGTCAAATCCTTGCCAGATAGTCCACCTAACTTTAAAAATAGTGTATCTATCATATCTTTCAGGGAAATTCACTATAATGGTTTTCAAATTGTGGTTCCCCAAGTATTAATAGGTGAGAGGGTCAATACAAGTGGGTCACAAGTAACACTGAGTGTGTGTGTGTACACGTACATGTGAACAGAAAATGGCATCATGTCTTCCTCTGTTGTTACCTTGAGAAAGCTCTTTCACTGTTTGGCACTTGCCTGGCCAGTGGGCTCCTGGATCTATTGGTCTCTACTTCTCTAACTCTGGGGCCTCGAGAGCATGCAGCTGTGCCAGGATGTTTATGTGTGTGCTGGGTGTTCACATCCAGATCCTCTCTCTCTTTTCCTATTGAGCCAATCTCTCCATCTCAAAAGTAGCACATTTTAATAAGAAATAAGACACAAACTCCCATCCCTGCCAAAAGTGAATATCATATATCAGTAAAAAAGCTTTGTGAAAATTTTGTTTCATGATAAATGTTGTTAAAGACAGAATTTCATAGACTGATCATCATGTATCAGAATGTACTTACTTGTAGGAAAGCCAACAAAAAATACAAGTTCCAGGGTTCGGAGGGTTTTATAGTGGGGAAACAGAATGTTTATCTAAGCACTAGTCTTTGAAAATTAAAAGTATGTTCATGTCACTAGATTGTACAGTCACCATATCATGTCGGTTACGGGAAGGGCAGACTGGTGCAGGACGACCTGGATGTCCTTGTGTTGATGTCGGATGACAGGAGTCATCCTCTAGGAATCAAGTGCTGAGCCTTCAGCCCTGGCATTACTAGGGTAACAAGGTTCCATCCGCAAACAACCATGTCTGACAATGAACAAGGGCTCCGTGGACTGATGTCAGCAGGTTGGATGGAGAGCCCCAACCACTGATTGTGATTTAAGGGGGATAATTTTTCTCAAGGAACAAGAAAACAGGCAGAGCACAACTTCCCCTTTCTCTTACCTTGGGTCCATTTTTCCTTCTTTAGGGATGACCATGTATATATGTATGTGTGTGTTTCACAATAAAAGATGTAGTGGCTGCCAAAAACTATCACTAAGAAACATTTGCTTAGATGATTATGTCTTCTCAGATCCCAAATTCCTACCTTTTTGGAAGATATTTCTGACAGTTGCTTGATTATTTTAGATATTAGTGTCTCTGCATTCAACTACTTTTTTTTTTTTTTGTATTCCATATAGAGTGGGGTGTCAGGTAACTAGCCACTGAGACTCAGAAAACCCTAGATGTTATCATCTGGGTACATGGCAGCCATTTTGTTTCTATTAGCTTGACAGCAACTATATGAGAGAGGTGAGATCACTAACCCCATCTCTCAGAAGAGGAGACTGAGACCAAGAGTGGAGGACTGCCAGGTGGCAAGGGCACAGACTGGAGCCATCCAACTCCAGAGTACATCTGCCTAAGTAAGCAAGAGACACACTTAGTCCTCAGACGACATCTACAGGTGCTCTGAGTCTCAGGCAAGATGAATAGAATCTCATCTGTGATTTAGCCCTTCAGACATTCCAGGGACTCTAAAGGGCATTTTCAAGCCATGGTAAATTCATGCCACTCCTTCGACCCCTGTTTAGTGACTACTTAGAAGGAGAAGTGCCAGTAGGAGCCAAGGATGCTGAGATAGAGTCGAAATCCCAGCATTTGGGAGATTTGGATAGGAAGTTAAAAAAAATTCAGAGAGACAAATGTCTCTAGGTAATGAACTTCAGAACTAAGTTCAAGTTTGTAACTTAGAAAATCTTAACTTCCTAAATACAGGAAGCAGAAATCAGACTATCCTATCTGAAAAAAAAAATATCTTTAGAAGAACATAACAGAACCACACAAGAGTAACCTGTTAGATCTTTGTTACAATTAATTAGCTCTCAAACAATTTCAGTATCTTGTAGAGACAAGAACTAAATGGCCACTAGAGACATAAATCAAAGGAACCTCCCAGATCGAAGCAACGCTGCTCTCAGCCAGGCCAACGAGCATAGCTCAGCTATGAAAACATGCATCCTGAGCCAGAGGGTTCATGACTTAGCTTTGTCTCAAGGTTACTCCTGAGAGCCTTGATCTTTGTTCTGCCTCATCTGCCTGCCACTTTCAGCAACAAGGGTTCTACCATGTGGTTCCAGATGAGGTCTGAATTACATTTATAAGGTGATTAGCTTCAAGGTATGCATTCAGCAGGAGTGATGACCAACAGAGATGCGCTGGTTTATTGTAGACTTGATACAAGGTAGTCATTTGGGAAATGGGAATGTCAGTTGAGGAATTGCCTCCAACAGATTGTCCTGTAAGCAAGTCTGTGGGGACATTTCCTTTCTTTCTTTCTTTCTTTCTTTCTTTCTTTCTTTCTTTCTTTCTTTCTTTCTCTCTTTCTTTCTCTCTTTCTTTCTTTCTCTCTCTCTCTCTCTTTCTTCTTCCTTCCTTCCTTCCTCCCTCCTTCCCTCCCTCCCTCCCTCCCTCCCTCCCTCCCGTCTTTCTTCCTTCCTCCCTCCCTCCCTCCCTTCTTTCTTCCTTCCTTCCTCCCTCCCTCCCTCCCCCATCCCTCCCTCCCTCCCTCCCTCCCTCCTTCCTTCCTTCCTTCCTTCCTTCCTTCCTTTCTTTCTTGTTTGTTTTTTTCAAGACAGGGTTTCTCTGTTTAGCTTTGCGCCTTTCCTGGAATTCACTTGGTAGACCAGGCTGGCCTCGAATTCACAGAGATCCACCTGGCTCTGCCTCCCAAGTGCTGGGATTAAAGGCATGTGCTGCTGCTGCCACCACCACCCAGCCCTTTTATTAATGATTAATGTGGGTGGCCTCTATTCACTGTGGCTGGTGCCACCCTTAGGCAGATGGTTCTGGGTGTATAAGCAAGCAAGTTGAGGATGCTGCAGGGGGCAAGTCAATAAGTAGTACTCCTCCATGGCTTCTGTTTCAGTTCTTGCCTCCGAGTTCCTGCTTGAGTTCCTGCCCTGACTTCCCTCAATGATAGAGTATGGGGCTGAAGTATAAGCCAGAGAAGTCCTTTGTCTTCCAGGTTTCTTTTGGTCATGGTATTTATAATAGCAAGGAAAGGCTAAGTATGACAAGGGGGTTGATGGCTAACCTTTCTATGGGCATCAAGACTTAATTTGGTCTCCTATTTTGCCTCAAAGGCCGCTGTATTATTTGTGGCTGCACAGTCTAAGGCCTGGTGTCTTGAGGCCACAGAAGATGCAAACCGACGAGCATGACTACATTCAGGGAGTCTGATCAGGCAAAGCACTGAATGCTGGGCAGAAAGACTCCATCAGACTAGTGAAAACAACTTTGGACAGAAACGAACCCTCAAGATGTTTAATTAGTACAGGACTTCAGCCATGTTGGGAGCAAGGGATATGGAGCCCTGTGCCTTATTAGAGGTCTTTATGTCTTTGACAAGACCTAGACTCTTCCTAGGCTGTGTTTTCTAGATGAGCTTGGTCTAGCAGGATAGCAAGGTAAGAGCTAGGCTTCCCATAGTTAGTGCCTGGAGTGTTACAGGAATCATGATTGCCCAGGACTTTCCTCTCAGTTGTCTCTAGATTTGGAGTCTTGATTGAATAGTTAACTAGTTCCTGGTCCTCCTGCAGATGTAGGTGCATACTATAAGCCAGTCGTATAGTAGGAGTATATTATAGCTACTAGGTGTGTGCAATAAGCCGGTAGTATACTAGATATATGCTATAGCTACTAGGTGTGTTCTATAAGCCAATCCCAAGGAACGGGATGGTCATATCTACAGTTTACTAACAAGAAGCCAGAGACATTGATGTTCAATCAGCTTGCTCAAAATCACAGAGACACTAAGTAGGGGAGGCACAAGCAGATGTACTGCTCCATGCTCACTGAGGCTACAAGTGTGCTTAGGATTTGATGATGTGATGTTCTGATCACACAGTGTCACTTATTCACCAACTTCAGCAGTTTGTACCAAGCTCAGGTTGATCAAGCTTGGAACCTGTATGCAAGCTGCAGACCACTGTTGGCATGATGAGGAAGAAAGCCACTGGCCTGAATCTGAAGTGTGCATCTAATACAAACTTTTTTATTCACACACTTTAGGGAATGTCTCAAAACATTAGGTGAATAACAACTGAGGAAGACATCCATGTCAATCTCTGGCTTTCACATACGTGTGCACATGCATGCACCTACATCTGCAAAACAATATACACATGAACATGCATACATGCATGTACCTCTTCCTTCAACAGACAGACAGACAGACAGACACACACACACACACACACACACACATGCACACACAATTTTACTGAGATACAGTTCATAGATTGTCAGTTCACCCATTTGAAGTACATGGTCCAGTGTTCTCAGTAGATTTACTGAGTTGCACAGCTATTACAGCAATCAATTTCACACATTTCCCATATAAGAAATTCAATAACCGTTAATATCCACTCCCATTTCTCTATATCGCTCCTCCTCCTCCTCTCCCTGCCCAATACCCCAGGCAGTTATTATATCTACGTTTGCTTATTCTAAACACGCGCGTGCACGCGCGCGCGCGCGCGCGCGCGCGCGCGCGCACACACACACACACACACACACACACACACACACACACAGAGTATCCTCCCATCTAACTGATTATATACTCTTCAACATCTGTGAGCTCCCTCCTGGACCTCCAGATAAACACTACTTACTTCTGTCATCCTTCCTGAGCTCCTTGTTTTATCCCACGAGCGAGGCCATGCAGTGTTTGCATTTCTGCTGCTGGCTTATTTTGCTTCACATTCTGTCCTATAGGTTCACTCACATCCCAAATCTCAGGATTTCATTTTCAAGTCTTTCCAGTGTTCTATTTTGAAGGTATCTTATCTACCCATTCATGGGTTGATGGACATAGGTTGATTCCACGTCTTAGCTGTTGAGAAGGCTGCTATGCTACACACCAGAGTGCAGCTATTGCTTTGATGGACTGATCTTCTCGCCTTTGGCTGTATACTAATGGGATGCCAGGTCTTTTTCTGTGACTCTGAAAGTCCTGGCATCTTCTTGTGATGAAACTCTATGGTGTGCCTTGGTTTCATCTCCCATCCATTCTGCTGGATACTGATGGCACTTTTTTCAACATGGAGCATCCCATTTTCAGTCCATAGAGATTTCATCTCTATCAAGATCTTCCCTCTGGCTACCTCTGCATGTTCTTGAGTTCTCTTATTCAGAGAGTGAACCTAATAGGTTCAAAGTTTACTTTTCCTATCTTTTTCTCCCTGTTATCTGTGATTTGGATTTAGGATTTGCTTTGTTTTTTTTGGGGGGGGGATCATCTTTGTGCTTCAAATACTGCATTGTGTATTTAGCTGTGGTAGAATCTACTTTTGTCCCCACTCTTCGTTCTGTCTCAGCAGCCCCGAGTTCCCCCTTCACGGACATGCCATGTCTTCCCTCCCTCTTCTTTGTTCACGGACTTATCACCTCTCCCTCTTTAAGTTGGTTGGAGGCCATTGATAGTTTCTGCTGTTCTCTCTTGTGTCTGATCCTCCAAGTCCCTTTCTTCTGTTAATTTTGGTTTCTGCCTTTCACTTCCTTTCTAGTGGACCTTTGGCTATCTCATTATGTTTGGAGAAGCACTGAAAACACCCAGTGCCCAGCTTATTGATGTCTAGGCTTCATTGTAGGGATAGCTGGAGGGCAAGCCAGCAGTACTTTGGTGGGTGCTGAAACGCCAGTGTCTGTGAATTTTTTCACTTTAACTGGTCAGTGATCCCAGAGAGACTATGTAGATATGCTTTATCCTGCTGTGGTCCAGTGTGTATAGATCTCACATTCATAATACATTAATTCCAATATTTCCCTTGGCACCTAGCACCCAGAGCTGAAGCCACAAATATAGGAAGTCTGATTTACCATTTGCAGAGCACAGTGTAGGGAGGGTTCCCCCAGGAGCAGTGTCGTGGGGAATGTTGAGTCGCCTGCCCCACTTGGGCAAGGATGGGATGCAGTGAGAGCGGTTCTCACACTTCTGTTTGCAGGTGCCTGATCCTCTAATGCTGGAGCTTTCCCCCATTCTAGGTCAGGCTTGATGTTGGCAATCCTTTTGAAGACACTCGGGGTACAGCCCTCCCTCTCCACTGAGTCTCCCAGATGCTCTCTGTTCTTCAAAGCGCTGCCAAATCCCATCTCTTTCACTCCCTTTCCTTTTTGTCTGTGCAAATTCATAGCTTGAAGGTATCCTTTTACTCTTCACTTTGACTTGCATGGAAGCAGAGATGCGTGTGTGGGTCTGATGCACGCGTCTCTGCTTCCATGCAAGTCAAGTTTCGATGGTCCACTCTGAGCTTCTGCTTTCTAACCTGGAAAGTGAAGGGAGGGTCTGTGAATCTCCCTGTCTGTTAATCCGCAGCTGTTAATAGACATTACATTGCGTGGAGTGGACTCAAAGAATTATCCAAATCCACGAATCCCTCCTCTTAAACAGGCCTATAAAGCTGTGTGGAGTTGAAATAAATGGAGAAGAGAGGAGGAGAGCGTTCATGTGTGTGTGTGTGTGTTTAACTCACTATGTTGTCTATGCTGACTTGAACTCTCAAACCTTGTGCCTCTGCTTCCCACATTCTGGGATTCCAAGAATGCATTGCCATAACCAAATTAGCTTTGTACCTCTCATATTTCTCTTCAAAGTGAATTGATGTGGGGGAGGGGAGGCGACTCATTTCTTTTCTTCAGAAAAGATCTTTAAAACATGGTGATCTTTTCTATGAGGAATATTGATGGGATTTTCAGGTATAGTTTTGATATCTGTTTTTGTATGCTTTTATTTCTCTTTAGGTTTTATTATTGTACGCATATAACTTGAAGCCTCTGAAGATTTCTGATATTAAAGTGCCCACAGGCAACAGTGTGTGTGTTGGCACTGCCTGGTTACCACTGAACAGGCAAGTAGACACCCTTCTCAGGAAGGTGGGGATGATGATGGGTAAACTGGATTCCACTGAACAGGCAAGTAGACACCCTTCTCAGGAAGCCAGCTGGGGATGATGATGGATAGCCATTAGTCTGAATTATAAAAAAAGAAGTTCCCAGAAGACAGAGCAAGAAAGCTTGGGGTCTGTGGAGGAGACTCAGCCTCAGCTGGGCAGTGCTTTGCTGCCAATACAGGTGAGTATAGCTACAGGGGCTTAGGGTCTAGCTTTAGAACGTTTGCATTGTGCTTTTTGTAAAGTCTCTGACTTGAGGGTTTGAGAGGGATACTAAGATGGATTATCCTTTGAAGCAAGAGATTATTCAGGGAGTTATACACTCCAATGAAAGAGAGCATGGTGGGGGCTCTGAGGAGTATCTAGGCCCATGTGGGATCCCTTCTTAGAGATTTCAGAGACACAGGAGTTCCATCATGTGGTTGATGAGGAATCCATAGTATGTGCTTGCCTTTTCTACACCTATTGAAATGACACCTTGTCAGAAAGGGAAAGGGCAAAGGTTTGCCCATCCAGTTAATGTATGTCCATCGTGTGATGTGGCCCATGTGCCTCCTGATTTCTCAGACTGCTTGGTAAACCTCCTTTGGTGAATAGAGGTTTATAGACTCAAAGGCAAATTCTCTTGGTACCTGCCATTTTGCTGTCCAATATGGGTTCATAATAAAAACTTTGAAGAAGCTAGGAACATATGTCAACATAATAAAGGCTACAAATGTAGTCTACAAACTTACAGCCAATGCTATACTAAATGGAAAAAAAAAAAAAACAATGCTTTCCCACTAAAATCAACAAGACAAGGATGCACACTGCTCTCTGAACTCCAGCAATAAGACAAGAGAAGGAGAAAAAAGGGATGCAAATGGGAATATAAGTCAAATTACCCCCGTCTGCAAACACTCTGATCTTGTGCAGAGGAGACTCTAAAGACTTCAGGAGAACCTTGGAACTGATAAGCAAAAGATCAATGCTAGAGGTTGTCACCATACCGGATGCCATTCAGACTGTAGAGCCATGATGGTGACGGCGTGGTACTGGCAAAGACAGACATGTGGGTCAGTGGAGTAGAAGAGAGGACCCAGAACTAAGCCAAGGCAGCTACAGTCACCCGAGTTTGGGCGGAGATGCCAAAAACATGTGTTGGAGAGGAAAGGCAGCCTTCAACAAACAGTACTGGGAAAATTTGAGACTTGCGTGAAGAAGAGTGAGACCAGGTTCACATCTCTCATCCTGTCTGAACATGCAAAGCTTCTGCAGGAAGCCTGGAGGAGCACTTCCGTGTGTGGGCAGCAGCAAGGGCTTTCTGAAAAAGACCCTAGTCACTCAGGGGACAACATCAACAACTGGAGAGTGACATGGTGAGACGTGAAAAAGCTTTGGCATAGCCCTGGAGACAGACAGTCACCAGACAGAGACTCTTTCACAGCTGTGTGCTGGACAGAGAACTCAGATCTAGGACTAACTCAAGAAACCAAATAGCCCTCAAGCGATCCAGTTAATTGAGGTTTAAAAATGGCGGGGATGGAGTGGGAGCGTTTCTCTCCCGGGCTGCAAATTAAATCCAACCCCCACCATCTCCTCTGTCCCCAAGTACGTTTTACATTATTCCCCCAAATTAAACCCCTTAGCCAGACTTTTCCTCTCTTTCCACCTATCAGGAAGTATCTTTAATTTTGTTGTTATTGCTGTTAAATTTTGTCTGCTTATTTCCCGTTGTCCTATCTTTTTACCAAATTCTTGCTTTCGGTTTAAGAGAAAGGCTTTAACTCAGCTAGTTCATCTTCAACGTAGTTGCCTACTGCCCTGGCGCCTTCAGCCTCCATTTCTCTCCTTTTAAGAGGGGAGTGATAGCCGCTCCTTGACTAGCTTTCTGGTGGTTGTTAGCCTCAAGCCCGATGACAGATGAACGGGCACTGGGAGGTTGTTGATGGCACGGGTGTGAGCTGGCACTGGCTGTCTGCCCCACCAGGCATCTGGTCAGAGTGGTATGGATGGAGACCCACCCTGCCTGCCCGTGTCCCCAGAGAGTCCTTGTTCTCGCTCTGTGGTTTTCCGACCTCGGGATTTCTTGGCCTCCTCATGAAAGAGAATAAAACATGAGCTGTCTGAAGAGCTGGCAGACCTCCAATTATTTAGTCAGTTATTCCTCCCTCCTGCCCCCTTTTCTTTCTTTGCCTTTAAACCAAAAATGTTGGGAAACCTAAGCACAGGTCGTATACCAGCATACAAAGCAATGAAATCCAGGCATTTTGCATTTACCTTGTAAATCCTGAAACACTCCAGGTGTTTAATTTTTCTTTTCCAGAACCACAAGATGAACATAAAGACAAAACCTGCATAGTAGAAAGGCTCTGATGAGAGGCTTCTTTGAAAATTCTAATGAAATTTAATTTACAATTAAAATTCTTTCAAAATTGCCACGGTTCTGATCAACAGTGAACCACTCCGACAGAGACAAGCCCTTATCACTGAGCTGATCTCAGGGGTTGGCCTGTATCCTGACCCAGGACAATTTGTCTCTCTCAGGCTGGGTTGTATTCTGTTGAGTGTTCCCACTTGCTTACTCACTGAAGACAAAGTGAGAGTCTCTGCAGGAGAAAATAGACAGAACTTACCTTTCCTCCTTCACCTCCTCATGTCCTGTTTAACTTCTCCCGGGGAAAGACATGTTTGGATTGTTCTTCTTACAGCCCCAGAGAAAAATTCTGTGTTCTCAGAAATCTGTAAATAAAAGCTCTGGTTAGTTCTAAGTGGCCGTTACACTTCTGTGACCAGGGTCAAGTTCTCCAACCACTCTCCCTGAACGTCATCATCTTTCATCTTAATCAGTCTTTCTGCTTCCATTTGGGTCCCGCCCTGGCAGTCCAGAAGAGTGTTCAAGATTCGGGAGAACAGGGCCTTGGGGAGCTCTCTTATCCCAGACAAGATGGTGGATGCTTGCCTGTGGGCTCAAGGCAGGAAGTCCAAGGACTGGACATTGGCTTTGGGGACAGAGAGGTGCCAAGTAAGAGAGAGTAAAGGAAGGGCTGGCTGGGGAGAGAAGAGGGGTGAGCTGTCAGGCAGGTGCAGTCAGGAGGACTGAGCCTAATGTGGCTTTTCAGCATCACCTAATGTTGCCCTTTTCCTTTTTAAGCTAGGTGAAAACCTAGGGAGACGTCAGGCCCTCATAGCTGAGCAACAGGATGGGACTGTGCAGCCCAGCTTACTTTGCTGGGTACTGGATTACTCTTAAGAGAGTGATTTGTTCTGAGCATTTACTCTAAAGAAGGCATCACAGTCTCTGGGTTCTGGATGATCAGGAACAGCCTACAACCCATTGTCATGGGTTCAAGTATTGTAATAGAAAGCTATGCATTCATTTGAGGTGCTAAGAGTCAAGTACAAGGCTTTGTACATGCCAGGCAGGCACTGTACTACAGAGATGTACCCTCAGCCCTGTGTGGCTTTTGAAAAGACATGAGAATCCTTTCTCTGGGTATTCGAATGAAGAATGGGGTTTAGGACACTCTCTTCCCTTCATGTGCTATTTTATAGTTAAACATGTGCAGTTACATTGTTTTCTCCTTACAAATGCCCTGTGAATTCCATGAAGTGGATTTTATTAGTCCAGCCTTGCCATAGAGGAATTTCAGGGTAAGGTGCTGACTGACTTGATGGAGGGTCTAGGTCTTATGATTTATTATGCGGAGGGGAGGGGATAGGAAACATGCTGGGCAGATGCAGTGGCAGGCTGGACAGATGCATGCCATGCAAGCATGGTGGCAGTGGTGGAGGCCAGTAATACACAACCTAGACACTGTGTATCCATGTGGAGAGTTTATTATAATAGAGAGATAAAGAGGCAGAGAGAGAGAGGGAGAGGGGGGAAGGGAGGGAGGGAGAGAGGGGAGAAGGGAGGGAGGGAGGGGGCTACACAGCTACACACCTCTGGGGAGGAACAACAGTAGGATCCAGAGAAAGGGGTAGAGTTTTTCCTTAAGAAGAGGCTCCTACTCAGGAAGTCAGGACGTCAGGCCACAGGGCGGCCCCAAGGGGTGGGGTCAGAATATTAACACTAGGGATAGAAGAAGGATTAAGACATTGGTCAGGTTCCCTGTGAAGGAGCCAAGTATGTATGACTCATCAAGTCCCAGCTCCACTCTCTCTCCAATACAAAAGACAGCTTTCCCAGCATGGTTGATAGTTCTCACTCCTTACTGGGTAAGTTTTCCAGACAAACTTAATGACAAATCTTTATGTTTTAATTGTTACCCTTTGACAGAGAAATAGAATGCAGAATGCACACTATATATGAAAATATATGGTATATTTCTTGTGTGTGTGTGAGTGTGTGTGAGTGTGTGTGTGTGTGAGTGCGTGCGTGCGTGTGTGTGTGTGTGTGTGTGTGTGTGTACTGTAATGAGGAAATCAAATTGTACTCCATGTCACAAGTAGAGACACTGTGGAAGACTGGATAGCTGAAGTCTTTGTGTAGACTCTTCTGCCATTCTGCTCTTTGGATCATCTCATTTTGCACAATAACTTCCTTGCTCTTCCTCCCCTGTTGGAGACACACAAACACACACACACACACACACACACACACACACACTCACACACTCTGTTCCTGTAGGGTAGAGTCTCTTAGAGCCCTGCAGGTGGTCTTCCTTACCCTTCCTCCCCTGTTGGAGACACACACACACACACACACACACACACACACACATTCACTCACACACACACACACACACACACACACTCACACACTCTGTTCCTGTAGGGTAGAGTCTCTTAGAGCCCTGCAGGTGGTCTTTCTTGCCCTTTCCAACTACAAGCCTTTGATGTCCACTCTGCCTTCTACCTCTGCCCTCAGGGGCTGCTCCTCACTGACCAGAAGTCCTCCAGGTTGTCCTTTTGTAGCTGGTCACAGGTGCCCCGCCTCCTCTTTGGCTCTTGTTTTTATCTCTCTGCCTCTGCCAACCCCCGCCTCCCCACAACACACAGACACACACACATTGATACACACATCAACACACAGACACATGCATATGGACACACAGACATAGACACACACACACACACACACACACACACACACACCCCTCTGGAGTGTGCATTCATTGACTAGCCTTTCAAGTGCTTGCTGACTTGTCCAGCTTTTACCTTGAGTCAGCTGGACAGCCATAACACACCATTAAGATCTACATAAGAGCGAATCTTCTGTTAACGGACTGGAGTTTCCTTGTTCATATCAGTATTTATTTTCATATTCAGAATAATTCAGATGGGTATCTCCCTGTCACCGTTCCCTTACCCTGCTGTATGTACACCAACCTGAGTGCATACATAGACACAAACACCGTGCGTGTGTTTCTCTGCTCATGTTTGTTGAATAAAGGAATGTTTGAATAGATGCTGTTTGGGGAGTTCAGACACTTAACTTTAAAAATAAATAAAGGCTGAATTCATAAATCGTATTGATTCTGAGACGAATACCCCTCTTGACTTTTCAAATAAAATGTACATATATATGTGTGTGTTTGCTATTTTTAGAGTCATTGCAATTCACGAGAAACTATCAAATCTTGCGCAAATAGCTGAGCTATCATTACCGTCGGTTCCTGAAATTGCTTCAGAGGAAAATATATATGAATCAGTAGAATCTGAGGATAAATCAGCGGATACAGACATTGAAGTAAGTACATTGCTAAATGATGGCAAAACGAACTTGCAATTATAGGATGGAGCTCATTACACACCATTATTTAAGTTACTGTTTACTTTGTCAGAGTGGGACTACGCAACTCCATGACTCTCTGACCTTCAATTTCTTTGCTTATGCTACCAGATATGGCCAACTCTTGTGTATGCATGAGTATCACATGCACCTATGTGTGTGGGAATATATGCATGCATGTGTGTGCATGTGGGAGCCACAGGTTACTCTCAACTACCATTCTTCAAGATGCTGTTTACCTTGTTTCTCATGGCAAGGTATTTCACTGAACCTGGGGCTCACCAATTGGGCTAGACTGGCTGGCCAGTGAGCCCCATGGGCTGTCCTGTTTCTGCCTCCCATGCACTGGGACCACCAGGTTTGGCTCTTACATTTTTATTTTTACCATGATTTCTGGGGCTCAAACTCAGGTCCCCAGGGTTCTAAGGCGAATACTTTACCAACTACACTATCTCCTCAGCTCTGGCCCAGCGTCCATCCTATGAGGGAGGAAAGGGGGCAGACTACACCTCTCTCCCTCATGTTTGCACCATGTCATGCACACTAACATTTTGTTGGTCACATAAGCCTCATGCTGTGGGTGCCAATGATCTCAGGACCAGGTTGGCAGTAGGAAATCCAGAATATTACCAAAATGGTGCAAGTGGCAGGCAGGCAGGAATCAGTTTTGTTTTCTTGTGTCAATTTTAGATGCTATTGATTTTCTGTTTGGATATTTTATGGTTTGGCAAATTTATTATCCCTTTCTTCCCAGCTTCTGCCGTCTCCTCCACTTCTGAATTCTACCACATCACTACACATATCAGAAACCTTACCTAGTGTTTATATTTTTACAGCCCTGTAAAAAGTGCTAACAGCTGGGGGCAGGAAGACCTTCGGTTACATTCTTTTCTTGTCTGTCTGGTTTCTTGTGACTAATTTTTTTTCTTCATTGTTTCCCACTTATTAGATCTGGATTTTCAAGTGGTCATTTATACATTTTTTGACTCAAGAGCTCAAACTGATCACATAGTGTCTGTCTCAATTTCTTCTTGGGTTCCCTCAGCCTTCAGCTGTCATTTCAACCAGGCATTTCTCCAGCAAGCTGGTGTGGCTGGGTCTGGCTTCCCCCTGCTGCTCTCCTGGTGGAGGCTGGATCAGCCTGGGCCATGGCCTTGCTTTTCTTCTCTGAAAGCTTCCAGGGTCTTTCCTTTAGTTTTAGTCTAGGAGATCTTTTGTGTTCTGAAGTCATTTGGCCAGGCAAATATGTAACTGGTTACCAATAATAAAACATCCTTAATTCTTAAAGAATAACATTTACACAGTCCTTCATTTTTCTGTTTAACTCATCTATCCACTTTTCATAGGGGAGTGAGCAAGAACTAGCAACTTTTCTGGTTTTCAGAGAATATTTGTTGGCATTTTCAGTCTGAATTTACTAGCCAAATGGCTAAAAGATTTTTCGATTATTAGGCAAGTTAGCAGCCCATATGTAAGAGAGCCCAGACAGAGGGGTCCAGCCAGCCTTTGTAAAAGGCTACTCTTTCAGCATTTAAGTCCTCTGCCTCTCTGCCAGGATTCATAAAGAGCAGATGTCTTAGAATTCTAGTTGTACATCCTTTTCAGTGGCCTCAGATGCTACCGTGCTCACGTGACTTCATCCTTTTCAGTGGCCTCAGATGCTACCGTGCTCACGTGACTTCATCCTTTTCAGTGGCCTCAGATGCTACCGTGCTCACGTGACCTCATCCTTTCCAATGGCCTCAGATGCTACCATGCTCACTATCCTTACTGATAAACTGAGTATGGCATTAAATCTCGCAGTAGGTCAGAGAGCCCCCACTATCTCAAACTCAGGAGAGTTTTAGAGAGATACAGATTATACATTTCTTGCACCAAGATCACATGGCTCTCTCATGTCTGCTTTCAAGAAGAACGCGGCCCTCTTGACTCATGCTCATCATTTGTAGTGCACTTACACTCAGTTCTTTAGTCACAAACCTCTCAGAGTGCTGTCTTTGAGACACAGTCTAGAATAGTCTCTGTTTAAATTATTCTTAGTATATTTCTCCATAGTTACTATATGGAAAATCATTTCCCTACAGATCTGCCTGTCATTTTAGTTTTGATTGTCTCAGGCAGAAAAACATCTACAATAGAGTAGGGACGCTAGACTGTTCTGCCAACTCTGTTTTACACCTCAGTCAGATGCTTAATCATTTTCTAGAACTAATTTTCTTTTGTCTCTAAAATAAATAATCCTTTCATATAAGGACAGGCTGTTTGGACACAACCAGGGTTTCCAGGGTGACCCTGGTCAATGTAGGTGTAAAATTCATCATAAGAAGGCAAATGTCTGGGTCAGGAGGTTGACTGTGAACATAAACAAATCAAGGATAAACAGGGATGTGGGGGTGGACAGAGGAATCCAGAGGACTTGTGTTTCCTTAGTGAAGGCCCATAATTTGCTCTCGTGCTCTGATTGGTGTATTGAGGTCAACCACAGAGGAGCCAATCCTCTTCAATCTTGATATCCTCCTCTGTATCTTTAAATTTGTTTCCCTCGCTTAGTGTTTCCTTAGCATTAAAGCATGTTTGGGGCATGTTGCAGTTCCGGTTGTCTCTGTATGTGAAAGAACACCACCAAATAGAAGGAACTGTGTTTGCTTGGAATTGAAGTAAGTGGTCAGAGAATTAGTTCACAGCATTAATAAGAAATGGAAGTAACATAGTTTTCCTTTTTGCACACAATATTAAACAGCACTTTAAGAGAAGCTGGATTCTGGTTCGTATCACATCTCATTGACTAAATTTGCCGTCATGGCAATTCTCACTTGGAGCTAATTAGAAGCTAACTAGGACACTTGAAGAGATGAATTCTGGTCTGGAATCGAACAGGAATTCCCGGCTTCTAGAATGGGATATTTCTGTTATCTATTATATATTGTTGGTGGGTTATTGAACATAAGGATATAAATCATGTGCCTTTGGTTGCTGTGTGGAGTGTGGGTTTTGTTCATTTCTTCTCCCTTTGTTTTTTCTGAGGTCCTTCCTATTTTCTTTCTTTCTTTCTTTCTTTCTTTCTTTCTTTCTTTCTTTCTTTCTTTCTTTCTTTCTTTCTTGTTTACTTTTCCAAAGTCCCTCAAGTCCAGAATAAGCCAGGGATTTTGGAACACAGATGTTAATTTAAAATAGATTAGGGAGGCTGCAGAGCAGGTGTTCAGATCACTTCTAATAGGAGCAATGGCTCTGAATGACTGGTTTCTATTGCTCTACCACTTACAGCAAGCAGAACTGGCATATTACCACATAGGAAAGGCCTCAGTTGTAGCTTAATTGGTAGAGTACTTGCCTAGCCTGCATGAATCCCTGGGTTCATTCTCCGGCACACCATAAAACTGGCTGCAGTGGCCCATGCCTATAATTTTGGCACTTGGGAACCAATAGTAAGAGGATCAGGGGTTCAAGGTTATCCTCCTCAACTACATAGTGAGTTAAGGATAACCTGATCTAAGTTAAAGATAGCCTGATCTAAGTTAAGGATTGCCTCTGTCTCCACAAAACAAATCAGCAACCAAAGGATCAAAAAATAGAAAAAATGTTTGTAAGCCAGGCTGATTTTAAGATGTAA
The DNA here is from genome assembly GCF_903995425.1 of Onychomys torridus. Lineage (NCBI taxonomy): Eukaryota > Metazoa > Chordata > Mammalia > Rodentia > Cricetidae > Onychomys > Onychomys torridus. The sequence goes on along the minus strand of NC_050462.1, from coordinate 13,134,618 downwards.
ATACCTTATTTGGAATGAGAATATGTTGATCCTAGAAGCCCACTATATGTTTGCCAAAATGCATAAGGTTGCTTCAGCAAATATTTATGGAATGCCTGAACAGTATAAATGGATTAAAATTAGCATAATATTAACAGTCCCAAATATAGAAGTACTGTGGCTTCAAAAGCCTGGAGGAAAAAATACACTCTGGTTTTAGCATTCTCTGCTCTTTCTGAGAAACTATCATTGGCAAACATTTAGGGAACAGTAAGACCTATGTGTCAGAGCACTGTGGAAGAGTGTAGATGAATCTGGAGGGCAGGGTGGAGGTAAGAGCTTCTCACTCTGGCCTCGTTACACAGTGCTGGAAGAGGCTGTCTCGCCCTTCCCTCTCTGGACTGAGAGCTCTTCAATTGTCTTATTCATCTCTGATTTCTGCTTCTCTGCATGGCCTGTAGGGGGCATCATCCCACAGACAACTAAGTAAATGGTGAATAGACTTGGCTACCTAGGAAAGGGCTGAGGGGAAGTCAGACTGGGTTTGGGGAATTGGAGAAGGTTGAACTCCACTTGAACAGGCATCTCACCCTACAATGCAGACATCATCATCAACAGACAGAGGGAGCAGGGATTTGAAGGCAGGAAGTGTTTCAGTGTGGGTCAAAGATGAGGATTCCTGCCAAGTGTGAAAATGGTGTGAAGAGCCTCCTTGCCGATTGTTCTTCCCCTCGCTGTTTCCCAAGCCAGCTTTTCAACAGTGGTCAGAATTACATTTTTTTCTTTTCTTTTTCTTTCCTTTTGTTTTTGTTTTTTGAGACAGGGTTTCTCTGTGTAGTTTTGGTGCCTGTTGTCCTGGACTAGCTCTGTAGACCAGACTGGCCTCGAACTCACAGAGATCCGCCTGCCTCTGTCTCCCGAGTGCTGGGGTCAAAGGTGTGCGCCACCACCGCCGGGTCAGAATTGTATTTTTAGTGCAATCCGTGTCACTGTTTGCCCGGTCTCCTCCTAACTAGTTTCCCACTTTCAACTCAAATCCCCTGCTTTTATGGGAGCTGTTTGTGAACAGCCCAATTGTCAACTCTCACTTACTACAGAAAAGACCACATCAGATGCCCATGTTCCTTGAATGCCATCACTTGTGGCTCATATACCCCACCTCACCCCTGTCTTTGCATCCATTCTCAACTTTTTAAATTCTTCTTCTCCTTTTTCCTTGTTGATTTTTATTTTTGTATCCTTTCCCGATTTCAAACAGCAGTTGTTACCTGCACAAGACCTTTTCGAGAAAGGCCCAATAATCTTCCATCATGGAGCAGGGGAGGGACTTAGGATTCCCCTCCCCTCCCTGAAGAGATAAAGGAATTCATGGTTCCTGGGGGAGGGGATCGAATTCCTCAGTGGTGTAGACACTGGTAGATGGCCCTTCCACTCTCTCAGGGCACCTGTCACATGAGCTCTGTTCTAGTAACTCCTTATGTGTTACACTAAGAATCACTCTCCACCCCTATGATCTTACCACATGTCATAACTACATGCATTCTAATCAGATGCCATTTAATTTTATTGTGCATCTATTTTTTCCCTCTAAAATTCCTTCTGTTTCTTCACCTTTGTATCCCATAGCACCCAGCAAAATGTTTCGAATATATTTGTTAAGTTTAAGAATTAGCTGTAATTTTTCTCTCTTAATTTTTTTAACTCTAATTGGATCATTTTTGTATATATGCATTTATTAAAACTATTAAAACTTGGTTTGGAATTCCAAGGTCTATTACCATTTGATTTTTATTTTAAGGTTTTAACCATCTTTGCTCAGTTATGATTTAAAAATTAATGTATTTTTATCATTTTACTATTTGAGTGCCAGTACATATGTATATTAATACTATCATCAAAACAAATTGTTGCTTCCTCCAGGGCTAGATGCTGGCAACGTTTTGAGGTAGGTAGAGCTTAGCTCTGACAATCCTTTTTTTAAAAAAATATTAATTATTTATGTGTGTAAGTGTTTTGCATGCACTCACATCTGCATACCATATGCATGCCCACCTAGTTAGCATCTATGGGAATCAGAAAAGGGTATCAGATCCCCTGGCACTGGAGCCTCAGGGGGTTCTGAGCCACCATGTGAGTGCTGGGAACCGAACCCAGGTCTTCTGGAACAACAAGTGCTTCTCCATTAAGGCACCTCTCCAGCCCCATCTCTCCATCTTGCAGTCCTGATCTTTTCCATTGTAAGGAAAGGAAAAGAACACTTGCTCATGTAAAATGGGCTTGGAGGGAAAAGGCAGAGATGTATCCCATGCAGAGTAAGCCTGTGTGCTGCCGATGACCAGACACGGCACAGTGAACCCGGTAGGGACAGAAGGGAACAGCCAAATCTGCACTCAGCCCCACAGGGGACACAAACACTCTCTCATCCCTGCCTCTTCATCTCCCTCAGCTTCACATCTCTAACCCAGTAGCTGCCTTCTCCAACTCCACATCTTACCTCGCAGCTCACATGGCTCCCACTGGCTCTGACAAGTGTTGCGTTTTCTCCATGAAGCTGCCATGATAGGGAGTCTGGTTGTATTAGTCATACTTGTTGGGAGGTCATTTGAGGTCAGGTGTCCACACATAAAGACAACTGTGCCCCTCCAGTCATGCCAGGCAAGGCCATCAGCAGATGATGTCCATACGCTATGGCCTCTTTCTGTTGACTTCTTTCAATACCCTTTCTCTTTTGTCCCCAACTGCCTCCCATTCTTTTCCACTTAAGCTCCTACTCGCCAGCCCCTGAGACCTGACCTGAATCGCTTCTTGAAGTTATTTCCTCAAACCTTATTTTGGTGTGAACTATTATACTTATCATTCCTCTGCAGACTATGCATCTTAATAGTAGATGTCCAAGGGAAAAGGACCCTATAGCAACAGATTCATGATGAAACACAGGTCTTATTTTATGGCTCCCTGGTATGCTTTCAAGTAACCTAGATGACTTGAGCAATTGATTTCCTATTCCCTCTTTCACAGCTTGGAAATAGGGGCTGAGTGACATAAAATAAGACAAAAATAGTTAATAATCAATATGGCCTGCTTTTCCAATAACACCAGAATCACACTGTTCTGTTTTCCTTTCTAGAACATGATCCTTGAATGTTGCTCTGAAATAATGGCTCTGTTTTCCACCGACAGAGACCCCACTCCACTGACTGAGGTATGTGCCTCTTCCCTGAGACTATCTGGGATTGTTCATGGATATTCCTTTTGCTGTGTTAACAGAGATATAGCATGTATCTAACTGCAAATACAGAGGATGCCACTTCCTTAATTCATGTGAAAAAGTATTTGTAATAGCTTATTACTTTGTATTCTTTGCTAGGAAAATTCAGCTGGTGTAGAAAAATTATAAAAAGAATTTAAAAGAAATCACTTCATAGCCACCATGCCATGAAAATCCCGTTAGCATTTGGAGAATATCTAGAATTTTCTCCATGTATACACAAACTTAGAATTTTTATGTCAATGGAATCAACTTTACATGCATCATGAAACTTGCTATTCATTGATCAATGTGGTAGTTAGTAAGAAGATGGCCCTCATAGGCTGTGGGGAGTGGCACTCTTAGGAGGTGTAGCCTATTGGAGTAGATGTGGCTTTGATGGAGGATGTGATCACTGGGGGTGGGCTTTGAGGTCTCATATATTCAAGCCTCACCCAGTGTGGCAGTCAGTTCCTGATGCCTGTGGATCCAGATATAGAACTCTCAGCTTCTTCTCCAGCACCATGTCTGCCTGCATGCCACCATGTTTCCTGCCATAATGATAATGGACTAAACCTCTGAAACTGTAAGCCAGCACCAATGAAGTGTTTTCCTTTATAAGAGTTGTCATGGTCATGGTGTCTCTTCACTGCAATAGAAACCTTAAGACAACAAATAAATGTCATAGAGAATTTTTGTATGTGAAAACTCTTTGTCATATTTAGTGCCTTAGAATAGTGTCATACATTTGCTGGCCAAGCACTGTTTACATAGTCAAATACTTATTACGTATGATGGATCTTGGGGTACGTGTGTGTATACATATGTGTGTATATAAATAAACATACTATAAAACTTATAGTTTTAGCCATTAGATGTACTAGTCGGCTGTTAAGTTTGAATGTTATGCACCTATTACCTTTACCTCCTCCCAAACTGCTTTACTACACCAAGCAGCAACTCTACTCATGAATTATTAACCCCCTAGTTCTCATCACCATCCTCCCCAACTCCTGGTGACCTCTAGTCTACTTTCAATGTCCCAGTTTGCCCATTCCAGGTGCATCATATAACTGGAATTGTGTCATATCTGCCTCTTTGTGTGTGGCTTACTTAATTGAGCGTAACACCCTAAGGTTATTCACAGTGTAGCACCTATCAACATTCCATCCCTTTTAATCTTATCTGGGTTGTGTCTGTATACCATCTGTGTGTATCCATTCATCTGATGACAGGCATTTGGTTTTGTATTACATGGGAGTGTGTGTTTGAGTCCTGGCATCAATGGATGGGGGGATATACTTAGGAATGAAATGACTTAATCACATGGAAATTCGGTGCTAAGCTCCTTCAGGAGCTCCCAAACTGTGTGTTTCCTCAGCAGGAGGAACTTTAGACATGTGCAAACAATAATCAGGGTTCTAATTTCTCTACATTCTCATGTCACTTTCCCCCTATTTTTTTCTCAGTGGCCATCCTGAGGGGTACAAAGTGGTATCTGGTTATCTGACGTGTGTTTCTTTGGTGGCGACTGATGTTGCACATTTTCTCATGTATCTCTCGGCCATCTGCATTTCTTCTCCAGGGAAAATGCTCTCCAATCCACTGCCCATTTGTGAACTTGTCTGTTCACTTTAATAGATGTCGGTAAATGGTCCTCTGGAAATGACAGCCGCTTTCTCTCCTGTGAGTCATTGATGAGACGACCAGTTGGCCAAAACTCCCATCTATACGAACGAGTAGGCACTCCTTTACCTCACCCTGCTCCAGATGGTTGCCTTTCAAGTAAAAAACAGTATGCCATTGTTTCATATTTATTATTAATAAGGCCAAAGATATTTCATATGTTTGTTGGCAACTCCTGCGTTTCACTTGTGAAATAGTGGCCACTTATGTAAGTCATCATCAGATATTTACAGTGAACTGTCTGTCTGTCAGGAGATCTTGTTTTAGCATTGGAGTGGGAGCTGTGTCAGCTAGCTGCCTTTTACTAGAGGGAATAGACAGTATTTATGACCATCATCACCACCACTAGCAGCAGCAGCAGCAGGAAGTTAATTTTGCATTTTTTTAATTGCTAAAAACTAAAAAAAAAAAAAAAAGCCCAACAACAAAAACCACATTGAATATTAGAATAGTGAGTGTCCAACTGTAGCCTGTGAATAAATCTCTACTGACAGTTTTAACTAAGGATTTATTGGAAATTCATGCCCTTCCATGCAGTTGTGCTCTACACTACATCCCAGATACACCACCAGAGCTGGGCATTAAAAACTGTCTGTCCTCCAAAGCCCATTTTTTCTCTTTCCAGAAGATATGCTCTGATTTCTCTGATAGGATCATAAGGCTTATTAGGTCATGGTTTATTCAGGTTGGTCAGGAAGATGTCTGTATAGGTGACATTTGAAGAACCAAGGGTACACTGTACTGTGCCTTTCAAATGATCCTTAGCTTTGGGGAGAGGAATTGATGCAGCTGTTACCAAAGAAAAATACAAACAATCTATGTTTGTATTTCCACAGTGCTTTGTAAAATAAAATTTAATTCCCTTTAGGTTTGAGCTCCTGAATATAGTTTTTTTCCCCTTAAAAAAATCCACTTAACAATGTGTCCCTTGTTCATTTTAATATGGAGTACTTATTTTGTATTAAATAAATATATAGCTCTACTGAGGTAGACAGAGCAAAATGAAGCTTAAATCTAATTTTGAACATTTTTTTTTTTTTGGTTGGACTCTCTAGAAGAAAAGAATGAATAAAAGTTGTGTGTGTGTGCATGTGTACTTGTGTGTATATATGTATGGTATATGTTTGTATATGTTCATATGTGCATGTATGTGTACATGTGTGTATGTGTATGGTGTGTGTGCATTTATGTATATGTGTGATGTCTATATGTGTGTATGTGCATGTTTGTGCATGTGTATGTGACCAAGGAGGGATTTATTATTTTCACTTATATGTCTGGAGGCTGGATGCTCCCACCATGGTTCTCTCTATGCTGGAGAGCCAGGAAACCCAGAAATTCCTCAGTCAAAGATGCTGGGAGCCTCATCACAAGGTAACCAGTGATGCAGCCCAGCCTGAGGTTGCAGGTCTGGGAGCTCCCTGCAGCCACCAGCGTGCATTCATTTTGAAGGGCTCAAGACACTGGAGTCAGATATCCAGAGCCACGGCATCTGCACTAAATGCACCCACGCAGGAGAAGTGGTTCCTGGAGGTTCCGGGTGACTTCCTCCTTCTTCCACTCTTCTTCCTGCAGACATGCAGCCAGTGAAGAGGTGCTGTCTGTACTCAGGCTGGGTCTCCCTCTAACTTGCTGTCCCACATGCCGGTCATCTGCACAGATACACCCAGAAGTGTGCTTCACTAGTCTAGGCATCTCTCAACCTAACAAAGCCGACAATAAAAATGAACTACCACAAGTATTTAGTAATGAGTCACAAAGAATGTTTCATGGGATATATCATAAATACTATCTGAGGGTTCTGGATTCTGGCAGATCAGTGTTGAAATCCTAGTCCCCAGTGTTAACAAAGGTGTGGCCCAAGACTACATATGTAATAACACCAACTTCTCACGGTCATTGTGAGCATTAAAACAGCAATGTTTTAAGCATGTATAAAAGGGCCTGACGTAAGAAACTGTTGAAAGCTGCGGTATTTAAACATAACTGTCTTCATCACTATCCTCACCATGTGTGAATGCTGCAGCTTCTCGTTAACTAATTTCAACCAGGTTTAGTATCTAACTTTGTTTTTTATTGTCTCAAAGCCAGAAGAAGAAACAGAAGCCATGTCTTTACCCATTAATGTAAATCACTATTGAACCTATAGGAATTAGGCCAGTGTGCAGGATGGCACCATGGGATCCTCACAGCATAGGATCCACCCATCTAAGAGACAGTGAATCTCATACTTGACCTCTGCCTAACTGTGCTGGGATGGGACATGGGAATTTGTGAGCTTGTCTCAGTAAGTAAATTCTTGAGCAAGTAAAGTTATAGGTGCAAAGAGAACTTTTTGTTTGTTTATTTGTTTTTTGAGACAGTATCTCACTGTGTGACCTTGATGGGTGGCCTTGAACTCACAGAGAACCACCTTGCCTCTGCCTCACTGGTGCTGGGATTAAAGGAAACAATGCCTGTCCCTTTGAGCCATTTTTGTCACTGATAGGAGATCTTGTTATACAAGACTTTTATTTTTTACTGAACATGTCTATTACAAGTTACCTTGGCTTGTTTCAATCTCTTCCTAATTAAGATAAATATTGCTGTGCAAAGGTTGGAGAAGAGAGACTAAGAAGAGGAAGGAGATAAAGAAGTTTCCATGCTGCCCCTTTAGTGACAGTCATAGAGTATCAATGGCAGTTAGGTACGATTTCATGTCATACAACAATAAAAAGTATTTCTTTAATTGCCTGCATAGGTTTGACTTATTAGTTTCCAAGCTGTCAGATAGGATTAAAATATGATGCTAAAGTTATTCCCTCTGTCTTGCTATGACTAACCAATCATGGGAGGATGAAGCCCTTTTTCACAACTCCCTGCCCATCATTAATTATTGACTGTCAGTTGTGTGCAGGACATTAGTGTAGATAACTTCTATAGCTGCAAGGCAATATGGATGAAAGCACCTCCGGCCAGCTAAATTAATGTTTTCCTATTTGATTGCGTGACACAAAGAAATTGATCTAAATTATATATGTGCGTATGAGTGAATATGAATTGAACAGATCACTATGTGATCGAACATATAGCTCATTTGTGCAGGCTACAATCATATGGAATTGGTACATGGAAGAGATTCCTAGGCAAGCTCTGACCGGAAGAGATAAGACTTATCATGTGCAGAGGTTGAAAATAGATTTTATTTTGTAGTGTACAAGATAAAGAACTATTCTTTCAGTTCAGAATTTTCAGCTAGACCTAGCATAAGTAACTGACAATCACAATATTCATTGAATATGCTGGTAAATCACTAGTAATCATAATAATCACAACACTAGTTCCTATTTGTTGAGAATATAGTGTGTACAAATGTTCTAAATGTAGTGTACTAAATGCTTTACATACATTAGTGTGGCCTCTATGGGTATGAATAAGGATGGCCTCTATGGGTTCATGTATTTGAATGCTTGGTCTATGTGACAGGGATTATTAGGAGGCACAGCCTTGTTGGAGTAGTTATGTCCTTTTTGGAGGAAGTATGTCACTGGGGGTGGGCTTTGGGATTTCAAAAGCTCATGCCAGGCCTGGTGTCTCTGGATCCACCTATAGATTTGGATGTAGAATTCTCAGATCCTTCTTCTGTACCATGTCTGTCCGCATGCTGCACTGTGTTTCCTGCCACACTGATAATGGACTCAACTTCCAAAGCTGTGAGCAAGCCCCAATTAAATGTTTTTTTTTTTTATGAGTTGCCATGGTCACAGTGTCTCTTCACAGCAATAGAACACTGACCAAGACAACTAACTCATTTAATACTAGAAGAATCTCCTTTTGTTTTGTTTTTCGAGACAGGATTTCTCTGTATAGAGTGCTGTCCTGGAACTCACTCTGTAGACCAGGCTGGCCTCGAACTCAGAGATTGACCTGCCTCTACCTCCTGAGGGCTGGGATTAAAGGCATGTGCTACCACCACCTGCCAAATCTGAAGAATCTTATAGAGTTGATTGGCATTTTATTTATTTTTAGAGTTTTTTAAGATTTTTTATTTGGGTGGTGGTGGTGTGTGTGCAAATGTATCCTGTTGTCCCTTGGAGGCCAGAAAAGGACACCAGATCCGATGAAGCTGTAGTTGTGACAGGCAGTTGTGAGCCACTGGATGTGGCTGCTGGCACCAAACCTCAGTCTTCTGCAAGAGCAGCAAATACTCTTGCTATCTCTCCAGACCCTCCCATTTTATTGGTGAGGAAATTCAGGCACAGGAAAACCAAGCAGCAAACTCAAGGTAGGGGTAGGAGTCAAGTCCAAATTTGCTTTAATCCAAGGCCAGCAACATACCCGTACCCATGGAATGTTGTTTTGGAACAGTGGGAAAAGATGCTATGGGAAGTTGAGGAATAAGGTGAGAAATTAAAGATGCTTGTACAGACTAAGAAGGCTTTAGAAGGAAGATAAAGTCTGAGAGGGAGGCACGGAGACCAAGCAGGGAGACAGGAATGGGCGTATAGGAAAGGAGATAGGAGTAGTTATCTCTAAGGACAGCGAATGGGTCAGGACAGGGAAGCAGGGAGCAGGAAGCTGGAGGACTCAGCAGTGATCAAGATGGGGAAGGTTAAAGGAAATCTGATGGGAGGGAGTGGGTGAAGTTGGGGCTGTTCATCCCGTGATCTTCATTTTCCCAGTGATGTAGCGCAAGTCCTCACTGTTGATCTGAGCCGGGTGGGCTGGGGCACCATCTTTTAAAAGAGAAGAGCAGATCAGATATTTGTCATCAGCAAGTGAAATGGCTGAGGAAGTTGGCTCAGAGTCAGTCAAAGGACTGAGGGCCGCACCCTGCTTTAGGATTCCCAGTATCTTACGGCCCTGGGTGTCTTGGCTTGATGTGAGAAATGACACCACTAGCATTGTGCTTTTTATTGGGTGACGTGAGAGGGGAGCTGGTACTCGATGGGGAGAAGAGGGGGGATGGTGATAGCATCTCTGAAGCCGCCCATCCCATGGCCAGGAAAAGTGTCTTCCCTGTACCCCAAGAAAGCACAGTTACTGTTTGACATACTTATTTCGTAAGCTCCTTAAAAAACAAAAACAAAAACAAAAAAAAATATCTTTTTGTTTCTTTAAAAATATTTTCTATCTGATCTACACATCCTTAATGACAGTAAAATTCCACTGACTTACAATATGACTGTGTGCTTGATGGATGGATATTTTTTACATGGCTGAATTCCCTGTGCATATATCCAATTGTTTCTTATTGTTAAAAATAATTGTTTAGGGGCTCCGTGGCAGAAAGCTTGCCTAGCATGGCTGAGGTCCCAGATTCAATCCATAGTACAACCAAAAATCACTTTATGATACATTTCTGATAGAATATTGGCATCAACCGTGTGCTGAGGATTAATGGTTACCACTCTGCTCTGCTAGTACCCTTTAGTCTATCTAGTCATTTGCTCTTTGTCCTAATATATCTAGTCCATCATGAGAAGATGGGAACCTTATCAGAATTCACAGCCTCTTACGAGCCTTCACATGTCAGCTGAAATGATTGCTGCACCATGCTGGCATCTTACTGGATTATTGTGGAAAATGGGTAAATAACATTGTCAACCTATGCTAGCTTAATTGTGACTGTGGCTTTTCTTTAAAAAAATTGTTTGTATTTAATTGTTCACGTGTGTGTGTGTGTGTGTGTGTGTGTGTGTGTGTGTGAGAGAGAGAGAGAGAGAGAGAGAGAGAGAGAGAGAGAGAGAGAGAGAGAGAGCATGTGCTCACAGCACAGGTCATGTGTGGACATCATCGGGCTGGGTGGCAAGCACCTTTACCCACTGAGCCAGCCTGGAGACTATCTGATGTTCTTTCCTCACTTCCTTCTGCAGCCTCTGGCTTACATCTCTTGGCATGCAATCGTTTTTAATCAAACTAAGTCCGAATGACATACATCGCTATTAGTCTCCTACATCGCTATTAGTCTCCGATTACAATGCTGACTAGATCTAATACAGTGAGATTGCTTCCTACTGTGTTTTCATTCTCGGGGCTCTGTCCAGGGGCTGGCCCCAGTAGGTGGTGTGAGTAAATAGTAAAGGGATGAACAGTTTGTCGTCCATCTTCCAAAGGTAGCCGTGGGAGCACAGTTCTGCTTCTTCCATGAATATGGACCTTGAGCTCATCCACGTCAGTCATTTGTTAAGTAGGCATCTGTAGAGTGCTTCTTCTGGGGCAGCCAGAGGACAAGGCACCAGAATGCAGAAGTAAAAGCCTGATTGGCTGCCTTGAAGAGCTCCTACAGTCTATGTGGTGAGGCAGTCAGCCTCAGCATCATTAACCTCCTTCCTCTAACAGGCTTTCACCACAGCTCTGGAGGTGATGAACTGTAGATGTATCCGGCTTGTTAAATAAGAAACACAGAGCCAGTTGCAGAGTTAAAAACCACGAGGTCAGAGCCAAAGCGGAAAACCTTACCCTTCACTGCTTCTGCGGTTCCTCCTCTCCGCAAGAGACCTACTTCTGTGCGTCCTGTCTATTTAAAGACTTTCTGTTCTCCTCCCTCATTGGTTGTAACCCAGCCACATGACCTCCTCGTCACTGCCTGTTTGTACAGACCTCCAGGTCTTCTATGGTTGGTATTGAAATTAAAGGCGTGTGTCTGCTACGCTGGCTATGTTCTTGAACACACAGAGATCCGCCTAGCTCTGCCTCCCAAGTGCTGGGATTAAGGGCGTGCCCCACTACTGCTCGGCTTCTGCTCTGGCTTGCTCTGGCCTCAAGGCAACTTTATTGACATACAAGTAAAATCACATTTCAATACAAATAAAATATCACTATAATGAACTTCTTTGGATATCCTTTTTCTGAGGGCTCACCAGTCCCTTCCATGAAACTTAGTGGTCCATTTTTAAAAGATGTTATCGCTCTGAGAAATGATTGCATAGTAATAAAGTAGCCTTAGCAAAACACAAACATGGCCACGGGTCACTCAGAAAACGTTTTCCTGGCTGGAAAGAGCAGGCAAAATATAAGTGTATTTGTATATACCTCTGTCGTAGGTTCAGTGGTGAGGTCATGATTTGCAGTCTTGCTATGAAGATGGAAATATGAGCCAAATCTTCAAATTCCCAAATGCAAAGAGAAATGAAGTTTTAGTGTGTGTGGGGGAAGGGCAGCTCCATTTAAAACATTTCATGGAGCTGAGTGTAAGGCACTGAGCTGGGCACACTAGTGCAAGCAGAGAGCACACAGAGTCCTTGCCAGGACTAGGCTGACTGTCCAGAAAGGATGGATGGGGCTGGTGCTTTCAAAAGGAAAACATGGTGGCCAAGGGTTTTTTAATGAGTGACTGTTTTGCATGAAGACACAGGAGAGCGCCGTAAGAAAGTGCTTCAAGGAACCGCCTGGCATCTGGGAGACTGAGACAGAAGGATTCCCATGAATCTGCAGCCAGTTGGGATTGTATAGTAAGTTCTTGGCCAGCCTAGTCTACATAGTGAATTTTAAGACAGCCTAGACTACAAAATGAGGTTTTTTTTTTTCCAAGACAGGGTCTCTCTGTGTAGTTTTGGTGCCTGTCCTGGATCTCGCTCTGAAAATGAGATGTTTTAAGGTAAAACAAAAAGGTCTGTTCAACTAAGTCAGAAGCTCATTTTTTAGTAATAGGAGGGGACCTGTAGGTTCCTGCCCCCCCCCCCCTGGTTTTGGGTAACTGTTGTATTGCTTGTTGACCTTGACCTTGATATCCTCCCTATGTAATTCCCTGTGAGATTCCACCCTCCTGAATGCCTAAGGGAAGTTCCTTGTCTGTGTATCCTGCATACTGGGCATTAACAGCTTAGGTGCAAGATTGTAAAACATCAGAAGCAGGGGTGGGGATTTAGCTCAGTAGTAGAGCCCTTGCAAGCACAAGGCCTGGGGTTGGATCCTCAGCTCAAAAAAGAAAAAAAAAAACAGAAGCAAACTTCTGCCACCTGGGGTTCTCCCATTGTGCTGTAAGCCTGTATTTAAGACCTCCTCCCTCCTTCAATAAATGGCATTTGGCATTCAAAAATAAATAAATAAATAAAGAAGAAGAAGAAGAGGGGGTCAAGATCATGCTGGGGAAACCCACAGAGACAGCTGACCGGTGCTAGTTGGAGCTCACTGACTCTGGACTGACAGCTCGGGAACCTGCATGGGACTGAACTAGGCCCGTGGAATGTGGGTGACAGTTGTGTGGCTTGATCTGTTTGTGGGGTCCCTGGCAGCAGGACCAGGACTTATCCCAGGTGCATGAACTGGCTTTGTGGAGTCCATTCCCTGTGGTGGGATACCTTGCTCAGCCTTGATACAATGGGGAGGGGCTAGGCTCTCCTTCAACTTGGTATGCCAGACTTGGTTGACTACCATGGGAGGCCTTACCCACTCTGAGGAGTGGATGGGGGTAGAGTGGGAGGGAGGTGAGGAGGCGGGAGAAAGGGAGGGAGGGTGAACTGGGGTTGATATGTAAAATGAAAAAAATTTTAAGAAATAAATATATTTTTTTAAAAAAGGTCTGTTCAAAGCCATAGAGCTGACAATTGTCACACCCCAAACAAGCCAGCTGTAAAGGTTCCTGTTAACCATTGCAGTTATCCCGAAGCTAGCCCTGCCTGGATTTTCCATGGCCCATAACACCAGACGTGTCAGTGGTTGGCTGGGCCTGGTGGCCTCGGGTTCAAAGATGTCCAAGCAAAAACTCTATTGCCGTTTAAGCTCCAGTTTGGATCAGTCCCCCCAACGCACCCACATTCAAGCGTGGACACAGCCCTCAGTTGGAAGAGCATCCAGTCAATTTGTCAGAAGAGCATGTGGGCTGGGAGCTGTAGCTGCCCGGCGCCCAGTTTCTGTACTCCATCTTCCAGCACAGAGGCTGCTCCTCGTTGTCTGCCAGTGGGCTCTGTAACAAAACCCAAAAGTGTAGCAACCGCACCGTAAACTATACACACCGCTTCTCGCACAAAGTTCTGCACCGTCCACAGCAGGTAATTACCGAGTATTGTCAACTCTGTTAACACAATGTGTGTGTGTGTCGGGGGGGGGGGGGGGGGGGTTGTGCTGACAACTGCAGATTTTCCTTCTCACGCTCTTCCTTTTCCCTTCCTTTTACTTAATTTCTGTTGGCGCAGCCATGAACTGTCTGAATAGATTTTATGGGCATCTAGAATTCCATCTTCCTTCTTTGAGATATTCTCATTCTGTCCTCGAGTGAAGAGTACCTTTTGTGTGTAAGATCATGAGGCATCCACTTAATATTCTTATATTCTTTTCAAGACAATGCCAGATGACATCAATTCCACACTGCTTTTAAAAAACACCGCACTGACTTTGATTCCATCGTCTCAATGTTCACGTCTGACTGTCAAATTTGGGTAAGGGAAAAAAGAAAGCCCTTTAAAAAAGGCCAGGCTATTAATGCGCTCTTCAAATGCTAAGAAAAGGCTATGCTGTTTATAGCATTTCAAAAATGCTCATCTCTCCAAGATTTGCCAGCACTGGTGTCAAGGTGAAATACACTCTTTTTCCCCCCCATGGAGGAACTGAGAGCCCTTGTACTTCCTGTGCTCAGGGTACCAATGACCACTTTGTGAATGTGCAGATGGAGGGACGGATGAGACTTGGGTGCAGTTTGAACCATGGTGTCATCATGAACGGGAAAATATGTGTTTACCATCAAAGTAACAGAATGTGTGCCGTTCTCCATAAATCAAGCCTGGCTTCATTACTGAAACTGCAGATCAGTCTCAAGGGGACAGTTAGTTGCTTTGTACAACTTCAAGGGACGTTAGAGACAGGGGAGTCATTAGCCAACCTCATTTCTTGCTGTTTTGGAAAATACCGAGCGAAATGATGAGTTTCATTTCCTTCATTTGGTTTGCTAAAGGATTCTTCCTGGACCTGACCTCGTAGCTGGAGGGATGGCTCAGCAGTTGGGAGCATGCTGCTCGCTCTTCAGAGGACTGGAGTTTGGTTCCCAGAACCCATGTCAGGCTTCTCATAGCTCCAGGGGAACTGGTGAGCTCTTCTGGCCTCTGCAGGTACCTTACACACATGGTACACACACACACACACACACACACACACACACACACACACACACCACAATACATACTACACACACACACACAAACACCACACATACATACTATACACACACACACACACACACCACACATACATACTACACATACACACAAACACCACACATACATACTACACACACACACACACACCACACATACATACTACACACACACACACACACACACACACACACAGCCCACTCACACATATCATATACACATACTACACACACCACATATACATACTACACATATACACCACACACACATAGAACATTCACACATATACAGACCATTTATGCATACCATATGCACACCGAACAACACACACACACACACACACACACACACACACACACACACACTCACAGATAATTTTTTTTTTTTTTCCGAGACAGGGTTGCTTTGTGTAGCTTTGCGCCTTTCCTGTAACTCACTCTGTAGACCAGGCCAGCCTCAAACTCACAGAGATCCGCCTGCCTCTGCCTCCCGAGTGCTGGGATTAAAGGTGTGTGCCACCACTGCCCAGCACAAATAAAAATTTTAATGGAAATAAAGTATTTTTTTAAAACTAGACCTTGAGCTGGGCGCAGTGGTGTGTGATTATATTCCTTACATCTGAGAGGCACAGGAGGATTGCTGAGTTTGAAACCAGCCTGTGTTGCTCAGTGACTTTGAGGCCATCCTGAGCTATATAGTAAGGTCTTTTCTCTGTTATAGGTCTAACAGTGTAACAATATTTTCACTTTATGTGAACGCTTGTCTCTCCCTACCCCCTACAGCTGAATAACCTGGCAAAATTTTAAAAATTCTTTTCACAAATAATTTGTAAATTTAGGCAAATATACAAAGAGGGCAGGCGTCCACTTCCCTATTTTCCTTCTTTACTTTGGCCAGTCCAGGTTTGGGAAGTTACTCTTCTTAACATTACCGGCAGCTGGCACCCACACACTCTCTTCTCAACTACTCAGGGCAATGCAGGGAAGAGCTCTTGACCCATGTTGTGCTTCTGTAGAAAAGTCCTTAAAGAGCTGGGGTGGATTAGGTTCTGGCAAAGGACTCAGAAGCAATGGATCCTAGAAAAAAGTAGAAGGTTTGATTCTTAGTGAGGCTGCTATAGGTGTGAACATGAGAAAGTGACTCAGTTTGCCTGGTGTTCATTCTCTCGTGAGTGGCAGTGGCATTTAGCTGGTGCCACATCAGGACCACTATTTAACACAATGCCAGGCCAGCCTTGTGCCCAGGGTGGGGGCATTCAATATTTTCTGTTCATCTCTATTTTTTTTCTCAGCCTTAGTGATCTGACTTATTTGTCCATTTGCATCTCCCTCCAGCAGTGGCTTCTAGCCCATCTGAAGGACTGACGATTTTCAGACAGTAAATGATCCATTAATAGGGGTGTTTTTAATTATCATTAGCTATTTTCAACCGTTCTTTTAAAATTAACTGTAGAGTCAGGTGGAGTGATACAGTTTTAAGAAATAACACAGAGGTTGGAGATATGATTAAGAGCACTGACTGCTCTTCCAGAGGACCCAGGTTCAATTCCTGGCACTGGCATGGTGACTCAGAACCATCTGTTACTCTAGTTCCAGGGGATCCGACACGTTCTTCTGTTCTCCATGGGCATACACATGGCACATAGACAGGATATGCATTCAGACAAAACACCCATACACTTAAAAAATAAAATTTTGAAATAAAAAATCAGCTGGAGAATCATACAGGCCTGCAGCTCCATAGTTGAGCACCTGCGTAGCACTTCTGAGATCCCCAAAACTAAAAGAAAAGAGAGTGGTAGGGACAGATGAGAACAAGAGAATTTCAGTACAACCCTTATATTTCCCTCTGTGGTAAAACCATACACAATGAAAGTCCAACAACATAACCAGTGTGGGGACACTGACACACTCAAAACACAAAGCCCTCTGCCGTCACGAGCACCTTCACCCTCGTGGAACCCTACGTCTAGACTGTCTCCCCCACCACTAGCAGCCACTGACTGATCTTTTTTTCTATTTCCATTCATGTTTTCATTTCAAGGACGTTCTGTAAAGGGACCGATGCACTGTGTAGCCTCTTGGGACTGGCCTCCTTCCCATTGGCCATAATTCCATAGATAGCCATACATCTATCCTTCCGTTAAACAAAATACACATTCGATGTCTGGCTACCGAATTCTTGTTCCCTCAGTGCTCAGTGTCTGATGCAGGTTGGATGCTAACTGCTCAGCACTGAGAGGTGTCTTCCCACACCACCTGCTCTCCCCTCTCCCCTCTCCCCTCTCTCTCTCTCCTCTCCTTCCTGCTCTCTTTCCTTGCCCTCTCCTTCTCTACATCCCCTGATTAATCCACAAAGGATCATTGTTGGGATTCAGAACACTAACCTAAACAATGGTGTAAAAAAGGGTCTTTGTGGACCCCAGACTGGTGGCCTTCTTCTAGGAGAAATTTCCGGTCACTGCCGGTGGCTGTCTAAGAAAGGTGTGCACCTGTTCATGGTGTGCACCAGTGAGAACGGGCAGCGTGAGTGGCTTTCCTTCCACACTGTGCACGTAAGGTCCACTCTTCCATTTGCGACTGCACTGGGAGCTGCCAAGGAACAAAACCCAGCATGAGGCAACGCAGTACCCAACATAAAGTGTGAACTTTGGTTCTTTACAAAGCCTTTGCTTTTCAAAAAAGAGCCTTTAGTTTCTAGTTGCCAGAAGTTAAGCTCAGAGAGCTCCCTCAGGAGGAAAAAAAACCGCATTGACTATTGTTGTAACTGTGGAGTTCTTATTTCTCTCTCCCTGGTCGAAAGCATGCAGGCAGACCCCATGGAGTCCCTTGGGAGGGTGCCCAGCCACACGGTACGAGCAGCTAGCTCGGCTGCCGGGATTCAAAGCTCTGACCTTTAAGTGAAGTGAAGCTCTCATGGCGGTGGTGGAAACTGAGTGAGGGAAGGCAAGCTTGTCAGAGCAGCTATTTCAGTCCGGTTCCGGCCAGACTGTGTCATGCTAGTAAGCCCCAATGCTCAGTGGCAGTAACGTGTGTGTGTTTGAGTGTGTGTGTGTGTGAGTGTGTGTGAGTGTGTGTGTGTGTGTGTGTGTGTGAGTGTGTGTGAGTGTGTGTGTGTGTGTGTGTGTGTAGGTGCACTGTGGCATGGCTCATTACCTTCCACCTTGCTGGGCACTAGGTGTGCCAGCTGGCTGCTCTGTGAACTTGCAGGGACCCTCCTGTCTCTGCCCCCCATCTTTCCAGAGGAGGAGTGCTAGGATCACAGGTTTGTGCTACTGCATCTAGCTTTACACAGGTTCTGGGGATTCGAACTTAGGTCCTCATACTTGTATGGCAACTACTTTACAGTGAGCCATCTCCATATGCCAAAGAAGATAGATTTACCTCACATCTAGTAAACCTTGGGTGCCTGGATTTATGTCTGTGATGTCTGCAATGTTCTTCAAGGAGAACGCTGTCAGAGAAGAGAAGCCTTCAGGACTTCAAGATGTGCTGGCAGTCACAGATAGCACAGACCCATTGGGAGGGACTGATCATAGGCTTTCCTCTGAAAAGTGTCTAGGTAATAAATTCCAAAAGCCATCCTGGGTGGCTGTCATAATTTCTACTCACATCCTATTACCTCAACCCAGTTTGCAAGGGTGTACCAGGGAGCAGTGTAAAGACACACCGATATATTTTAGTGAATGCCAATAACTTTTTGTCATGGGAGGCTGTTGTAGAAATGTCATGAATTTTTAAGTAAAAACAATACAGTAAGATAACACCTCTCTCCACATAGCAGCTGTGATAAACACGGTATCTCAGTCATCTCACTGGACCACACACATACATGACAGGTTGAACAATGGTCTTCCAGAGAAATGTCGTTGCCTTGCATGACAAAGAAAATTGTGAATGTGATTGAGTTTAGGATAAAATGAGGTGATTATACAGGTGACCCCAGAAGACTGTCATCGGTGTCCTTGTCATTGGGCACTTGCTCTGGGGGATCCCTGACCACAGAGGAGACACAGAGGCTGAGTGATGATGGGGTGGGCAGGAAAACCAATGAGCCTAGTTTTAAGATGGAGAAAGAAACCACAAACCAAGGCGTAGAAATGCCCTCTCCCCTTCGAAGCTCCAGAAGCAACCATTCCAGGCGATATCATCATGATGTGATACAGTTAAGCTGATCCAGGCTTCTGACCCCCAGGGCTTCAGCAAATTTGTCACGAATCACTGTGTTTGCATGAATGTGTGGCTTCAGGGACAGGAAACAAACACACATTCGAAGCTAAGCACCAGACTTCAGGTCTTGTTTGTACTTATTGTAGATGTTATGAGTGTTGCTATTTCTAGGTGAGAAGTTGAAGAGCAAAGATTTTAAGTGGCTCGCCCAAGGTCCCTCAGCTAGCAGGTATCCGAGTCAGGCTCCATGTCCGGCTGATTGCTGGTCAGAATGTTTCTTAGCACTGTGCTCAAAACTACTTCTCCCCTAGCACCTGGTTTTCCTGTGAGCACCCCTCTGCCATGCCTATGGACTGCCCCTGGCCTGTGCAGCATCACCCACTTTCATCCAGTTTCATTCTCCTGCTCCCCCATGGACTCAGACATTTGTGGAAGATTCTAGGGGCACTTCCCAGTTAAACCATTGTGGTAGGCCTTTTCCTCTGGGAAAAGCACGATCGCCTCACTACCATCTTGGAGCAGCGATAATCTTGGCCCAGTAGCCAACTAAATAAAGACAATATGGCAATAGATAAGTGCAATGGAGCTGCTGACACTATATAGCACAAGGAGGAAAGGAGGTCACCAGACCCTCGCCTGGAAATCCAGCCAACCAATATTCCCTCTGTCCCACCCCACTCTGAAAACGATCTTTGGTGATGCAGAGGTGTGTAGGAAGTAGAAGTTTAACAGGGCATTACCCTCCATCATGGGGTGGGACTTTATAATGGTGCAGGTGTTGGAGGGTCTCCCACATGTCTCTAAGTAGCCCCTCACCCATGCTTCTAAACTAAGCCATGTCAGTTCCTCACTGGTCCACCAAACTGTCCGTGGGTGGAATCTTTTCCTTTGATCTGTCATCGGAGCCCTCTCTAGAGTAAAGGGATGTTTGCTCGTGTCTCCCCAGGAAAAGCTGACAGATTTAGGATTCAAGTGAAATTGGATTTTTTTCCTACTTAAGCCTTCAGGAAGATATTACTTAAGGGGAGATATTAGTTCTTACTCTTCTTCCTACTCTTTAATTGTTAATTATCCTAATATTCTAGAGGGGAAATATTCTTAGGGTAATCAAATAGAATGATTAATCAGAGTGATGTGTTAGACATACATGTTTTTTAGCACGACCCCAAAGAGAAGCATCTTGAAATTCAGCATAAGTATTAAAGTTATATTGGTCGCATGCCTCCATGCATTCTGCCATATTGCCATTTTGTGTGTGTGTGTGTGTGTGTGTGTGTGTGTGTGTGTGTGTGTGTGTGTGTGTGTGTGTGTGTGTGTGTGTTCATACATCATGTACGTGTGCTGGCACAAGTGTATACACATGAATGTGGATGCCAGAAGGCCTTGATTTCTTACCACGTTTTTGAGACAGAATCTTTAACTGAACCTGGAGTTCATCCATTGACTTGGCTGGCTAGCAAGTGAACTCCAGGGATTTACATGTTCCAAGCACCCTGGATTGGGGTGACAAACACATGCTTCTGCACCCAGTTGTGTGTGTGTGTGTGTGTGTGTGTGTGTGTGTGTGTGTGGATTGGGGTGACAAACACATGCTTCTGCACCCAGTTGTGTGTGTGTGTGTGTGTGTGTGTGTGTGTTTGTGTGTGTGTGTGTGTGTGTGTGTGTGTGTGTGTGTGTGTGTTTAATCTGTTTGCTTGGGATTTAAAATGAGGTCTTCATGCTTGGCCAGCAGGCAGTTTACTGACTGGGCCAGCTCTCTAATCCCCAACATTCACAATTTCTTCTTTTGAAGAAACCAGTGTCCAATTATGGATTGATATTGTAGTACAAAGACTCGGTACCCTCTACCATGTTCAAGGTAATGCTCAAGGGCCATTCTGTGTTCGAAGATTCCTGTGAGACTGGTTTGGGGTTTGGCCGTGATTGCATTTAGCCTAAGCTCTCCTTCAGCCCAGTCCCATTTCCTTCATTTTCTCTGTGACTTAATCTCATGGTCATTTCCCAAAGCTAGTGAACTTCTGGAAGCTAAATTCCATTTCAGAATCTGCTTTCTAAGAGCATTAGTCACCTTCTAGCACTGTAAGAATTAGTTGAGGTAACTGTTGTATAAAAACAAGATGATTACTTTGGCTTTAAGATTTTGAAAGTCAAGTCCATGATCTACTGGCTCTGTTGTCTTTTGTCCTGTGGTGAGGTGGGGCAGTATGGAACAACAGAACAGGGCCTTCTTCTCAACTTCTGTGTCTAAGCAACTTCCCTTTGACTCCACCCTCTAGCACTTCACTTTAAGAACCACCAGCTCTTGAACTCACATCCAATCCAGCAGGTGTGCCCTGTGTGCTGTCTGTGTGCCTTGTGTGCTGTCCTGTGTACTTTGTGTGTCCTGGATATCCTGTATGCTGTCTGTGTGCCTTGTATGCTGTCCTGTGTGCCTTGTGTGCTGTCCTATGTGCCTTGTGTGTCCTGGATGCCCTGTATGCTGTCCTGTATGATGTCTTGTGTTCTGTCCTATGTGCCATTTGTGCTGTCCTGTGTACTGGCCTGTATGTCCTGTGTGCTCTCCTGTGTACATGGCTGTCTTATGTTCTGTCCTGGGTGCCCTGGGTGTCCTCTGTAGTGTCCTGATAGATTGTTGGTTGTTTAACTCATGCTTCCTGTTGTACTTTAAAGCTTTTGATATTTTAAAGGATATTTTTCTCTGTTTTGGGACCTTCTATTATTTCTTTCTATGTTGAAAAGCATATCTTTCCGATAAAAGAGAACGACTTCAAAGATTCTTTTCTCTAAGTCTTGGAGTCTTGAGCAGTCAGAACAAGCCTTAGGAAATGCAGCCTCAACTTTCACTGTTTCCTTCAGGGGTCTCTTTTGGTCTTGAAGGACTGGTTTCTTAAACAATTCTCTATAAAAAGACGTGGCTCGGTGGGTAAAAGCCCTTCTCACGGAAGCCTGATGACCTGAGTTCAAAGCCAGGAATTCACATGGTAGAGGGAAAGAATCAGCTCCCAAAAGCTGTGCCCTTGTCCCCATTTATATGCTGTGTTGTGTATATATGCACATGGATGCTTGCATGTACACACACACACACACACACACACACACACACACACCAAAATTAAAAAAAAAATCTTTTAAAAGCAGGTACTTGTAATTAGAAAACACCATCAAGTCTCTGACTTTCCATTAACTAGACTGTCTTGTCTGAGCCCAGAGTGGGTTTAAAGTGCAGTGCACACAGAATGGGTGCCCTGGAGGGAAAGGGTTGCAACACATAAAGATATTTATTAGTTGGTGGTCTAGTTTTTTTATTTATTCTATTGCTGTGATAAACACCATGAATGAAAGCAGTTTGGGAGAGTAAAGGGATTATTACAGTCTCTTACTGAGGGAATTCAGAGCAGGAACCCAAGGAAGGAACTGAAGCAGAGGCCATGAGGAATACTGCTTACTGGATTGCTCCTTATGGCTTACTCAGATTGCTTTCTTACACAACCCAAGTGAACTGAGCCTTCCAACAACCACATCAAGGTGATTCTCCCAAAGACTTGCTTACAGGCAACCTGATGGAGGCAATCCCTCAACTGAAATTCCCTCTTTTCCAGATAATTGTACCTTGTTTCAAGTTGACAAAAAAATAAAAACAAAAAACAAACAAAAACCAAACCAAAACAAAATGGAGCTTTACTTTGCATAATACTTAGGTTTGACTGTTATATGGATTTTGGGGTTTGGTTTTGGTTTTTGAATCAAAGTTTCATGAAATCCACTGTGACCCAGAAACCCTTATATATCTGAGGATGACCCAAGTACCAAGTTTGCTGTGCATTTCCCCCCGCCCCAACACCAAATGGTTCTATAATTTTCTAACACCAACTGAGTACCCAAGAGTTAACTCAGGGTTAGTAGGGAATCAACAAGCTACGGGCCCCATACCATGAGGCTGCCTTCACCTCTGCCAGCTGCAAACGGGGTGCCCACTCCATTCATACTTCTTTCAAGCCAGTTACAGACTTACAAGTTGCTTCCGTCCTTAATAGTTAATAAAAAAAAAGCAGATTGATAGTACTCATGTAAGCACCCTTCGTATGATTATGAGTATATTATAAAGAACACAGTGACCCCAAAACAGAGACAGAGAGAGGTACACACAGGACAAGGTCTCAGAGGCAGCATGGGGAGTGTCTATGCCCCTAAAGGTTCCATTCTCACACCACCTCACGCTTCCACCTGAAGAAACCTCAGACAGGGTTTTGTTGGAGTTCCATTATGTAAGCCCACTTGTTTAAGTCAATAACTGTTCATGGGGTGAAGGTATGGCACAGCAATGGTGATGAACATAATTGAAGAAAAATCTGTTCTTCTATTCTTAGACAATACGCCACTTGAGTCAGCTCCCTGCACAGGTTTTTCCACACCTTGACTTTTAATATCCAGTTTTCTTGTTCTATCCAAAATTCCTCTTGCAATAACATTATTTCATTAAAGTTTAATATTAAAAGATTTCTACCATCTCAGCAGTATGACTGTTTGATCCCCTATTATATTAAAAGTACTTTTCTGTCATATTTAAAGTTTGATTAACACAAAAATTAGAGTGATGAAAAGATAATTCCATTCTCAGAAAAGTGTGGGATTTCCCATGGATGCGGGGAAATTGTACGAAGGCCCTGTCTGCTGTGAAGAAGTGTGTGCTGTCTCTGTCAGGATGGGAGGAATGGTACCCTTGTTGCTGGCATAAGGACGTACTTAAATTAAGAACAGGAAAACCAAACATATCTATTTCTCACCCAGAACTTTCATTAGCTGGGCCACCTGTCATTCATAATATTGATTCTTAAGTAAGCTAGTATCACAGTATCACATTCATCTTCCAAGATGCATGTTTTTCCCAGTTTAGAAAAAATCCCAATCAATCAGTAACTTCAAAGACAGGTGATATATTAACAGGAAGGAAACATGGTATGGAATCTTACATGTGAGATGTGAAGTTTCTTTCTTACTTTGGGATTATTAAAATTTTTTCCCTGTGGATCTTGTGCTGTATTTTAAGGTTTTTTGAAAGGAAGCCATTCCATCACCCATATCTCTAAACTTAATTCAAAATTGCAGTACCAGAAGAAGCATGGAGGAATTTTTCCCACCTGCTTTCTTCAGTGTTGAACATTTAGAATCAAAGAAAAGGTACCTGACACTGTCCCTGAGGGAGCCAAGGAGAAGATGATTGACATGGTACCTGAGAGCACAAGAAGATGTTACAGAGTAGCTATTTAAAAACCAGATCGAGAAAAATCATAGCTATTTTAAAAATAATATACCCCCTTCTGTTGATTTTTTTGTTTGTTTTTCAAGACAGGGTTTCTCTGTGCAGCTTTGCACTTTTCCTGGAAGTCACTCTGTAGCCCAGGCTAGCCTCGAACCCACAGAGATCCTCCTGCCTCTGCTTCCCGAGTGCTGGGATCAAAGGCGTGCGCCACCTCTGCTGGGCTCTGTTGATTTATCTTGAGACATTGTAACTAATACTGGCCTTGAACTTGGGGGCAGTCCTCCTGTCTCAGCCTCTCAAGGGTTGGCATTACAGTAAGCTGCGTGCCAAGCTGCACTGGGATGGGGATGTAGCTCAGTTGGTAGAGTACTTGCTTACCATGCATGAAGCCCTGGGTCCCAGCTCCAGCACCATATACACCAAGTGTGCTGATATATGCCTATAATCCCAGCTCTGATTGGGTGGAGGTAGGAGAATCAGAGGTTCAAGGTCATCCACAACTATCTAAGTTCAAGGACAGCCTGCCTCAGAAAGAGGTCAGGGGGTGGAATTATTGACGTGATTTTGATAGTACAAAACTTTATAAATAGACCCTACTTTTTAAAAAATACTGTTCACAAGACAAAGAATGAAAAATGGCTGGGCGGTGGTGGCGCATGCCTTTAATCCCAGCACTTGGGAGGCAGAGGCAGGCGGATCTCTGTGAGTTCGAGGCCAGCCTGGGCTACAGAGAAACCCTGTCTCGAAAAACAAACAAACAAACAAACAAACAAACAAACAAAAAACAAAAAAGAAAGAAAAGAATGAAAACTAGGCTATTCAATTAGGGAATCAGTAAGTGAGTAAAAGGGAAACTTAGGAGTGAACAGTAGTATTCATATATGCCTAGTAAGGATGGGTCTTTAGACTGCGTTAAAATTCCTATAAAAATCAAGGAGAAATGGGCTGCTCAGTACCAGCTGAGCAAAGCCCTGCACTGTCACAAGGGGGCCTGCAGGGTTTCAAGGTGGGGTGTTGCCAGTTGTCAGACACACGGCAGTATGAACAGGGAGAGGCCTTTGGGCCCCTGCAAAACTCACCAGGATGACTGAAACCTCAAGTAGAATTTTCAACGTATGGGAATAGATGGAGTACCTGGAAAACTTACATGAGGCTTATGGAAAGTAAAATTCGAAAGCAGTTTGTTAGAAGTGCGTATAGTAAAATACGTGCATATCTAATGACCCAGCAAACCTCATTGTCCTTGGTATGTCTATTTATATATACATAAATAAAGAGATGGTATATGTATATAGTGTATTTATATATATAAAACGTATAAGTAATATAGAAATTATATATATATATATATATAATGTGCGACAGGGTATCTTGTGAACCAAGCTGGCCTTGAACTCACTATGTAACCATGGACTACATCAGGTTGACCTTGAATTATTGATCCTCCTACTCTCACCTCCCAACTTCAGGGGTTACAGGTGTGTGTCACCTCACCTGGCTTATGTGTATGTCTATTTCTTAATCTGGGTAATAGTTGCATCATGTATTCACACACACACACACACACACACACACACACACACCATGTACTTTACATGTGAATAGCTCAGTCAGAAGTTTACCTTAACCATTTTATTCAGCAGTAGGGAAATACAGAACAATATGTCTTAGCATGATACCAAGAAGCAGAATTTGAAGTAGTTCTTGACTGTATGCCGAAAGGCTCAAAATTCCTCTGGTGACTAGAATGGTGGGGAACGGACACCAGAAAGGGACCTGTCATTTTAGAGCAATTTGTTCCTCCTGATCACAAATGAGGACTGAGGTCTTAGGGTGGACAGCTGCTTCCATCCTTTCCTTGTGACATGAAGGTGTCACCTGTGGCCCCCATAAATAGACTCGGCAAATATCCCTCCCCCTGTGACACATGGGCCCCTTGTTCTCGGAGTCTCAGTGACAAGGGACAGAAATCAAAGTATAGTATCTATATTTGGCCACCAAGGTAACTCTAATGTTAAACTAATGTGGCCACTTTGTTTTTAAAAACTATTGCCATATTTAACCTGAAAAGGAGTGGATAGTAAAGGAGAGATATTACAAAAGGCAGTACGAATATCTTAATGCTCATTAGTATTTCTTCATATTCTACTTTGAAAGTCATCTGTAAGGATTATTAAATTGGGCACGAGGACTGGGGATAGATAACTTAGTCAGCAAAGGCAAGCATAAGGATCGGAGTTCAATTCCCAGAACCCATGTGGGGCAATGCTGGGCACGGTGGCACAGATCTGTCATCCCAACACTGGGGAGGCAGAGACAGGCAGATCCCTGGGCTTGCTAACAGGCAGCCCAGTCTAATTCATGAGCCCCACGCCAATGAGAGAACCCATCTCAAAAAACAAGGTGGATGGTTCCACAGGAATGTTAACTAGAGACCGACCTCTCTATGTCTCCACACGTGTGACATACTCACATGTGCACTTGTACATACATTAACACATGTGTGTGATAATTGAATAGGCATATACTGGACATGTAATTATTTAAAAGGAAATTCAATGTCTACTTAAAAAGAAATTCATGTTTATTGCAGTGTTCTATTGCTGTGGAGAGACACCATGATCATGGAAACTCTTATAGAAAAGAAAGAATTTAATTGGGACTGGCTTGTTTAGTCCATTGTCATCATGACAGGAAGCATGGTGGCACACAGGCACGTATGGTGCTTGGAGAGGTAGCTGAGAGTTCTATATCTGGATCTGAAGGCAGCAGGAAGAGAGAAATCTCAAAGCCCACCCCCAGTGACACACTTCATCCAATAAGATCACAACTACCTCAACAAGGCCACACCTCCTAATCTCTCTAAAGGAGTGCCACTCCCTAGTGACCCAAGCATTCAAACCCCAGCATCCACACAGAAACATTTTCTCAAGCTAGAATATTGATTGCATAATGATTAAGGAAGCTGAGTGTGTGTGTGTGTGTGTGTGTGTGTGTGTGTGTGTGTGTGTGTGTGTGAATTTGACACAAGATAGTCATGTGAGAAGAAAGAACCTCAATTGAGAAAATGCCCCCATTAGATTTGCCTATAGACAACTCTGTGGGGCATTTTCTTGATTGATGTAAATCTGGAAGAGCCCAGACCACCATGGCCAGTGCCATTCTTGGGCAGTGGTCCTTGGTCGGATAAGAAAGCAAACTGAACAAGTCAGTGAGCAGCATCCCTTCATGGCTCGGTTTTAGTCCTCAGCCCCAGGTTCCTGTCCTGCCTTGGCTTCCTTGATAGAGATGTGTAAGCCAAAGAAACCCCTTCCACTCCAAGATGTTTTTTTATCATGGTATTTATCGCAATAATACATCGTTTTATTGTTTGAAGTTCCAGAAACCACTAGAGTACTTTTAATTTTTTTAATGAAGTAAAGAAAAAGCAAACATCATCTTCCACCTTTAGGAGCATCATGCTTTCTTGGGAATAAATGGATGAATGCTTCATTTAATAAGTACTCAAAAAATGAATAAAACTTGTCTTCTAATGTCTTACCAGGATTCAAACCCCCAACACTGACTTCACTGTGGCCATTCTATATGTTATTTGTATTCATTACCCCAAATATTTAATATAGATCCTCGTGTAGTAGGTTCCAGGATACATTCCTCTCCTAGCAACTATTTTCTTCTTTCTCTTATAATCAATGCTGTGACCACAGAAGCTTTAGTCTGCTTAGGGTGACTTTGGCTGCACCAGCTCTTGGTCATAGAAACCTGGAGCCTCTTGAAGATAGAGTGATCTCGAACTCAGTGTCTTCACACTTTCCTTGTGCCTGTGGCAGGACTTAGGCTCAAAGGAAGAGTGAGAGATTTTTTTCAATGGGTTAATCAATCCTTATGAAGGACATGTCCAAAAGTCCTGTGCAAGAATGATATCAACACAAATAGCCCTTGCTTTTAGAAGTATGTGATATATATATATCACAGTACAATATAAGATGATGTATTACCAACGTGGAGAAGCTTCGAGCCTTATCATAAACATGAGTATTTACCCCCTTTATATGACACTGTTGTACGAAGCTTACTTCAGACAGTGTTTGAAACAACACTTCTCACATAACTTTTGTTTTTTCCTCAGGTCCCCTTTGATGTCTCCCTGCCTGCTGTATTCAATCTTGAGAGACTTTTTGATCTTGCAAATGGTTGTATCGTGTCAGTAGGAAGTCTTTTCAACTGGGTGGTGTCAATTATCCCTTGAACACCCTTTACAGAGTAACTCTAAGGGGGATTTAATTGTTATTGATTTTTTTTATTTGAATGAAATTTCTAAATTTTGCAATCTCATAAATACCAATATTTTCTGTTATGTTGAACTTGAGAAGTTTATTTGGCTTGGGAAAAAAAAGTTCGACCTTGCATGTTATATGCTTCTGAAGGGCATCTCAGCACGGAACTTTATTGCACCGGCTTTGGAATTCTGGGGACCTGGGTCTGGGTAGCAACTTCCCCACCTGCTTGCTTTGTACCTTTAAAGAGTTAGCTTCGATTCTTAAGCTTTTGCATCTTTATCTTTAGAGTGGGGATATTAGTGTCTATCTCATAAGACTGCTATTATGTAGTAAAGTAAGCGAAGTAGTTTAGGTGCTTAGCTCAGGCCCGACGAAGTGGGAGACCATGGAGTGTCATTTGCCTTGTAAACTGGAAGAGCACCAGACATTTTGACTGTTCATCTTGCATCTAACAATTCCATTCCCTAACCCTTCCTGAGCTCTGACATATGAATGGATACTCATGAAAATAAACTAATCACTAAATAAAATTAATGTGCAAATTTATGTTTGTACTCAAGTTTCAAATTGTACACATATATAAGGTTCCAACATTTGGGAACAACTGAAGTCAGACTGGCCTATGACATTATATAATGGAAATGAAGCATTTAGTAAGGAAGTTAAAGATAAGAAAAAAATGGGCATTTGAAACTTTATTATAATTTTGCTAGCAGTATGATCACTGGGGGAGAACAGAGGTATGAGAGTGCCTATGGTGTGTTTGTGAAGGACCTACATGGAGTGTGTTGAGTTTTGATGCAAAAGGGTGTTTACTCTAAGATGAACTAGAATAAAGACATGAAGCTGAATCACCAAATGGTAGAAAACTGTGAGGGGCAGATCAGGAGAGGAGAGACAAGTTCCTAGCTAGAAGACCATGAGAGAGAAAAAGCAAAGAGCAGAGTGAGCGACAGCTTGGCTGTCAAGAAAGGTACACACATAAGATCTAATAGAAAAACTCCATGAAAGACAAGAAAACCAACAGGGAACCATGTCACAATGAAAGGAGAAACGACCTGTGAGCTGAGAGGGAAAGGCTCTCATGAAATTTGGCTCCAGCAGAGAAGCCATTTGGATGGTGAAGGCTATTCCATGTCCTTTGGTGGAGGATGGGGATTTATGAATGTCTCTACTGTGTTAAAGAGCAGGTTTACATTTCTCAGTAAAGGAAGTTTAACATTACATAAAGGTTGGCATCCAAGGGCCAAGAAAGGCCAGCATATTAGCTACACCTTTAACACATAACACACACTATGGTAAGCAAGTAGGGCCATTCACTTCAGCATCTTATTAATTTCCCTAAATGCAATATCTTTCATCCTTCACGATTAAGATTTTTCTGGTTTGACAATTTTTTTAAATAAATATCAACGAATATACTTTCATACACTTTTAAAAGAGCCATAGAACGATGTCTGGTGCTCCACCAAGGCTGACAGTATTTACTGAATGAATGGCTAGATGGGGAATACATGCTCAACTATGTCCATAGCAGCACTCTTTTCTTTTCTTTTCTTTTTTGGTTTTTTGAGACAGGGTTTCTCTGTGTAGCTTTGCGCCTTTCCTGGAACTCGCTTTGTAGCCCAGGCTGGCCTCGAACTCACAGAGATCTGCTTGGCTCTGCCTCCCAAGTGCTGGGATTAAAGGCGTGCGTCACCACCGCCCAGCTGGTTTTTTTTTTTTTTTCACTATTTGCAATAGCCAGAACCTGGAAACAACCTAGATGCCCATCAACTGAAGAATGGATTAAGAAAATGTGGTACATACACACAATGGAGTACTACTCAGCAGAGAAAAATTTGCAGGCAAATGGACGGAACTAGAAAATATCATCCTGAGTGAGATAATCTAAATCCAGAAGGACAAACATGGCATGTACTCACTCATAAGTGGAATCTAGATATAAAGCAAAGAACAATCAGACTGCAACTCACAGAACCAGGGAGGCTATATAGCAGGACCCTAGGATGACTGTGGCTTATAATAAGTTTTGGTTTTACTCAATTACTGGGCAAGCCTCAATGAAACATTTCACTATTAGGATAAGAATTTATACTGTATCAAGCTGATAATAGAAAACTAAATTAATTAATTAAAAAAGAGAAAAATGCTTGTGATCCAGGCAAAGTGACATATGGAGCTATACAAAAGAAGGAGTCCATGATGTCACCAAGACCTCCATCAACATTATCAATCCCATTATTGCCTACCCTTTCTGGACCATTGCCATGCTGTATTAGTTGTTACTGTTCCCTCTGTCTTCACAAAAGCTACGACCACAATGCATGTGGTCTTACTGACTCCATGTTACAGAAAAGGAAACAGAAGTCTAAAGCAATTATGTCACCTACTCAGTGTCCAGGGCCATTCACAGTTGCAGCCAGGATTTAAATCCTGCCTGGAGAGTCTGAGCTCCTTATTGCAAATTGGGTAGTTCCTACTTTTGCCCCTAATCCAGGGCTCAGGGAAATTTGTAAGTCAAGAGAAAGTGAGCCGTAGCTGAGCCTCCAGCTAAGACCAGATGACCTATCATCTGCTTTAGGAGTAGATTTTTTTTTTTTAAATGATCCATAGACCTGAATGGATGGGTGTTCTAAGACACATGGAGATGATCAGAGCGGATGGTGTCCATGCCCATATGCTGACTTCCTAAGAAGAAGCCAGGTCCTTTCCAATGACTACAGCTAATGTTGCATTTCAGTGCGTTTGAAAAGCTGCTCCTTAAATAGCATTGTTTACAGATGCTATTATGCTTGGGTGTTGTTTTGCCTGAGAAAAACACTACAACGCACCAGACCCCGTACTCACGGTTTCCCTATTTTAAGCTATCATTCTAGAAATTCCCTGTATCTTCTAAAATAAGAGTGACACTCCCAAGTTAAAGCTGGAACAGCCCATGAGGAAATGATAAAGTGGGTTGGAGCATAAACAAACAAACAAACAAACAAACAAACAAACGTCAAAATCTACAAGGATGAACAATGTGTTTATTTCCAGAAATGTCTTTCAAGTTTTTTTTTTCTCAAGACCAAATGACAATTTTTGCAACCGTGTTTATCTTTTAAAAGCCATCTACCGTGTCTGTAAATGCATGCCAGCAGACACCTGTGATGTTTTCCACCTGTTTTAATTATAACAGGGACAGCAGGAAGCAAAGGGAAAGGAAGAGATAAATTCAAAATCAGGGGGAGGGGGCTTGGAAAGGGGAGCCACGGCCTGCAGCTGAGGTGTATGTAATAGAAGACAAGTGTTTCCCTACCTGGCTTATTCCTCCAAGGAACTGAGGTATAACCATTTTACCCTCCAGCCATTTGGATGCTTGAGTGCTGTTGTGTAGCTCACTGCACGTGCGGCACCTACGCAAGGGTGTGATGCTGACTTTATAGATGCCTGAGTAAACAAATGTGAAACATTTCTGACTGAATTACAGAGATGAGTATCAACCTACAGCCACCCCAAAAATAGGTTGAAGTCTTGTGACACATCTATAGGTTAGGGGTGGCAAATTATACAACATTTAAAGGCAAGTATAATGACATAGTTTTTATGGAGTTTTAATACATTCATACTAAGTTTTGAAAAACGAATGGTTGGCAGCAAATTCCAGCTGTGGTCATCTCTTGGAGGAAGAGGGGGAAATGAACATCAGGGAGAATTCTCAAGAGGTTTCACTTGTATTTCTAATTTTCTTTCTTATTTGTTATGTAAGTCTCTCAGGTTCTTGCAAGCATCTGTTTCATAAATGAAAAACAAACCCCTCTCTTTCTTTCAGCATCTTCTTGGTTGGCAAGCTTTGTGCAGTTATCGACTTGCATACCTGTCAACAACAACTATATGAAAGCTGTGATTCTGGTCATGTACACGGCTACAACTCAGAGGTTCACAGATCTGATTCCATTAAATTTGGATTTTAATGGCAACTAGAAATCATTTGAAAACTCGTGTTAAATTATATCCACATGCCCACTTTTAGAAAATCAATCTATGAAGACATTAATTTTTAATATAAAATAGTAGAGCCTTAATAAATGTTTAATTCAGTGGAAGCTGAATCCCTACATAGTTCCTATCAGTTATAAGTCCCCCCTGTTATACTTTAAATTATTTGAATTCCCAAAATTAAATCTGTGTGGATCCTTTTCCATGACTGCCTGCTGTATAAAATCTGTTCACAATTAAAGCCTATCTACCATTCACACGTTTAGTTCACATGTAAAGCCTATCTACCATTCACACGTTTAGTTCACATGTAAAGCCCATCTACTATTCATACTTTCAATGTTTTAAATATATATAAAGAACTCCCTCTTTAACAAAGACATTTTCTCCTTTTACTTTCTCTTCAGTAATGGCTTGCTTATGAGTTTCAATTTTGACACTAAAATTTCCATGACAACCCATTTTTTTTTTTGTCATAAACGCATGCATGATAAAGAGGGAGGCTTTAGTGGGAAAGCTGGATTAAGAGGCACAGGAGTTTTATTACAAGTACGTTTTCAATTGGAACTTCAGAGACCAGACAGAATTAATTGCAATTGCAAATGAATTGCTCTTGCTGCCCCCTGACACCTCAGATCACCTTTATCTATTTTGTGTTCAACAGCTCAGAATGAACGGATCTGGAACCAGAGCCTACTCTAATACATACAGCTTTAAAGCCTCCCTTTAAATCATCCACATGGTGGAAACTCGAGAGATTTCTGAATACTCTAGGATTTCTGGTCTCCTTACTTTCCAAATTCAATTCTCTCTCTCAAGAGTCACAAGAATTTCTTGGACTGATTTCTCACCATTATGAAAATGCAATTCAAAACTAATGGAATTTGTAAAATGTTGAAAGGTAGAAAGAAAAAAAAAGTTACCCAGAAGTCCACCACTGTGTAATAACCAAGGTTAATATTTAAACTCTTTCATAAAATGTGTCTAAGCATTTTACTAATAGACAAATATAAACAATGTTCAAACAATGATCAGACTCAAGATTCAAGGCAACCTTCTGTATTCCCTAAATGAAACATAGACCAGCTTCTTCAGTGCTTATTGGCTAGGCAAATGCTCAAGTTGGGAGTGTTTAGATCTGGTGGTTTGGATGAAATGCCATAAAATAACGAAGATGTAATTAGGTCCAAAGGAATTGTCCAGGGTTGTTCTCCCTAGTAATAAAGTGGTGATGATCCACAGAAAGCCAAGAATCAGATCTTAATTTTGTCCTTTAAAAGCAGGTCATTTAATCTCCTTGAAATATGTTCATGTCTCCCTGATAAGCTTAGCTCTTTCATACAAACATGTGTTTGTTCATTTGAAGTTAGTTGTTTTTTTTTTTTTTTATGGTTTTAATTCACTAGCTGTGAATTTTGCTACCTAGGAAAATGTCTTTCTTGACTCTTTTTCATTAAATTTTTTTTCAAACACTCATTGTATTCCAGGGACCATGCATACAGTGAATGGCAGCTAGGCTGTCCCTGTCTTCGGTAACACATTAAATCCACAATCCCACCCCTGTAGATATAACCAAAGGAAATAGAAGCAGTATATTAAAGAGGCATCTCACTCCCATGTTCATTTCAAAGTCTCAGCGTGTAAAAACAAGTGCCCATCATCTGATGAATGAATAAAGAAAAACCCCAAATCACGATAGATTACTATTCAATTAAAAAAAAAAAGGTGGTGGTGGGGGACTTGTCACTGTTGACTTCATGGATGAAGCTGGAAGATATCATGTTAAATGAAATAAGCCAGTCATAGGAAGACGAAAACCACAAAGCTTCACTTACATGGAGACTCACAGCGTTGAACTCACTGTCTAAGTAATAGTATGGCATGTACTGGGAGCAGACGCTATTATGCTTGGGTGTTGTTTTGCCTGAGAAAAACACAATCTACAACATGCCAGACTCTGTAGTCACAGTTTCCCCTATTTTAAGCTATCATTCTAGAAATTTCCTGTAAGTTCAATGGAATCTATCATACAAAATAGTGTCTCCAGTTGATCACAATATATGTAGTTTTGAAAACGATTGGGTAGATTTTAAGTGTTCTTGTCACAAAATATTTGTGAATATACACATTTATTAACTTGATTTGGTCATTTCAAAAGTGTTTTGTGTGTGATACAAGCATAGGGAGATAGGTCTATACATGAGAGAGGTTTTTGTATATGTATATGAGAAAGAGAGAGAGAGCCTTTTGAATGTGCTAGTTAAAATTTTTCAAAGCTCACATCTAATGGTCCCAATTTGTTGGCCCAGGCATCTCCATTCCACAATGTCTCTACCACATCTTCCCTAAACTCCATGAAACACACATATATTTTTGTCATATACATTCAATTTTGTACATGCTGATTATGATATCTACTCCCTCCTTGTGCTCAGGGAGCAAGATAGGCAGAGCCCAGGGAAGTAGCTGAATTTTGTCTCCACTTTGTACAGAGGTCCCTCATCAATGTTAGATCTGCATTTCTTTGACTGCTGAAGTTGTATGGTATAGTGATATTTTATTTGCATTGAAATATGATTTTATTTGTATGTTAATAAAGTAACCACGAGGTCAAAGCAAGAGCGGAAAACCTTATCCTTCACTGCTTCTGCTGTCCTTCCTCTCCGCAAGAGACTTACTTCTGTGTGTCCTGTCTATTTATAGACTTTCTATTCTGTTTTCTCATTGGTTGTAAACCCAGCCACATGACCTCCTCATCACTGCCTGTTTGTACAGACCTCCAGGTCTTCTATGGTTGGTATTGAGATTAAAGGTGTGTGTCTGCCATGCTGGCTGTGTCCTTGAACACACAGAAATCTACCTAGCTCTGCCTCCCAAGTGCTGGGATTAAAGGCGTGCACCACTACTGCCCAGCTTCTGCTCTGGCTTGCTCTGACCTCAAGGCAACTTTAGCAGAAGCAGTGAAAGGTAAGGTTTTCCGCTCTTGCTCTGACCTCGTGGTTTTTAACTCTGCAACTGGCTCTGTGTTTCTTATTTAACAAGACGGTTACATCTACAGTATGGCTTTCTTTGCTTTGTTTTTATTTTGGCATAGTGCATTATTTCCTACTTTTGTTAGTTACCTCTTCAGGAAGTTCACTCACTTTTTATTTTATGTTTTATTTATGTGTGTGTGTGCCCATGTGTACTCAGGTGGTCATGTGTCGCATGACAAAACTTTTCCTGGAGAAACACAACACACATATCTTTTTATTCCAGACAGGGAACCCACAATAGACCAAAGTGTGGGTAACTCCAAAGTCCATTTTGGTGAACCGGTGCATTTTATTGGAGTTAATTACAGGAGCAGAAATGACTCATGGACTGGTGCGTCACCAAAGCCCACCCCAGCATGGGTAGCAGCTCACAAAAGCTGAGAAACCCAAAGCACACTGCGCAGCCTGCAGGCAGTTCAGTACGGTGGAGAATGTTCCTTCCAAGTGACTCTAGAGTCTTCCAGGCATTTTGCCTGGTTCCTGCTTCTTCCAGGCAGCTAGTCTGGTCTCAGAGTCTCTTGGCAGCTTAGCTCTGCTTAACTCTAGCAGAGAATGGCCTGGTGGAGCTTGTCATTTTCGTGGACTTCCTGAAGCTATTTTTAGTTATTTACCTTTCCACTGAAGGAGCTTCCATGCAGGATAGAGTAAACTGGTGCATGACATGGAGTCAAAAAAGAAGTGCCAGATACCTTGGTGCTGGAATTGCAGGGGCTTGTGAGCCAGCTGATGTAGGTGCTGGGATCTAAACTCTGGTCCTCTGATAGAACAGGAAAGAGAGTTAACTGCTCACCCATTTCACCAGCCACTCTCTCTTTGTTTCATTTGTGTCTTCCTCTTTTTTCTTGATTTCAAAGATCCCTCAATACCAAGGATATTAACCCTTTAAAAAGTATTTGGTTGAGTTTTTTTCTCAGGGTCTCAAGCCTTCTTTATAGCTCCAGGTTTCTTATTGTTAACATTATGGCAATGGAATTCATGTCATTTTGTTATTTATATTCAGATTTGTTGAAAGGGGGATATAAAGAACCTTAGAAGTGTGGATTCAATACAAGGATAAGGTTAGTTTAGATCAGAAAAGAAAAATCAGACATAAAAACTAATAAGGGTAGGGAAGTCATGTGAGCTGGGTGAGCTGGGAACTCCATGCTTTATTGACTGACTGATTGATTGATGACGTCATTTGCTTGGTCTTCACTAAGGCTTGGCACAGGTCAGGCCATAGGTGATCCCGTGGCTTGTGTTAATAGGCAAATTCATCACTCGAAAAATTGATGGCATTATGTGTGTGTAGGTGGAAACAGACAATACCTTAGAGCCCATAGGAGAATTCTGAATCCTAGCACTGATCCCCCGAAAGGATGTCTTGAGAATCCTCACAAGATCATACCGTAAATAAATACATCTTTAAGCATAGCCTACAGCAAAATGGGGGACACCTTTCCGAGGTCAGTTCAAAGGTTTCAGACTCATTTCTAAAAAATGGATGCATTTAATGTTCTAAAGTAATATCCGCTTCTGATTAAAGAGTTTACATCAGGAGGCATGCAACTAGGGAGCACTGTCAGAAGGAATATGTGCTTATTGATCCTAAAAGAAGTTGCATTTCCTATGAGGGAAAATACTTCAATGTGGCCTTTGATTTAGAGCAGTTTCACTGGTTAAAATACTTTTCAAATGTGTTGGGGTTGGCAGGGAGAAGCACATGGGATGGCTATTTTGCAAGACTTCAAAGGCCAGTGATTTGAGCTGCTCAGTGTAAGTGGGATTAGTCTTGGCCCCAGATTTGGGATACACGCTGCTGCAGCAATTCAGGTATCCCCAAACCCTGAGTTCTGCTTGAGGGGCCCTGGGTCAAAATCTGAGGCAGAGAAAGAGAGAAAGAGATGGTTCTGTAGATGCAGCATGGAAGTGGAAATACTCTCCTAGCCAGCTTCTCACTTAGGATTTTTGATTGGGGGAAGTAACTTTTCTGACATGAAAATATTTTTAGCTGGTCTCATTTTGATAGCATAACAAATACACATGTTTATAAGAGCCACAGATGGACCATTCAGTTCAGTTCTCAATTACAGGTTTATATTCACTCTGAGCCATTGCCTTCAAGAAGCTGGCATGGGGCTGGAGAGATGGCACAATAGTGAAGAGCACTTGCTGCCAGGGAAATGGAATTTGATTGCCAGCACCCCTGTCACGTGGCTCACAACTGCCTGGAACTCCAGTTCCAGAGGATCTCATACTTTCTTCTGCCCTCTTCTGGTATCTGTAGGTACCCACACGCATATAAACATTTGCATAAATAAAACAAATATTTTAAGTGCTTTCGGGAGAAATAAGCAGCCAGCTGACACTTGATCAGCAGCATGGGATGGTGGGTAAGAGACCTGCTCTGACACCAGATGGTTGGGATTAGAGTTGCAGATTCCCTATTTGTCACATGGATGAGCTCTCTCTCTCTCTCTCTCTCTCTCTCTCTCTCTCTCTCTCTCTCTCTCTGTGTGTGTGTGTGTGTGTGTGTGTGTGTGTGTGTGTGTGTACAAATGTATAGGCACACATGTGAAGGCTAGGGGTAGACAATGGGTGTCTTCCTCAATTGTTCTCCACCTTATTTTTTGAAAACAGTCTCTCACTGAACCTTGGCCAGGGAGTTTTCAGGCTCTGCCCTGCCTTTCTCTGCTTGCCTGGTGCTTGGGTGGCAGCCATATGCCGCCACCTGGTTTTGTATATGTGTGTTGGGGATCTCAAGTCTGATTGCATAGCAATCACTTGATCAGCTGGGTCAACTTCCTGACTGGTGGCCAAGGTATTTTTTTTTTTTTTCTTTTCTTCTTTCTTTCTTTTTTTTTTTCCTGGTTTTTGAGACAGGGTTTCTCTGTGTAGCTTTGCGCCTTTCCTGGAACTCACTTTGGAGACCAGGCTGGCCTTGAACTCACAGAGACCCGCCTGGCTCTGCCTCCCGAGTGCTGGGATTAAAGGCGTGGGACACCACCGCCCGGTAGGGTTTTTTGTTTTTGTTTTTTAACTTCCCTGTACTCTAGCTCTGTCATCTAAGTGTGGGATAAAGTACCTAGAACACTGTGTCTGGCATAGTGGATGCTCACTAGCAGTTATCTCTCACTGTTTTTGTATCCTTACCCACACTTTCTGTCCACCTTTCAGGGATGCCTAGTTCTGCCATAGAAAGCAAAGGGTTTTGTTTTGTTTTGCTTTCTTTCTTTCTTTGTTTTTTTCTTTCAGTAATGTGAAGAGTTCAGTTCTGCTAATAGCAGAGTGGATTTTATGGAACTCCCATCTGCCAGTAACACCTCTGAACTCTGGACCATAAAACAGTGCAAGCAATTATAAAATTAGAATTAAAATAATGATTTGAAGCCACTGAGGGGAATGACGGGAAATAGACAGCGCTTGGAGGGAACACGATCTTTGAAGTCTGGGAACAAACAGAGTGAGATCCACTTTTAGCAGCTGTCTCTCTAAGGGCTCCTCTTTGTCTCATGATGTAGCTGTGTGCTGCTTAATGATGGGGGTGAGTTCAGAGCAATGGATCATTAAGCAATTTCATTACGACCTCAGCGTTACAGGGCATATTTACACAAGCCTGGATGTTGCATCTGACCATCCACATAGGATTTATAATGGGATGTGGTCTCCTCTCACATAACCAGCAGTGCAGTGGATATGTTCAAACCATTTCCTCATTAAACACAGGAGTAACGTGTAGCATCATCAGGTTAGAATGGCTCCTATATTACTCAGCAATAGGAACTTTGCAGCTCCATCATTATCTTATGGGGGTGTTGTAGTATGTGATTGAACAAAGCGTCATTTCATGGAATATGATTGTACAAAGGGGAGAGAATCAGGAAGAGGAGGGAAGTGGCTGGATGGAGGTTCAGGTCTGTCTGAGAAGAAGGAGTTTACCCACCGAAGGACAGCCTGGAATCACCCATACCAGTGCACAAATGGTCCTCAAATTATTGGTTATCTAGCACAATGTCACCTGCTGTCACCAGCTGAGACTACCGGGAGCCCAGAGACAGGTGATTCCTTTAAGAATCGGGCAGAGAGGTCAGCAGATGCTGAAAAGAAAGTTCTAGATAATCAAAGTCTTCAAGTCCAGGCAAGTAAAGGAAATTTACTGAATTTCTTGTGCTTTTCATTGAAACCTAGGAGCTAGGCTGGCAAATGAGAATGACAGACAACTCGAAAAGAAGGCGTCACCGTTGACCCTCGCCCAGAGGGATGTGATGTGATAGTTATTCAACTCTGCCCAAACCCAAACACTCTTCATGGGGAAGCAGTATGTCTCCTGCAGCTGAATACTCCTATTGTACAATATGAAATTTAAAAACAAAACCAAACACTGTATGTAGAAGTAACGAGGAAATTATGACCTGCAGCCTGAGGGAAAAACAGTGGACAGTTCCCCCACAGCCCCGGACAGCAGAATTAGAATATGAAGACTTTAAAATCACAATGATGTATGCGAAAAATCTATTGGAAAAGATTTATATAATGGGTAAAAAATCTGAGGTTGATCAGGAGAGATTTGGAAATGAAAAAGCATCCAATAATGCAAATCCTGGGACTGCAATTTCATCTGAAAGTTAAAAATCATTAAATGAACTTAAAAAGCAAACTAGGGACTGTGGGGAGGGGAATGGGGGCAGTGCTCTTGAAACAGACCAAAATGAATTATCTACTTGAAGAGAGAAGCAGAAATTCTTCTTAAAAATTGTAAGCAATGGCAGCCTGTATAACCACATTGAGTGTTCTTCGGTTTGTGTGTAGGTTCACACATTGTGTGTGTGTGTGTGTGTGTGTGTGTGTGTGTGTGTGTGTGAAGCCCCAAAGTCAGTTTCATGTCATTCTGCAGGAGCCATCTATATAGGCTCTCTCATTGGCTCCTGAGGCTTGCTGATTAAGCTAGACTGGCTGATTAGTGACCTCATGGGCCTGTCTATCTTCACATTCCCAATGGTAGGATTATGAGCATGTGCCAGCACATCCCATGGACCAGCACATCTCATGGACCAGCACATCCCATGGACCATGACATCTTATGTCCACCATATGTCATCCCCACCACATCTCATGTACCACCACATCTCACTGTTCCACATGAGTTCTGAGGGTCCTCACACTTGTGTGGCGACCACTTTACTGGCTTAGCTTTCTGCAGATATTCTATAGCTATTCTAGAGAACATGAAATCGAAGCCCTATAAAGAAGGAAAGAAAGACAAAAATTACTTTAAAAGATGACAGAATCCCAGAAAGGCAAATACTACATGACTTCTTTCATGTAGAATCTAGGTTTTAAAAATATATGAAAGAGGTATTATTTGGACAGAGGAAGGGGCCACTGGGGACAGGAAAAGGGAACAAGAAAGTAACAGTGTGAATCACCAAGCTCCATTACATACATATAAAAATGCCATAATGACAATCATTTCCTGAATATGCAGCAATAACCATAAATTAGAACAATAATGGAAAAAAAACTTTTCTAAGTTGGGTTTAAAACATTAAACAAACTCAGATGCAGGAATTCTAAATGAGCTCTGCAGAAGGACAAAAAGAAAATCAAACACATGCAAGTCACAGTCGAGTTTCTGAAGACCAAGGAAAAATATCTGAACCCCAAAGAAAGGACACATTACAAGACACCCAGAAAAGCAGGGACAAGAATGAAGGCGGACTTCTCATCAGAAACACGGAGGCTAAATAATGATGGTGAGTTTTCTTTAAAGCGCAGGTAAAAATACTTGCTGCTCAAGCCTGATGGCCTGAGTTCAAATCCCTTGGACCCACGTAAAGGTGAGAGGAGAAGACAGACTCCACCAAGTTGTCCTCTGACCTCACTTATGCACCATGGCATGTGTGTACCCACATCACCTCTGCAAGAAATAAATAAATCAGCCGAGTAGCCTAGATGACTCACGCCAGATTTATATTCAAGCGTGTCACTAATTATATTAGCTATGGACAGACCAAAGCTTTTGGTGAGAAGCAAAATGGTAGACAAGTATGGTGACTTATGCCAGGACTTGGGGGTCAGAAGCAGGAGTATTGTTATGAGTTTAAGGCCAGCCTAGGATACATACTGCATTCCAGGCAAGCCTGAAATATAGCCTTTCTTAAAACAAGCACAAAACAAAACAAAAAAGCAGGTATTGTACCCACTGACAGGTTGAAAGCAATGGGATGGAGATGAGGATACCATTCACACACTGAACCTCAGAAAGCTGCTGTAGACATTTAATAATAATGCAGATTTCATTTACTTTCACTCATTTTTATTTGTGTCTGTTTGTGTAAGTCCATGTGTGTGTGTGTGTGTGTGTGTGTGTGTGTGTGTGTGTGTG
Source organism: Onychomys torridus (assembly GCF_903995425.1). Classification (NCBI taxonomy): domain Eukaryota; kingdom Metazoa; phylum Chordata; class Mammalia; order Rodentia; family Cricetidae; genus Onychomys; species Onychomys torridus. The sequence continues at coordinate 13,092,547 of NC_050462.1, read as the reverse complement.
TACACCTCTACATGTTCACAGAGGACAGAAGAGGGCACTGAGAATTCTCCTCTATCACCCTCTGCCTTTGCCTTTGAACCAGAGTCTCTCTCTGAACCTGGGGTTCGTGTTTTCTCAGCTATGATGGAAGACAAAATCCCAGTGATCCTCATTATACATGCATGTGGGATATCTGGCTTGTTACAATGGTCCTGGGATCCGAACTGGTCCTCACGATTACACAGCAACCACTCGTAAATGCTGAGCCATCTCGAAAGCCCCTCTAGTTTGATTTCTACACATCTGTCCAGTGATTCCCTCAAAGGAGAATTATGCCTTGATTTAAAAAGTGTTTTGATATGTGCCCTAGACCATGTGGCCTCTGAACCACACTAGGATGCTTCTGAGAAGCTGATAAAACTACTTGAGGGTGACAAGTCTCAGTTAGTACAGAAAGTAGTCTCTCAACATTCAACTCACAGTTATAAAAGCCAAGACTGTCTCACAATGAATGGGGTCCAAGAAAACCTGCATTGGTATCCTACCAAAGAGGCTCTTTGTCTTGGAAATGGAAGAGTGGGGGGTTTATGAGGGAAGAAGAAAAGAGTAGATAGCTTTGAGATGATAGGCTGCACAGGGAGAGAATGACCGCTTTCCACAATCCCTCAGATCTCAGGTAATGCTACTTAATCAATAAAGCATATTTAGGGAGCTGTCAGTGATGCAAAGGGGGTGAAAATAGCATTGGTTATTCATGTGATATTTTGGGGTCAAGAGTGGTGGAGATGTTATTTTGGTGACTTTGTGGAAATCATAACACAGGGTCTGAATTTTCATGAGCCGTGGGACAGGAGATCTGAGTCAAAACGGAGTGTATGTCTGTGCCGGGTAGTTTTGTCAACTCAACACAAACTAGAGTCATCTATGGAGAAGGCTCTTTATCAAGATTGGCTTGTTCCTGGGTACATCGCATTTTCTTGGTTAATGCTTGATGTAGGATGGCCTATCCCTCTGTGGGTTGCATGCCCCTTTGGTAATGTGTTCCCAGAGTTATTGGAGAAAGCAAGCCATGGAGAGCAAGTCAGCAAACAGCATTCCTCTCCATGATTCCTGCTTCAAGCTTCTGCCTTGAATTCCTGCCTTGGTTTCCTTGGTTGATAGATTGTAAAGTGAGCAAACCCTTTCTTCTCCCAAGTGTAGTTGGAGTTTTTCTGCCTGGCCCAGTCAGGACAAATCTCTCTTACCCACCAGTCCCACAGTCGCTCAGACCCAAACAAGAAAGCACATGGAAACTTACATTGTTTAGAAACTGTATGGCTGTGGCAGGCTTCTTGTTATCTACTTCTTCTATCTTAAATTAACCCATTTCTGTTAGTCTATACTTTGCCACATGGCTTGTGGCTTACCAGTGTCTTTACATGTTGCTTTTCATGGCGGCGGCTGGCGGTGTCTCCCCCCAGCCTTCTACTTCCCAGAATTCTCTTCTCTCTTGTCCCACCTATACTTCCTGCCTGGCCACTGGCCAATCAGAACTTTATTTACACAGAGCGATATCCACAGCACTTCCCCTTTTCTTTTTTTTTTTAAGGAAGGTTTTAACTTTTACATAGTACAATTACATATAACAAAACAATTATCTAGCAAGAATTACAGTTACAATATTAAAGAAGATATCCTATCTTATATTTGTGAGTCTAAGGTTTTATATCTAACTTACCTTGTATCATAACTGAGGAAATTATAACTATCTAGTCTTCAACCACATCAAAGACCTCAGAAGGATATAATATTACCTGAGAAATGGGAGAAGGATGCAAGCAACTTTTGGGAGTCTTGCAGGGTAGACAGAGACAGCTGACAGCCTGGACAGTCACCTAATGTTCCTTTGTAAAGTTGGGGCATTTGTCTTCAGCCCACAGGGCTAGAGTCTCTTGGTCACTTCTCTCAGTGTCCTGTAGAATGTCTGGCAGTTTCCTCTGCAAAGCAGGAACCTGAAGGACCATTTTGTCAAGCAAAGTTCAGTGGTCACCTTTCTATGGGTCCTGCATGTCCAGTTGATCAAGCAGTCCAAGCAAGAACAATTTCTTGCCCAAATGGCTATTTTTGCCAAGGTGAAGATAAACTCCATATGAAGTGTCTTCAATGCCCATCCTCCTCTCTGAAGTAAATCGGTGCTGCCAGGAGCAGACATGTCTCACTGTCCAGAAAGTCTAAATTTTAAAAATATTTTAAATGCCATATTCTGTAGACCTTTGAAGTGTTTGAGGATTACCTGTCTATCTGAAATATTTCTCTGTATATCTAGAAGACTTAACTAACATGGCTATGAGTATGATTATCATAGATGACTAATTATTAATCTATTTTTAATTATCCATTTCAATTTAAAATGAGCTGTACAAACATAATACCTTAAACAAGAGTAGAAATATACACACAGTATAACAAAATTAACTTTAAGTTTGTATCGATAGACCAAAATCCATACCAATGTAAAACATTTTAAACAAGTTGTTGCTCTTTAGAAGTAAGTTCCCTAATCTAAGCTTTCATCCTATTATATCTATATCATATCCCCCTTTCTTCTTTAGAAAGAGATCTCATTTATAATCAACCTGCTTTAAAGAAAAATATTGGTTTTTCTCTGTCCCACACCCAAGCTTGTTCTGACCACTGTTTTCTCACACTAACAGAGAAGCAGCCTAGAACAATGTCATGGTTTCTTTTCTGGTTGCGGCAATCACGTACCTTGGCAAAAACCACCTCAAGGAGAAAGTGCTTATCCTCTCTCATCATAGCAGGGAAGTCAAGATGCTTGAAGCAACTGGTCACACTGTGTCCTCAATCAGGAAAACAGGACAATGAATGCATGCTTAGCTTACTTGCTCTGTTTTATATGGTCTGAGTCCCCCATCAAGGGAATGGATCCCTCACCAATTAAGATGGGTCATTTCACCTCAGTTAATATAATCTAGATAATCCTGTACACATATGCTCCAAAACATCCCCTAGGTGATTCTAAATTCTGTCACATTCACAATTAACACTATCACAATATTTTAAGAGTGAAAAGATTGAAATTACGTCTGCATTTTATAACTGTATTCAATGAGCGTTTTTGAGACTTGAATGTTAGAAAACAGACCTCTACCTGAGTCATACAATAAAGGGTGCTTTGCACTCAACTAACTGGGAAGTCCACAGGTAAGGGGACTTCAGGATTCCTTCAGTGCAAGGGTCAAGGGTCCCCCATCCCATGTGAGCTCTGACCCACTTCTGAGAAAGTGGCTCAGCTGTCATCTTCACTGTTTTACGCCCTCATGAAAACAATCACGGGCACAGAGGCTCCAATGCTCCCAGGGTCACAGAACACTGTACATCAGCTCACTTCTACAAAAGACCAGATAGGAAATATTTCAGGTGCAATGCCCCTGTTGCACCTAGTCAACTCTGGCAGTTTGGAGCCAATAGGGCCGCAGAGAACCTATCAACACGAAGTGTAGCTGTGATCCAATAGAACATTACCAAGTTGAGTATCATGAATTTTGTGTGCTATAAAGTATTACTCTTTGGAAATTTTCTCACAACAAATTAAAAACACAAAAATTGTCGTGCATTTAAGAGTGGAGTAAAGATAGGTGGTGGCCTAGATTTAACTTTACCTCACCCCTGATTGGAAAGATGATCTGGTTAGTTAAAAGCAAAAGCCATACTTTCCTTCCGGGCTTACAGATACTTTCCTCCATACTCACACCCAGGATGACTGTATTGAATGCCATTTATATGCCACAATACTCCAAACTTTTCATCTTTAATCCAGACAGCTCCCATAACCCCACAGCCACCTGTCTACTCCACACCTCTATGTAGAGGACAAATAGAGTTTTAAATGGAACATGCTCCACATCTGTCAGGAACTGTTTCCTTCAAAAGGGTCTAGTCCAGTGGTTCTCAACCTGCCTAATGCTGCGACCCTTTATAGCACAGTTCCTCATGGTGTGGTGACCCCCAACCATAAAATTAGTTTTGTTGCTACTTCATAACTGTCATTTTGCTGCTGTTAGGAAACATAATGTAAATATCTGGGATGCAGGATATGTGCTATGTAACCCCTATGAAAGGGTTCAGAGGGGTTGGGACCCACAGGTTGAGAACAACCAATCTAGCCCCAAGTATCAGAGCTTGCATCGGGCTTGTATCACACGTCATCAAACTGAGACCAAGATCACAGGGCCGTGATTTTTCTGCACTCTTATATTTCTGATGTGTGTAGTGAAGCGAGCAAAGTAGTCTGATTCCTCTTTTTTCTTTTTAAATCCTCCTATGGGATGAATAAAACAGAAATCAATCAAAAGTCTGACAGCAGACCCAAAAACTTTTCTCGTGTCAGTCCTAGGAGCTACAGTGACAAGATGCAGTTGTGAGTCAATGTCCTGTAACAGAGAAGCTGCCAGTTCAGACTTGGATCTTGCCCCCACATGAGCTTTTAAGATGCATCCAATCCTGCAGACATCGCTTTGAGTTTTTGTTGTTACTCAGCCGGGCCCCTGTAGCTTGGCAGGTGTGTTAGCAAGGTGGCTACTAGCTACTAACATTAGAACTACTTTCTTCCCTAGTGCCCACGTCTGTTCATCGCTTCAGCTTGGTCTTAAGTTTGAACACCATATCTATTTTCTCACTGCAATGGGCTGGCTTCCCAATTCTTTCCTGTGTTTCCAAAAGAATAAAATTTCAAGCAAAGATTAGTTCTTATAAAAATGAGTCTGCATGAGTGTTTAACCCTTCATTTTTTCAGTGTCCACTTTTTTTGAGCATTACTTTACACTAGACGTGGTGGTGCTGGACCCTGAAGAGTCAAAGATCCCTCTGCATGCTGTAGCCTATCATGAAAGATGCCCATAATGTATGAGGAGCAATCGATACATACATTTACAATTTACTATCTAACCTTGCAGACAACAGGATGAAACTGGAACAGAACGTTGAAGGAAGAGAGGGAAATAGCCAAGATTCACAAAGGAGTTGATGCAGCGACTCCATTGGGAAGAGAAAGCAGAAAAGAGGGAGAGAAAGTGCAAACAAGAATCCCTGGTCCAAAGTCTCCCGAGTTGAGTCACAAGATGATTACTTCCGGAAAGAAATATTGGGAAGATGGATTGGGTAGATGAAATGCCTAATGAGTCCATAAATGAGGAGAATTGCTTCTTACCGTGTATGAGAAGATAATTTTTATCAGATAATGAAATTGTTTTCAGTCTTTGGAATGAAAATGAATCCCTTGGTAATGCAGATCGTACTAATAAAGGGAGCGGGGGAGAATGTCGAAATTACACTTGGCTGGTCGTAGGCAGAAACCAACCTAAATGGTCTAGGGAAAAAAAAAGAAAGATAATGAAGTAATCAAAATAATTGCTTAATAGGGAATGTGAAAGATCTGCGGTGTTAAATTATAAATGTACATTTTTGAGAAAAATGAGGTGACCTTAAGGAACACATTAGAAACCCAAACTCATGCCGGGCAGAAGAGATGTCTTTCATTAGCAGAGCTAAAGATTAATTAAATCTGGGCAAGCTCTTTGAAGTCCACAAGTGCGAGTCACATTAGAACACAATGCAACCGGTATATTGGTATCATAATTAATGATTAAAATAGGGCTCTTTATTGAATGCATTCTGGCATAGTTGATGTGACAGATGTGAGATGAACAGGACAAAAACGTGTTTCTTCAAATCCAAACTGACTGCAGGACTTTAGTAGCATCTGCTGACAAAAGTGTGTCCGTATGTGTCTATGTGTGTGTGTGCATCAGCTTGTGTGTGTCTCTATGTGTGTGTTTCTGTGTGTGTGTGTCAGTGTGTGTGCATGTGCCTGTGTGTGTGCTTGTGTGTATGTGTCTGTGTGTTTGTGTGTACATGCATGTGTCAGTATGTGTGCATGTGCCTGTGTGTGTATTTGTGTCTGTGTGTGTGTGTGTATTTCTGTGTGTCTGTGTCTATGGTGTGTGTCTGTGTGCATGTGTGTGTGTGTGTGTGTGTGTGTGTGTGTGTGTGTGTGTGTGGTCTGCTGCAGGGTGGTTTATCTAGTGGGCAAATACTTATTCTTTCTCTCTCTGTGGTTGCCTAGAGACCCATCCTTGCCCCCAAGATGAGGGCGATGTGGTGATATTGTGTTCCCCAAAATATTGTGCACCCTAATAAACTTATCTGGGGTCAGAGAACAGAACAGCCACTAGATATAGAGACCAGAAAATGGTGGCACACATGCCTTTAATGCTATCACTTGGGAGGCAGAGATCCATCTGGATCTCTGTGAGTTTAAAGGCACACTGGAAACAGCCAGGCATGGTGACTCTCGCCTTTAATCCTAGGAAGTGAGGGCAGAAAGCAGAAGGGTATAAAAGGTGTGAAAACCAGGAACTAGAGGCTGGTTAAGCTTTTAGGCTTTTGAGCAGCAGTTCAGCTGAGATTCATTCTGGATGAGGATTCAGAGGCTTCCAGTCTGAAGAAATGGGATCAGCTGAAAAATTGGCAAGGTGAGGTAGCTGTGGCTTGTTTTGCTTCTCTGATCTTCCAGCATTCACCCCAATACCTGGCTCTGGGTTTGATTTTATTAATAAGAACTTTTAAGATTCGTGCTACAGGGTGATGTGCCCCTTTACCAACCTCTCTAAGGTGCTATGTGGGGGAAGGAGGAGGGGAGAGCTTATCGATTATTTTCCCTTATCTCTGAATCTTTTGTTTCACATGAGTGATTTTCAAGATTGGTATCAGAGAACGGAGAGAAAGGTTGAAATTACAAAGCCTCTGACATTTCTTAATGCTGCTCAAGGGTGAAGTTTTAGAGAAAATGGCCCAGTGCAGACAGCATGGAGTGCATAGGTAAATGGAAGCCCTGAGCAAGCAGGAGGTGGCGTGGCAGGCCACATGGGTTTCATAGGACCCTGTAAAAGGTAAACTGATTTCTCAAGGAAGACCACGGAAAGGAAGAAATGGGAGAAGGAAAAGCTTAGAAAGGGAAAGATATTCCTCTCTCTGGAATATCTGTCTTCTGTGTGGCCTTGACATAAAGGGGCAAATTGCAGAAAGGTGGCCCTGACAAGGCAGGGCCGAGCCTGAGTGGGGGTGAAGACGCAATAATGGAGGTGGTTCAGGACCACCCGAGCACCAAGACTACAGCACCTGTCAGCTAAGACACTGGCCTGTGATTCCACACCAGAGAGCAAGTGGCAGGCATCTTTGCTTTGTGGGAGGGATTGCAGTCATGTTCACTGTTTCCTAATGGTATAACTCATGGAATATTGAATCCTGAAATGGGGTTTTTAATTTGAGCTTGGCAGTTATGTTGTGGCATGAAGATCTCAAATTTGAGCTTGGTTTATGCTGCATAGACTGTAGACCATTTAGAGATGCTGCTCTCCATGCCAATTTGAAAGGGATCTGAATCTTGTAGCAAACATGCCCTGTCTTGCCCTCAGCCAAAGCACAGCTTCAAGATTCTATTCTGAAAATCCTTGTAGAAAATAGGTGTTGTCTCATGCATAATTTTCAAATGTGTTTTCTCAATGCAGTAAAATGTCATCTGCAGACAACTTAGATGGAAAGTTTCAAAATGATTTCATTGATGTGTTTGATGTTTCTCATTATTCTTCGGTTTCTCAAATCCTCCAAAAGGCATCTAACTACAGTGCCCTTTGGACAAGCCCTTGGCAGTCCCTTCCATCCCGTAGATATATATTCTTGTCAGGACACTCACTGTTTTCCTGCTACCTTGAATAAACGAATAAATCCCATCTTGGAAGTTGAGGTTCACTCTCAATTATTACAAGAGCCAGCTCAGGATACATGACATTTTCAACCTTTTGTCCAACTCCAAAACTTCTTTTCCCTACATGCCAAAGATGCCCTGTGGCTCGAAGTGAGGAGAAAGCCAAGCTTACTTTCTCAGTTCTTCTATCATTTCATCTTACTGTTTCTAGATGTTTCTGACACCTCTTGTTTGTGGAGCCCTGGCAGGAGGCTGATGAAGTAAGAGTGAATATCTCATGTGATTTCTGTTCCTGTAATTTGCCTGTGTCCTTGGAGTGGCAGGCCCCCAAATGTGGATTCCTTAGGCACCCTTGTACCTGGCTGACACCATACTCCCAGATACCAACCAATGGGAACCAAGAGTCAGAGAGCTGGGGGTGAAGAGATACTACTCGATTCTCTGAAGCATCCTTTGTTCAGTCACCCTGGGAAGTCTGATGTACCTAACTAATGTGCTGAAAAAAAAAGTGTTTTTTAAAGGGTCATTGTGAAGTGATGGTGGTCAGTTCCATAACACATTTAACTTCCTTCTTGTTACATTCAATTTTTTTTCACAGTTTTTTGCTTTCACATGCCTGCCCTCTCCAGAAATAATCAGCATTGATCTCTTCCTTTATGCTCTGTTGTCTAGGAAACCCAGCTTAAGACAACTTTTAAACTAAAACCATGTCTTGAGGTAAGAAATAGCCTGATGAAGATGGAAGTTAATAGTGTAAACTCCGGGAATTACATATTTGGAGGTCTCAAGGCAAATTGGAGTGTGCTCTTATTTCTTATCTTACTCTGGAGTGTTATAAGAGATTGCCTCAACTGTGTGGCTTATAAACAACAGACATTTATCTTTCACAGCTGAGAAGGCCCGGATGTCCAGGATCAAGATGCTGGGAAGTTCGGCACCTGCTGAAGGACTACACCTGTTTCATGGATGGTGACTTTGACCTCTGTCCTTACACACCTGGAAGGGATTGCCTTTCCCTTCAGTCTTTATTCCAGATGCGCTTTGTTGTTGTTGTTGTTTTGGTTTTTTGTTTGTTTTTTGAGACAGAGTTTCTCAGTGTAGCTTTGTGCCTGTCCTGGAACTCACTCTGTAGACCAGACTGGCCTCAAACTCACAGGGATCCACCTGCCTCTGCCTCCCAAGTGCTGGGATTAAAGGAGTGTCTGGCTAGATGCCAAGACATTGATTCTGATTACATGGGCTCTGTCATCATCACCTAATTAGTCTCCAAAGTCCCACTTCCTAGTCCCATCATCTTTGGGGGCAGAATTTCGATATGTGCAAATTGGAAGGGCCTAGGCAAATCCTGTCTCTTTTTGCACTGGACTTTCAAGAACTGCATGGGGTAAAGAATAGTTCTGCTCAGTTGGAATGATGGTGCATGGATTGTATTAAAAAAAAATAGGCAGATGGAGAATTCCATCTGCTCAGAAGTTATGGAATGGGCTGTGATAGGAGGCTGAAGGGAGATTTGCACTTAGATCACTCACTGTACTATGGAGGCTGAGCTGAAAGTGGACCAGGAAGATGGAGTCATCTTTGCAAATGCTCGCTAGGATTGTGACCTTCCTGCGGGTTTGTATTATAAAATACAAGTAGTCTCTCATACATTAGCGATGTCATTTTTAGTAAAGCACTCCAATCATACTGTTTTCTATTAACTCACGTATACTAATTCTTTCTGTAGTACTATGGACAGGGCTCAAGAAACAGAGTTGGAGGCTAATGCTGGGTTGCTAGGTAAAAACAGCAGAAAAGGGTTTGGGAGTAAGCTCTTCCACAGGACCCTAGTGAACCAGACTAAAAGTCAAGGTGAGTCAGGGATGGAAGTTCCGTGCTGACAAACTAAACCCACCTGGGTTATTTGACCTGTTAAGGAACCAAAACAAGGGGGTGAGGAGATCTGTTTTCCCCATATAAGCTGGTTTCAGTCAGCAGAGTTATGGAGTCCCTGTGTTTTAATATGGATATAAAAGACATGGTGGAATTTGAACCAATCACTTTTCTCCTCTTTGTCTCTGACTGTGCCTTGTAAGGGAAGTAACTTTGAAATGACCCATTAGCTTTTTGTTCTTTGGTTCTGCTTTTTCCTCCTTGCTGCTTTCTAGCTTTAAAACCCAGCTCCCCTCCTTCCCTCTGAAATTTTATTTTATTTTATTGACTGGTTCTAACCAAAACTTTAAAAAAAGAACTTCAAAATGTTGGAATTGTTATTTTTTGACAGGTGTTAATAAATAATTAAATAGAATTTGTTAGAAATATATCTAACTGTATGGAGTATTTAGTATAAAAAAAAGACCTAAATAATGAAAATAGACAAAATGAATTACTTGATATTCTTCCAGTTTTCAGTTTGGTGCTGGGTGGTGTCATGTCAAGGCTTCTTAAGCTACTTTACTCATTTCTACCCAAGACATTCATACAGGAACGTACATATGTATATGTAGTTGGCATGTAAAGTCAACATTCATTGATAATAAATCATATAAAGACTTACTTTAAAATACTTATTTGCTATAGATGTACCTATATATAATTGTACCATTTATTGAAGATGAAAGCATTTGCATACTAATGAGATGAATGTCCTTGTTTATTGTTACATAAAATTTTAAATTCTAGCTGAATGATAGAGTGTAGAGCATTGTCAACATTTTTCAGAGTTGGTTGAAGTTTTGATATATTAATCATGAATACTGAGACTGTCTCTTGCCATATAGATGTAGTACAGGATAGCAGAAACAATTTTAGGCCTGTTTCTGACATTGATGGAAATTCTGTCCTAATCCCAAACCAAAATTTATTTAACAGTTTTTGTTTTTTGTTTTTTTTTTTTTTTTTTAATGAAGCTCAAGTCAGCCTTCAAACAGCCATTTTAAAAACCATCCATTCTGGTTGGGGATTTAGCTCAGTGGTAGAGTGCTTGCCTAGCAAGCGCAAGGCCCTGGGTTGGATCCTCAGCTCCAAAAATAAAACACACATACACACACACACACACACACACACACACACACACACAAAAAAAAAAAAAAAAACCCAAAAAACAAAAAGAAACCCCCCCCCCAAAAAAAAACAAAAACAAAAACCCATCCATTCTAACACAGTACAATTAAAAAATATACTAATTTGAGACTTACATGCTGAGGGATGATGGGAAGAAAATACTGTCTGTGTTTTGTGTAATTAAACCACTATATTTCTGTCAGAGCAGAAATCTTTGTATGTGCAATAAAAACACAACAACTTAGAACATGCAATACTTTCAAACATGAGCCAAGGGGTTTCAGGCAGCACTGGTTGACACTACGTGGTGTGATAGCATGCACAGTGCAAAGTCTGTGCTGTGCGTTTGGGACCGAGGCTTCAGTGAGGTGGTCATGTGATGGCATGCGCTGTGCAAAGTCTGTGCTGTGCGTTCGGGACCCAGGCTCCAGTGAGGTTGTGCAGTGCAACATGGACAGGCACTGCCAGAAACACCTCAGGTTCTGCGAGTGTGATTTTGAATTAACTTTTGTTTATTGGCCCTCTAGAACCTTCCACTGCTGCCTGAAAATACTTGGGGCCCCCACACTCTGTGACTTGACTCCAGACGCGGTTGTGACCCACATTTTCAGAAGCTCAGGTCTAAGCCAAGGGTGTCTGAGTCAGAGTTCTCCAGAACAACAGAACGCATAGAATATAGGGGGGTAGTGGATGAGAATAAACTAGCTCAGCCCGCTGTGAAGCTTGCACTCTGCAGAGGCAGGGATGGCGCAGCTCTCTCTAGACACAGGCAGTCAGGAGGTAGAGTTCCTGCTTTTCAGGACCCGAGTTCGTTCTCGTTCTCTCTCTCTCTCTCTCTCTCTCTCTCTCTCTCTCTCTCTCTCTCTCTCTCTCTCTCTCTCTCTCTCTCTCTCTCTCTCTCTCCATGTATGTGTAAGTGTGTATGCACATTTGTGCGCATGTATGTGATCCCCTGCGGTTTATGTCATGAGTCTTCTCCAACTACTACTCACCTTATTCACAGACGCAGGCCTCTCCCTCCAACTCTGTGTGACTGGAAGGACAGCCAGCGTGCTCCTTGGCTCCTCTGTGTCAGCCTCTGGAGTGATGGAATTACAGGCAGGCTGTCATGCAGACCTGGTATTTCCTTGGGTCCTCGCGCTAGCAGGCTAGCAGCAAGTGCTCTTTAAATCACCAAGGAGCCATCGCATCACCTCCTTAGTTTTTTTCTCTTGAGGCTGTCAGCTGATGGCACAAGGTAATCGGCATTATTCAGAAGGTCCTTCCTGATAGGAATGTTAATCTTTTTTATAAAGCACTTCCACGGCAACATCCACAATGGTGTGTGAACGATTGTCTTGGTACTGACATAAGGACGCACTGAGGAATAAAACGGGGTCAGAGGGAAGAACTAGAGGATGTTATAAAACAGCAAGAGTGTTCCAAACAGCATTTTTCAAATCTTAAGAGTGAGATCAGTGTAGATTGGTGAAACGGCTCAGCGGATAAGGAACGGCTGGCAAGCCTGACGACCCGAGTTCGATCCCTGGTGCCCACACACTGCATCAACCCCTATAAGCTGTTCTCCAATCTCTGTACATACACTGTGGCACACAGACGTGGACACATACACACACACACACACACACACACAGAGTACATGTAAAAATTAATAAAATATAAAAATAATGGTGACATTTTAAGTGGAATCATTTTTGAAATATTTTCCTTGTCTTCTATTTATTCTTCAAGAATCTAAGCATGGAATTTTTATTACAGTTAAAATAGGAGGAAAACTTAAACCGATCAAACTGCGCATGTTCTCCACTCTGTCTGACTTTTCTCACGAGACCATGAAGGTTTACAACAGTGGTTCTCAACCTTCCTAATGCTGCAACCCCTTACTGCAGTTCCTCTTGTTGGGGCGACTACCAACCATAAGATGTTTTCATTGCCATTTCATCGCTGTAATTTGCTGTTGTTATGAATCGCAGATGGTCTTAGGTGACCTCTATGAAAGGTCCACTCGACCCCACAGGGGTCGCGACCCACATGTTGAGAACTACTGGTTTACAGCATGGAGGTCAGAGCTTCATTACACCCCCAGTGCAGACCTAAGTTTACTGTTGTGGTTTGGGTGTCTCCCAGATCTCATGTGTTGACAATGAATTCTCCAAAGTCATGCTTTAATAGTATTTGAAGATAAAGACTTTGGGAGGTAATTGGAGGTAATCATGGGTGCTCGGCCTTCAAGAGTAGTTTGATTATTAGTGGGATATCCCAGGATTGTTGTTTTATATTTTTAATAATGATGAACTCTCTCTGGCTCACTTGCTCTGTCCTACCATGAGATGTTTCTGCTATGTCATGATGCATCTAGAATCCCAGATGCTCTGCAAGACACCCGAACTATAGACTTCCAAGCCTCTGGAACCATGAAGCTAATTATTACTCTACTATCTAAAAATTATTCAATATCTACTATTCAGTGCTGTGGGATGTTCTGTTTGTTATGTGTGTTGCTCTGATTGGGTAATAAATAAAACACTAATTGGTCAGTAACCAGGCAGGAAGTATAGGCAGGACAAAGAGAAGAGAATTGGGGGAAGTGGAACGCTGAGGCAGAGAGACCTGCCAGCCGCCACCATGACAAGCGAGATGTAAGGTGCCAGTAAGCCACGAGCCACGTGGCAACTTATGGACTAATAGAAATGGGTTCATTTAAGGTAGAAGAAGTAGATAACCAGAAGCCTGCCACGGCCATGCAGTTTATAAGTAATATAAGCGTCTGAGAGATTATTTTATACATGAGTTGTGGAACTGCGGGAGCTTGGAGGGACCTGGAGAGAAGCTCTCCAGCTACAGTTCAATCTTTAACAACAACCAACCAACAAAAAAGGCCAAGAGAGTAAGACACCTCCTTTCTTACTCTACAACATTTTAATCATAACATTTTAAAGACTATCTCCAAGTAACAGAGATCTTGTTCTTTCTGGGACATACTGGGTAATACCAAGAAGTAGCCTGGTTTGGTTGGCCAAACATTATATTTAGCCCTTATTGTGATTATGAGGTACAAATTGCCTATAGATCCTGGCCATTGGGTAATCATGCACATAATTATGTTTACAATGTAGAGGATCATGATTTATCATCGTCCTACTTGGAGCCATCTGTTGCTAGTTTCTTTAGTTGAATCATTTATTCATGCACTAGCTCACTCATTTATTCAATACATGTTTTTTAAGTACCTTCTATGTGCCAGCTCTGATAAAGTGCATGCTGAAAAAGACATCAGTCCTGCCAACTGAAGGGTCTGAACTATTCCCATTTTACAACTGGGCCTGAGTTTCAGTTTCCTAAAAGGACGAGGGAGATAGCAAGTGCCCGGCTTGAGCCAGCCCCGACAGTACCTCAAGGCAGTGACCAAAAGGGACAGCTCCTGTCATCTCCCTAAAACATACCCTGCTTTGCCCAAGTATGCCCCCAAATGGTAAAACTATAACCACAGCCAATTAAAATTGTACTCATGTAACTACAGTCTGCCTAACCAATTGTGTTTGAAGTGACCTAACTGTTCTTACAATTTCCCCAGCTGAACTTAAAAGGGGCCTGCATGTTCCTTTCAGGGTCGCCATTTTGTACAAATGGTAGGACCCCCACCCCCATATGCTGGAATAAACGCTCTTTGCTTTTACATACTATTTGGGTCTGGGGTCTTCTTCAGCAATTCTCGAAGCCTTTCACCAATAAGAGTTTGAATTAAAGAAATAGAACTCATTGTATAATAGGAAACAGCCTTAAAAAAGAAAAAAACAACTCCTTTGATTTGTGCATTTACCTGTGCATAAATGCTTTTGTGAACGAACATGTGTGTTTATTTAAGTTGGGAGGGGATGTTTCCATTTTTATTGTTTTCTAATGCATTGAAGCATAATACACATACTATACGAATTCCCAGCATACATCCCACTGAGGTTACTAAAATTGGATCTACTTACTCAACAGCATTCACATAAAGAAACAGCAGCATTCTTACAAGCACCCAAAAAGTCCTTTGTGGCCTAAAATTGGGCGGGGCAGAGGAGTAACTCTATCAAGCAACTTGCTTTGTCTATTTGAATAATCTGCTAATGTAGACCTTTGGACCATCACAGCCAGCCTTAAAAAGTGTTTTAGCTGAGTTCCCTCCCCCTCCCCTCCAGACGAAATCCTTGATGAAAGCTCAGGTGAGAACCAGGCAAAAACTTCCAGCTGTCAAAATAACACCTCGGAGAGCGTTTCTCTCCCTTCACAAAAGATGTGCCTAGATTCATAGAAATTAGAAGAAAAAAACACAAAACAAAACAATCCTTTTGGTCATCAGGTGAAGGATAATGTCTTTAGAGTTTGTGAGGTTTTCCTCAAGTTTAAAATGAGTTGTTTTTATTCAAAACCAAGCCATGCACATAAACCATGCCTAATGCGCCCTTTATTACAGAAGTGTGTGTGGGGGGGAAGCATGCATGAAACCAAAGAAATACTATAACTTCATAAGATGGCATCAAAGCTTTGGGATGTTATTTGATAAGCGGCATAAAACATCTTTAGTTTGTTTTCAGGAACACCAAATCAGATTGCTTTCTGACCCTGGGGTGAACCTCTCCAGTACAGGCAGACACAGCATTCTCCATCAAGGTGTAGGAGTGCAGAGCTACTGTGAGCAACCTCCTTGAGAGTTAATATCAATCAATAGCTACAAGAAATGCAAAGAAGTCACTTTTCGGGTGGACTCTTCCTTTAGTCTTCTGAAGAGCTTCATCTCTGTTCAAATCCAACAAACAAGAGTGAGAGTGAGTAGTCTGCAGTAGGCAAAATCTCAGGTCGGGACCTGTCAGGTCGTACATTCGATGCTATTCTTCCATGGGATTTGAAAGGCTGGAAGAAGCTCCTATCGTCATGGTTTCTGCCCCACAAATTCAGTATATTCTATTGTTTCATAACGTTGTCCAAGAACCTTGAAATCTATGTTCACCCAAGAGAAACGAGAAACTTCTTTTGGAAAAAAAAAAAAAAAAGAAAACCCTCAACCATTTTTGGTTTTGGTTTTGTTTTGTTTTCAGCGACCATGACAGCTGCTACAAACTCTTGGGGCACGGGACGTGTCTAATGAATTTAACGATCGAATAAATGGCTGTGTGGAAGTCTATACTAAACGTGGTGAGGGGCTTGTTCAAGGCAGGATGGATGTGACTAGGTGTGTTTTGTAGGGAGGTCTGTCTGGCAGTAGCAAGGAACACATGGTAGAAAAGGACAGACCTAAGGGCCAGATGATTCATACATTATCACTTCCATGGAGGGAGATGTGATGAGGCAAAAGTGGTACCTGGGATGAAGGAAACAGCACAACAAAGCAAACCTGTATGCTCTAGTGATGGCTGGGAGGTGGGAGGAAAGGCAACAAAAGAGGTTGGTCCTTTCAGAGTCTGATGAGCCAGCTGGCTGAGGTACAGAATACCAAAAGAGGCAGTAGAAAGAACACACTTGGTGTCAGGAATGGTGATCCCTGTCACCTGTACGGGCTTGAGCTGCTGTGGGCTTTCTGGTTTAGAAAGTAAAGCCACAGGTTCGGTTTCCTCACAAGAAGATGGTTAGCATGAACACCAGGAAGGCTGAAGACAGAAGCTCCGGGAAGCACTATGTAGAAATGGAGGAAATGTTAATCCAATGAACAGAATTGCCCCTCCCGGCCCCAGTGGCTCTTGGTATTTATTCTAGACTATCTAAACACCAAGCTCACTAATATCAGGGTGCAAGCACTCTGGCTCGAAGAAGAAGTCATAAAATCAAGCTTTAGCTTGTTCGATAGGGTGAACTAAAGGAGCGATAGACTTTGAGCTCTTCATATACAGAATAGCTAGCGCATCCTTAACACCTAAGCACCTGGCTTAGGTGATATAGCAAGCAACGTGTAAGGTTAGCTTTCTTTTTCTTTATGGCAATGTAACTGTTACTTTGGTATGAGGTAGAATTGTGAAGAAAATAGGTTAACACACAAACAGGAGGATGTTTTCAGGGTATCAGCTTTGGGAGGCTTGCATTTATTCTAGCAGAGATGTTATGACATAAGACATTTTTTTTTCTTCTGAATTTGCCTCTGGGCTTGAGAGGCTAAACTTCCACTCATTTTAATTTTCTTTTTGAGTTTTGAAAACAATACAAGCTTTCATTTGGTGAAAAACGATGAATGATTTTTCGCATTAACAATGATTCACTCATTATATTTTTTAATTTGAGTAACAAGTGTTGAAATGACAACATTTAGGCATAATGGGTTAAATGTCTATTTGAATCACATTTCTTCTATATCTTTTATTTTTTCACATGTAGTTGCTGGGATCTTTAAAACCACACTTGCTGTTAACAGCACATTAATAATGACAGTGTAAGCCATACAGTTCTTGCATATATGAAAATTTCTTATGTGCAAAGGACATCTGGATAAAATGTTGAGCATGCACCAGTAGAGGTCTTGCAAAATAAAAATTGTCCACAGAGAAGAATATTGTATGGACAGAAGGAATATGGCCAGAATGTACTAAAATACATTGTTTCCTTTTTCCATTTTCATGTGTATGTGTGCTATGTGTGTGTATACAGATTGCATGTCTGTGAGCACAAGTGTGTGGGTACATATGTATACAGATGCATATAGAGGCTCAAAGTGATGTCAGAAATTATCTTCAATTGCATAGAGTCATGGTTTCCCAGTCAAACTCAGAGATCAGTGATATGGCTAGTCTTATCCTAGAAATCCTATCTCTACCTTCTGGGGCTAGACCTACAGGCAGGCCACTGTGCCTACTTGGCTTTTACACAGATGCTGAGGATCTGAAATCTGATCCTCACACTTAAATGGCAAGTGTTTAACCACTCAGCAATCTCCCCAGCCAGAAAATGATTCACTACTGACTCTATCTTGATACAAGAGAAAACAGAATCTCAGTATAAGGGTCAACTAAAATAAACAGACTTTGTAGTACATAAAATTGAGCATGTCTATAATATTACTGAAGTATGCTCAAGAAATTATGCTGAGTTACTTTCTTAAAGCCAAGCAATTGTGCTCCGCTATCAGGGATAAGCAATGATTTCTTTTTAGTTTAACCATTTGGTATTAATTAAAAGTTTTATAACACACATTTATTACCTACTCAGGAAAAAAATGCTGATAGCTTTTCCTCAAAATGAAAAGTTTCAAAGTCAGTGATGACAACCCAATAATTCACACTTTTTTGATTAAATGAGGGTAGGGTACAGATATGTGTAAACACTAGTACCCTACACCCCATAGTTTCCTAGGGAATGTTCATGACTTTTGTCTCCCATTTTAGCCAGCATCCCAGACTGCATAATGGAATCTTTCCATATCTCAGGTATGTCTTAAGAGGCATTATCATGCTATGAGTCTAGCGATGTCAAATGTAAATAGGGCAATACATACTGATCCTATAGCATATCCTAGAGGTTATTTCCCTTGAATAAATCCCAGAAACTTTTTATTTTTATAACTCCTTTATCCAGATGGAAGGAAGCTCGCCTACTGTAAAGCTTCTGAGTCAATGTAATATCTTAGACTGTCTGTAAATTTTATTACAGTATAAAAGACAAAAGCAACCTCTTCTACTTCTTATATTCTTTGCACTAAACTCTTCACTCTCCCGTCAGCCTCTTGAGCAGTTGAAACACTCTTTAATTTCGATATCAGGAAGTCTCTGAGCCCCCCTAACCTCTTTGTTGGCTTCAATCACCTCTTCTTACTTTTATGAAGCTTGTTGATTGATTACTTCTTACCGGGTTGTCTGGCTTTCCAGCCCTTTGTCTAAATTTAAAACATCGGAGCCCTCCTTCAGAAAACATTCCAGTGTCAGTCAGTTGTGTGTGCTCATAAAATAGCTTTTGTTTTTTTGGAACAAAAGTTTCTTGATTCTGACTCATTTCCATTCCTGTTGCCTCTGTTTGAGTCCAGACCTTCTTTGTCTTGCCTGCAATATGTCGGTCAGCTCTTAACTAATCCCCACTGGTAGTTCATTTTCTACTTTATTGCAGGATTCTAAAAACAGATTTTAAAAACCAGATTCATGCACATGTACATGCATTCATCTATTCTTCAATCATTCACTAAGTATCTCCTTTGTTTCGGGCATCATGCTAGGAAATGGGAACACACACCCTAATTTTTAATAGTCAAGCACATTCCTTGAGTCTCAAGTTTAGAGAAGAAGGCAGGTAAGGAGTCCTGTATCCATAGCCCATGGCCATGGACACAGGAGGTTCTGATAGCACCCAAGAGGGAAGGCAAGTTTCAGGATTCCTTGCTGTAAGAGCTAGCTGGAAAGAGCCAAGTGAAGAGTCACGAGACCATGCTGTATAGGAACGAACAGAAAAGGCAGTGGTTGCACAGTGCGATGGTGTATCTGGTCTCTAAGGCTGGCCAGTAGCCACAGATGTGGGAAAGTCAGCATGAGGCAGTGGAGGTGTTCCTAAGTGTCCATGCAAAGGAGTTTAGCGCAGTTTTTAAGAGGAACAGACATGTGGTCCATTTGCATTTTTGTGAAGATGATTATTAGGACTTCTGGAGGATAGTAGAAGGGTAAAAGCCTGGCGTCTAGGAAGAAAACTAGGAAGGTATTATTTCAACCATCCAGCTAAGAGTGGTGGATAATCCAAATCAATATAGTCCTGGTAGCAATGGGGAGAAATGGACAGTGGGGAGATAGTTAGCAAAGAATTTGATTGGGTCTGAAGATCAAATTGTCCTTTTGGAAGTTTGTGGGAGAGGAAAATTTAGATATTGATATGCACATACTTGATTCGAGCCAATGGGATGTTATGAGGAACAATGGAAAGGAGACTGTTTGGGCAGAGAGAGTATGGTAGCACTTGAGTATATGAGTTGGCTATCATCTGAGGGATTTTCATTGAAGCATTTATTCATTCAACAAATAGGTATTGTGTGTACATTGTATGATCGGCAGTACTATAAGTACTTGGGGTACAGTGAAAATCAACCAGGACAAAGTATCTGTTCCCACGGCACTTTTAAACAAGTAAATGAGTGTGGAAGATCAATCAGGTATATACTTTGAAGACAAAGCAGGTAGAACAAGAAGACACAGTGTGGGCAATGTTTATGTAAGGCTGTCTGGCAAGAGTGTCTTTGAAGAAATCATATGTGAGCATGCATCTGAATGAAGTCCCCTAGGGAGCTAGAGGCAAGAGTTCAAGGAATAGCATACAAGGAAGAACCGAGAGGGGCAACCAGCTCCCTAAAATGGGTTGGAGAAGCTGTAGAGAAGAGGAGAAAAGTGTTTGTGTAATAGGACCTCTAGTAGTACCTCTAATAAAACCCTTTCAATACCCTTCACTAACCATTTTCCACAGTTTTGTTGCCCGTGATCGACTATGGCTTGAAAATGTTAAATGGAACATTCCAGAAATAAGCAATCTATACATTTAAAGTTGTGTATCATTCTGAGTAGCATGACAGAACCTTGTTTTGTTCTGCTTCGTCTCACCCTAGGGGTAAATCATCCCCTTTTCAAGAGTATACACTATACTCATTGTGTGTGCTACCCCACTTGGTAGACACTTGGTGGACATAAATTGGTTACTAGATGCACTGTTGCCACATCTCAGTATTTGTACTTAAACAACCTTTATGTTATCAAAAATGTTCTGAGAACACAAGGGACATGACGCTGACAGTTCACATATGCAGAAGAGAAGCCATACACAAAGTTCTTCCTTTCTTGAGAGGAAGGATAAGCACAGTATAATGAGGTATTTGTGGAGATAGAAGGTAAGCTCGTGTATCATTCTTATGGCTGTTGTAATTGTTCTATTTTATTATCACCAACATGGAGCTCTTATGGGGCCTAATTATAAACCTCAATTATAGGCATGTGTGTGTAGGAGGAAAAAAATGTATGATGCTTGATACTAACTGCAGTCATCCATTCACAGGGGTCTTGTATTGTACCCTTGCAGATAAGGGGGAGCTGCTGTACATCTTGAGTGCTCACCACCTTGCTTCCCCTTGAAGCTCCCCTTAACTTCAGGGGCAATGCTAATCTCTTCCTCCACTGTCTGGTGTGTTTTCTGTTGAATGTCACAGAAGTTTACATCACTTAAATGTGAGCTGAACATCTCCAAGTTAAGAATGTTATTCATCCTGGTGAGTGCCTTTTCCCTTCTGCCTCTTGGGCAATCAAGGGACTGGGTGCTTTCTAGCCTCACCCTTGGAAGAATGATTAGGCCCTTGGCTAATCCCCCAGGTAATTGTGGTACCCGCTATGTTTGCTAGGAACTTGAGAGTGTCTGTAAATTTGTGTTGACAAAACAATGACAGTGTGGCACAGCAAAAATCCAGTTTCCTTCCGGGAAGTAGATGGTGATAAATACGCATGAGGAACTGATTTTTTATAAGACAGAATTACACATTGTGAAGCCCCGTTGTTAGATGCATTTCCTTTTAATGCCCTTTAGTGTTTCAGTTCCAGATAACTCCCCCCCTTTTTTTTTCTTTCAATTTTAGGCTTTGCTCATTGACTTTCCACCATAGAAGATTAGGAATCAATTTTCTGAGTATCCTCTTCTATCCCAAATACACACACACACACACACACACACACACACACACACACACACACATACACACACACACACTTCCTATCCCAGTATCAGACCAACGTCAGTGACTTATTTGGTTAAATTTTGGTTAAATTCACATTTCATATGCACATTTTAATACTACATAGATACTATTCATAGTAGAATATTTGGTATGCTATATTTTCCAGCAGTGATCTCCCTCCACCCCCACCTCCCACTACACTTGTTTGCACAATCTTTCCAGTCAGTATCCTTTAGTTTTTGGTAAGTTGTTTTGTTTTCTAGTTTGCTACAGCTCTGTCAAGAATTAAGGTCAGGAGGCCTGGCTTTTTCATGGGAACTGAGGACCAAGCTCAGGTCTTCATGCTCGAACACCCAGAACTTTACTGGCTGAAGTATCTGAAGTACTTTGCAGCCTCTGTGTGGACTTCCATGAACTTGGAACCAATTGAGTTTTTCCTCCCTTCTTTCCTAGCCTTCTGAGTACTTTTAATTGTGCAGGGATATTGCCCATTTCAAATGCTTTTGCTACATGTAGTTACGCAATTGTAAGCATTCTCTAATTTTTAAATGCAATTAATTATGTGGATTTTTTTCCTTTTTTTAAAAATTGAAAATAGATTCTTCTCTCATACAATAGGTCTGGACCTCAGTCCCCCCCCCCCCCCCCCCCCCACATTCTTCCCAGCTCCTCCCTACTTCCTTTCTTCCCCAGATCCATCCCCCCTCCGTTTCCTCTTCAAGATGACAGCAAAACATGACAGAACAAGATACAATAAGACAAAGCAAAAGCCCTCATATAGGGGCTGGACAAGGGAATCTTGTCTAGGAGGAAGAGTCCCAAGAGCAGACAGGTCAGAGACATACCTGTTCCCACTGTTAGGAGTCCCACAAAACCACCAAGTTAACAACCACAACATGTATGTAGAAGACCTCGCACAGACCCATACAGGCCCTGTGCCTCCAGTGTCAGTCTCTGTGAACCCAGGTGAGCCCTGCTTAGGTGATGTCTTGGGCCATGTTCTCCAGATGTCCTTCATGCCCTCTGACTCCCTACAGTCTTTCCTTCCCTTCTTCTGCTGGGTTCCCCAGTCTCCAAGGGGAGAGAGACTTTGTAGCCCACAAGGCTTCCAGTGGTGGAACCAGGTTTCATTTGGTTGAGTTGTTGGCCAAGGAGGTCCTGTGGAGATCCCTAAACAACCCAGGCTGAGGTTGGACAGAAGGTGGCACTCTAAAAACTGACAGCAGGGCCCCACTGCCAAAGAGACTTCCAATTCTGACTCTCTCTAGCAAAACATCTGGCTGTGGGTCTGTGCACCCGCTCCCATCTGCTGGCGGAGACAGTCTCTCTGGTGATGACTGGACAAGGCACTGAGCTATGAGTACAGCAGGATATCATTAGGAATCATTTCATTGTTTTTGTTTGTTTGCTTGCTTTGTTTTTTTCTTTGCCTGTCACATTTGGTTCTACCCTAGGTCTCTGGGATATCTATCCACTCTCTGGTTCCTGGCCATCCAGGCAGTGTCATGCATGGGCTCCCTCTCATTGTATGGGCCTCAAGTTAAATCAAACATCGGTTGGCCACTCCCACAAGTTCAGTGCCACCATTACCCCAGCACATCTTGCAGGCAGGACAGATTGTAGCTCGAGGGTTTTGTGGCTGGGTTGGTTTCCAGGCTTCTCTTTCTGTAGCCTGCAGAGTATTTTCTTGCACCAAAGAGACTAGATCACAGGAGTGAAGTCTTCCATGCAGACACCAACACGACCTCTCTACATTCAGTGAGCTGTGTGGATGTTGGCCTTGGCAGTGGGGCCCTGCGGTCAGTTTTTAGAGCGCCACCTTCTGTCCTAGCATCAGTCTTAGGGATCTTCACAGGACCTCCTTGGCCAACAACTCAACCAAATGAAACCCAGTCCCACCACTGGAAGCCTTGTGGGCTACAAAAGACAGCCAGTTCAGACTCTGTATCTTCTCTATTACTAGGGGTGCTCACTAGGATCAACCTCATAGATTCCAGGAAGTTTCCACAACACTAGGTTTCCACATCACCTCTCAAGTTTCCCCCAATTCTCCCTCCATTTCCCCACCCCCTGATCTCTCCCACTCCTGTCCCCACCCATCCCTAGTCTACTTGCAAAATCTATTCTATTTTCCCATCCTGTGGAGGTCCATGCATTCCCCCAGAATCCTCCTCTTTACCTAAACCCTCTGGGTCTGTGGATTGTAGCTTGATTATCATTTACTTAAAAGCTAATATCCACTTATAAGTGATTTGTCTTGGGTCTGGGTTACCTCACTCAGGATGATCTTTTTCTAGTTGCATCCATTTGCCTGCAAATTTGATGATGTCACTTTAAACAGCTGATTAACACTCCATTGTGTAAATGTACCACATTTTCTTTATCCATTCTTCAGTTGAAGAACATCTAAGCTGTTTTCAGTTTCTGACTATTATGAATAAAGCCACAATGAACATAATTGAGCAAGTGTCCTTGTGGTATGATGGAGCATCCTTTGAGTATATGCCCAAGAGTGGTGTAGTTGAGTCCTGATGTAGATCAATTCTCAGTTTTCTGAGGAACTGCCATAGTGATTTCCATAGTGGCTGTACAAGTTTGCACTACCACCAACAACGAAGGAGTGTTCCCCTTGCTCCACATCTTCACCAGCATGAGCTGTCACTTATGCTATTGATCTTAGCCATTCTGATGGAATCTCAAAGTAGGTTTGATTTGTATTTCCCCAATGGCTAAGGATGTTGAAAATTTCTTTAAGTTTTTCTCAGCCATCTGAGATTCTTCTATTGAAAATTCTCTGTTTAGATATATACCCCATTTTTAATTGGATTATTTGGTTTTTTAATATCTAGTTTCTTACACACTTTATATATTTTGGATACTAGCCCTGTATGGAATGTAGAGTTGGTAAAATGTTTTTCCCATTCTGTAGGCTGCCTCTTTGTCTTATTGATGGTGTCCTTTGCCTTATAGTAGCTTTTCAGTTTCATGAGGTCCCATTTATTAATTGTTGATCTTAGTGCCTGTGCTATCAGTGTTCTGTTCAGAAAGTTGTCTCCTGTGCCAATGAGTTCAAGGCTGCTCCACACATTCTTTTCTATCAGTTTCAGTGTACCTGGTTTTGTGTTGAGGTCTTTGATCCACTTGGACTTGAGTTTTGTGCAGGGTGATACATCCAATTTGACCAATACCATTTGTTGAAGATGCTATCTTTTTTTCCAGTGTGTATTTCTGGCTTCTTTATCAAAAATCAGGTGTCCATAGACATGTGAATTTATGTCTGGTCTTCAGTTAGATTCCATTGATTAACATGTCATGTTTTTATGCCAATACCATGTGGCTCTTCATTACTGTAGCTCTGTAGTACAACTTGAAGCATATCTAGCAGTTCTTTTACTATTTAGGAGTGTTTTAGTTATCCTGTTTTTTTTTTTTTTGTTGTTGTTGTTGTCTTTCCATATGAAGTTGAGGATTGTCTTTTCAAGGTCTGTAAAGAATTGTGTTGGAATTTTGATGGGGATTGTGTTGAATCTGTAGATTGCTTTTGGTAGCATGGCCATTTTACTTTAATCCTACTGATCCATGATCATGGGGAATCATTACATCTTCTGATATCTTCTTCAATTTCTTTCTTCAAAGATTTGAAGTTTTTATCGTACAAGTCTTGGTTAGAGTTACCCCAAGATATTTTATATTTTTGAGGATATTGTGAAGACTGTTGTTTCCCTGATTTCTTTCTTAAGTCTATTTGTCATTTGTGTATAGGAAGACTACTATTTTAGACTACTTTTTTTTTTAGTTGATCTTATATATTGCCACTTTGCTGAAAGTGTTTATCAGTTAGAGTAGTTCCCTAGTGGAATTTTTAGGGTTGCTTATGTATACTATCATGTCATCTTCAAATAGCAGTTCTTTGACTTCTTCCTTACTAATTTGTATCCCCTTGATCTCCTTCAGTTGTCTTATTGCTCTAGCTAGAACTTTAAGCACTATATTGAATAGATATGGAGAGAGTGGACAGCCTTATATTGTTCCTGATTTCAGTGGAATTGCTTGAATTTATCTCTATTTAATTTGATGTTGGCTATTGGCTTGCCATAAATTGCCTTTATCATGTTTAGGTATCTCCCTTGTATCCCTAATCACTTCAGGACTTTTATCACGAAGGGGTGTTGGCTTTTGTCAAAGCCTTTTAGGTATCTAATGAGATGATTATGTTCCTTTCAGTTTACTATATGGTGGGTTACATTTATTGATTTTCATATGTTGAACCATCCCTGTCTCTTGTGTTTTGTTGATGAAGCTTGCCTCTGGAGTTCCTGTTTGCATTCTTAAATTCTTAAATAAAATTCTTTTATTTTTACAAATATGTAGTTGAAGAGGATGCTAATCTTGTGATAGTTGGGGCAAGGGGGTAAAGTCCTCTGTGCATGTAGATAGTTGACTACATCCCAATCGCTACATCATTAGCGATTTCTCCCTGCCTGATAGGAGAGAATTTCGCTCAAATTTTCAACTACGATCATGGAATATGCTTGCTCCTGTGATGGCTACTCTTGGTTGTCCACTTGACTACATCTGGAAAGAACTAAAACCCCAAGCCGCTGGGTGCACCTATGAGGCACTTTCACTGAACTGGATCATTTGAACTAGTAAGACTCATCTTCAATCCAGATCATGAGGTCACAAGACCCACCTTAAATTCGGGTCATTAGATCTCAGAGGACACACCCTAAGTATGGGGTACACCTTCTCCTGGGGCCCATGCAAGGAGCAAGGGAGAGAGAGGCTCACCCTTACTCTATGGCGAGTTCATTCCTTCGCTGGGATTACTCACTTCTTCTTCAGGACTCTGACATATACTCAAGACCAGAGGAGACGTCCAGTCCCGTGAACTAAAGAGCTACTGGATTCTAGGACTTTCTGTTGTTGGACTAGCTGGACCACAGGCAGCAAGCCACTCTAATAAAGCACATATTCATGCTATCAGTTTCGTTCCTCTAGAGAATCATATTTACTCCTGTTTTCTTTTCAGATAACGTCTTGCAGTGTAGCTCAGGCTGGCCTTGAACTCATGGCAATTCTTCTGCCTCTGTCTCTTGGGTGTTGGGGTTACTAGTGAGAGCTACTGTGCTCAGCTTATTTACTTTTATTGCTATGGAATCTCTCACTTTTAATAGAGGGGTAGTTTTGATGTCAACATTTCCCCCCACCATATAAAACAGTATTAAGTATTCTTGGTGGTTTCACTGTCTGAAACTTGTCTTTTCTGTTTGAAGCATCCTTCTCTTCATTGGCTCCAGTTCTTCCTTACTCTATTTTCTCAGATCTCAACGTTTTAGGCCAAATCCCCAGCAAACATCAGATAATAAAACCCAAAGCTGCCGGTTACACGGGGCAGATACTACTTACTTTCTTCATATATTGCTTGCTCCCCATCCCTCTCCAGAAGCTGAGCAGGACTTCATCTTCCCCTCTGGGGGAGGTAGGGATTGAGACCTCGTAGGTTTCCAGTTGGGCATAGGGGTGTAGATAACTGGGATAATATGTATCCAGTTCTGAAAAACATCCTGTGTGCATCTGGGACAAACGAGGGAACTTTCCATTAGAAATACCCTCTCAGTAATGTAAGTGGAGATTGTCCCTAGAGCAGTCTTTCAGCAAGGACCTTGGAAAACTCAGTTCACTCACCCCTTTTCACCCCAAGATAAATTTCCTTCAAAAGAATACCCACCAAGACAATGTTCATGGAAGTGACCCAGCAGCACGTGAGGCTTGGCATTTGAAGATAGTTAGCTCAGAGGCTTAGGCCACCTCTGAGTGTGTTCTCAACCTTCAGGGTTCGGGTTTGGTTTGGGTTAGGTGTTTCGTAATTACCTGCTTCCCATGGATTCCTCTTTATGGAGACCTCTCCTAAACCAGCATCCATGTTAATTTCCTTTATTAGGGACTTCGTCACATCTTCTTTGTTTTAACGGTGATACCTTTTTGTGGTAGCTGACAGCTGCCCACATTGGCTCGAATTTCCCACCTTTTACTCTGTTATCCTTTGCCCTTTACGTTTATATACAGACTTGTTAATACTACACTGGACTGTGAGCTCCACCAGGCCAGGGACCTCTGCATGTCCAAAAGATCTCTTGTTCTTCTAGGCTAGTTCCTCCAGGGCACACCCACAGCCTAACACAGTGCCTGGCATACAGCAGCCAGCCCACAAAATAAGCGACAAAACACAACACAACACAACACAACACAACACAACACAACACAACACAACACAAAACAAAACAAACCCAAAAACCAGCTACAGGAAAGGCTAAACTTCCTTTGCACCCTCCCAGTCTGGGCTCCCACCCAGCAGGCGCTGGGCGGGACGCTCAGAGTTCGGCCTCTCCCGTGACGTCACGCGAGGCGGGACTTCCGGCCGCCCAAGTTTAACAGTCCAGGCGGGAGCCGGAAGCGCAGCGAGGAGCGGGTGGAGCCGGGGCCCCCCGTGTGGTCCCCACGCCTGAGAGGTGAGGTTCCGCCGGACGAGGGGTGGCCGTGAGCACCCGGCTCAGGGCCGCGGAGGGCGGCGGCGGGGGCCCCGGGGTCAGCCGCGCGCCCCCGGCCGAGAGTGGCCCGGGACGGGACGGGACGGGGTCGCGGGCCCGGCTG
This sequence comes from Onychomys torridus, assembly GCF_903995425.1. Lineage (NCBI taxonomy): Eukaryota > Metazoa > Chordata > Mammalia > Rodentia > Cricetidae > Onychomys > Onychomys torridus. Next base: position 13,064,453 of record NC_050462.1, on the reverse strand, counting down.
TCCTGGCTGTCCCGGGCGGCTCGCTCTCTTTCGGGTCCGCAGCCGCCCTGGGCCTGGGGTGCGTCCCGAGGAAAGCGACCCCGGAGAACTCTTCTTCTTCAGAAGAGGTGCAGTTGGTCGCTGTCACTCGACTTCCGCGGGACCCTCTCTGAGCGACTGATGCCACAGGTCCCCCAAGTCCAGCGAGGGTCGCTTAACTCAGCTTTGGGGGACCTTGATCCCCGTTGCACCACACTGCCCAGGAGGCACCTTACGTTTGGTCGTGGAAGCGACTTGTTGCACTTGTGCTGACTGCACTCAAGAGTTCTGCTTTCCTACGCTTTGTTTGTCCTCGAGCAGGGGAACAGGGGGCTTCAGTCACCAACTAGAAACAGTGTCTGCAGTTCAACAGGTGACGCTTTTTAGCAGCCCCTGGCTCGCGCCCTCCTACACCTGAACCGCCCATACACTTCTGTATCTCGAAAGCACAGCCATCGCGGGAGTGTCTGGCTAAAAGTTTTATCCTTTCCCTAAACATTAAATATTTTTGTCAGCTTAAAACATTTTTTCTTGCCGGGCGGTGGTGGCGCACACCTTTAATCCCAGCACTCGGGAGGCAGAGCCAGATGGATCTCTGTGAGTTCGAGGCCAGCCTGGGCTACAGAGAGAGTAGGACAGGCACCAAAGCTATACGGAGAAACCCTGTCTCGAAAAAACAAACAAAAGTATTTTTTTTTTTCTCTTGGGAATGAACGCTTTCTGCCTTAAGCATTTTATCTTGTCCTCTGGAGCCCATTAGTGTGGGGCTTTGTTGATGATTTGTGTGTGTGGGGTCCCGTCTGTGACCACTGTTGGTCAGTGGCATTGGTGGATAAATTCGGCCCCCGCACGTCAACATGTGGAATCAGTTTAGTATGTTGGAGTAGCCTTAAAAAAAAAAGATGTAACCACTTTTTATTAGACTTCAAGTATCAATCAAACTGTGTTGACCTATAAAGAGAGATATATTTTGTGTGGCTACCATAGATTAAAAAAAAAAAAATCACCAATTTAAAAATAGTATATATGCTTGTGCCCTGGTTTTTGTCTATTGACTTTATTAAAAAAAAAAAACAAACAAAAAACAAACTTGTTGCAGCCCACTTCATCCAAATTTATTGCTGTATATTAGTTTTTAGATAGAGGCAGTAGAATTAGTTGTATTGTTGACAGTTTATTATTGGATAATAATACAGTACTCTTTGTTTGTTTGTTTTGTTTTGTTTTTCGAGAAAGGTTTTCTCTGTGTAGCCCTGACTGCCCTTGGAACTCACTCTGTAGACCAGGCTGGCCTTGAACTCAGAGATCCAACTGCTTCTGCCTCCAGAGTGCTGGGACCAAAGGTGTGAACCACCATGCCCAGCTATAATAACAGTCCTTTTTCTTGTACCACCTATACTGACTGAGTGTGGGAGTGTATTTCTTTGTTTTGTTATTTCCTGTGTATTTCTGCATATACTGTCTTCCACACCACCTGTTGCTCTTCAGAGTGCCTGGAGCAGCCCCTGCAGCCCCTTGGATATCTTTCTAGATCACTTTGGCTTTGGCTTGTGACATCACTTCGTTAGAATTATGTGTTTCAGTATCACACTGAATAAAAAGTGAGAGGCGGTGGACCAAGATTTGGTATTGGGACAAGGTGGCAACTTCTGTAATCATGTTGCTAATTGTAGAGTTTGGAAAATTTGGGATACTGGGATTGAGACTTCCAGGAATACTAGATTATGGTACATTTTTTAAAAGATGAGAACATGAGTACATTGTGTGTGTGTGTGTGTGTGTGTGTTGTACTTCTGGATCAGATGTTTCAAATCTATATGAGGAAGCAGACATTGTTATGGGAACAAATAAGACAACAAAAGTTTGATGAAAAAAATTGAATTGGGTGGTGGAATATAGGGTAATTGATAAAAGGGCTACTTTTGCTACAGTAGATAGGGAACCCACGTTTTTGTAGGAGATCAGCCCACATACTTATTTACCCCAGGAACTCTTGAGGAATGACTTAGTTAGAAATAGACAGTGGGGAGAAAACACAGGATAGACTCGGGTGGGCCTAGGTCCTTATCCACTGGTCCAGAACTTTATTCCAATGGGCTATTTATAACAATGCTGAGGAGTGGAGCAAAAGACCTCCCCCTTGCTAGTTAGGCACCTGGTACCCAGGCCTGTGGTCCAATCAACTTCCCATGCAGTCCTGCTGGGTACAACCACTAGGAAACCTCCAACAGCTATTAGAGGCAGAGATATTTGAGCTGAGACCTGAGTGATAAGGAGATGTTTAGGGGAATCTTCGGGGAACTTTTCAGTTAGAGGGCCAGGAAGTGAAGAGACACTAAGATGAGGCTGACCTTGGCTTGATACATAGACACAAGGAAGGCCAGTGTTCAGGTCTAGTGGTCCCAGACAAGAGAGGTAGGAGATCTTCACGGGCATACCTGTCCTGTAAGGTGGGCTGAGGAGGTTGGGTTGGTTGGAGTATGTGATTTGGCTCGTCACTGGATTAGATCACTGGAACTACCTTCTAGTGTGTGCTGTTTGGAATAAAAATGGACAGAAATGGGCAAGTAAAACCACTGCCTTTACATTAGGGACATTTAAGCTTTTCAAAGTTGCTTTTCTGTAATGTGTATGTTCTAAACTTTTTCTAGGCTCAGTCATGCAGGAAAACCTCAGATTTGCTTCATCAGGAGATGATATTAAAATATGGGATGCTTCGTCTATGACATTGGTGGACAAATTCAACCCCCACACGTCACCACATGGAATCAGTTCAATATGTTGGAGCAGCAATAGTATCCTTTTAAAAAATAGTAACCACTTTTTATTAGTCTTCAGTAATCAGTAAAACTGTGTGGGCCCATAAAAAGAAAAGTGTTTTATGTTGCTGCCATAGATTAAAAAAAAAAAATTCAGATAAAAATATTACATGTGCATGTGCTCTTATTTTCTCTGTTGATTTTATTTTAAACAAATTGGTTGTAACCTCCTTCATTCAAGCTTGCTGTATATTAGTCTTCAGCTACAGGTGGTAGAGCTCTGTTGTCTACAGTTATTATTGAATGCACAGAATAAGGAGGGTAATAGAGCAGGGGGAGATTTGAGAATGATTTTCTGTATCTCCATTTGGGTATTTGTGAATCGGATGTAGGATTCAGTGAGAGCTTGGGGGCAGAAGCAAGATGGGGAGGAGATTAAAACAACTGTCCAGTGTTCACATCTTCCTGATGACAAGGAGATTAACATAAAAACAACTGTCCATCTTTCGCATCTTCCTGATGCCATGCTTGGATTTCTCTTTACTGTCCGTGAAGAAAAACAGCACCATTTCCCAGCAGACGAAGTGGGTTGAGGTTTCCCGTGCTTCCTGATTGCTATCCTCCCTGTATTGGTGAGCTTCCAAATGGGTATGGGGGAGCCTGTGAGCTGGGTTTATGATCCCCACATCACTGGCAATTTGGTCTGACAGTTCTTTGTTATGGGGACTTCCCTGGGTGTCGTAAGATGCTAGGAAATGTTCCTGGCCTCTACTACCCAACCTCTGGATGCTTTTAACTCCCAGTTGTGATGGTCCAAAGTGCCTGAAGTTGCTGGACTCACTCTCGGTTGAGAACCTCTGCTGTAGATGAAGTGCTCTTCGTTTTCTTGATGTGAAAATACTCCATGTCATTGGCATGCTAGAAATTAATCTTCTGTGAAACACATACTGTTTTGAAACAACCATTAAGTGTTAAGAATTGTCTGGTTTTTACCAGTATCAAAGTATTAATATTCTTCCTGATGAAAGGGAAACGACAAAGCTTTAAAATATGACTGATTTATGAACAAACGTATTAGGATTTTTTAATCTCCAATGCCTGTTCTTGCACATACATAACAAATGACAACTTTTCTTATTGAATTAAATTTCCCTCTTGATCATCCCTTGATTTCTGCATTGGAGCAGTGAAACCAATTACTTTGATGCTCTATTAATCAAACTTGTGTGAAGAACTCTCCAGCCTGTCGTGTGGAAACTGTTTTAAGGAGAGTGGCAAGTGCAGGAAGCTGATCCTCTCTGATTTTAGTTTTTTTTTTGCCAGAGCTGAGGACCGAACCCAGGGCCTTGCACTTGCTAGGCAAGCGCTCTATCACTGAGCTAAATCCCCAACCCCTAGTTTTGGGTTTTTTGTTTTGTTTTTTTGAGACAGGGTTTCTCTGTAGTTTTGGTGCCTGTCCTGGATCTTGCTCTGTAGCCTAGGCTGGCCTCAAACTCATAGAGATCTGCCTGGCTCTGTGTCCTGTGTGCTGGGATTAAAGGTGTGCGCCACCACCGCCCGGCTTATTTTTAGTTTTTAATTGTGTTAACAGTTTCTTTTGGGGGGGAAGGGGGGACTGTTTAAGAAAAGAAACAATTCTTAATAGGCTGTGTTTTTTTCTGCTCAGCTTGGTTTCAGGGAGTGTCACCAGGAGCTGGCATTGATGGCTGGTGTGGCAGTGAGGGAGTGCCGTGTGACTTTCAGAAGCTGGTCCTAGTTCAGTGCGGAGGGCTTCATGTTAGCCACACTCCATTCATGAAGCTGTGGTTCTTCCATGTCAGTTGTTACTGAAGAACAGAGTTCTAGACGCAGCGACTTAGGGTTCCAGTATGTAAGATTCAAGAGCAGCTTCAGGATGAGATGCCAGGGGAGTTCTTTATTCTTTTGGTTTCTTTAGCTGATGCTCCACGCTCCTCTCATGACTTCTAAAACTACAAGAACAACTTAGAATCTAGTTTCCCCTCTTCCTGTGGTTCTTTTTCTGTGCCCTAAGGGATGAAATGTGGTAAACAAAGGAAGAAGCTGATGTTGGTAGAACTTATTTTATTTTACCCAGAAGTGATGTGTGCATATTGCCCTGTAATTGGTAGGGGAACTTCCACTCAACACTTACCAGGGCTTGCTCATTTCAGAGATGTTGCAAATACTTGGCCTGTAAAAGCAAGGTTATAGTTGAGTTTGAAGGGAAGAGCATTGGCGACTAGCTCTGTGGATTTTGGCCCTGTGCTGATTCATTTGATAATCCACAAACCAGAGAAACTTGGACTCTGTGTTTTTATGATGAGCAGTTTGTGTCAATGGCAGCTTACCTGTTAACCTGGACTCTTCATTCTTAGGGTAGAAGGTGACACTCCATCCTTGACTCAGACGGGGACTTCTTTTCTTAGCTAGAAGGTGACAACTGTATCCTTGAGTCCAGTGGAGACTTCATTCTTAGGGTAGAAGGTGACACTCTATCCTGAGTCCAGTGGAGACTTCATTCTTAGTGTAGAAGGTGACACTCTATCCTTGACTCCAATGGAGACTTCATTCTCAGGCTAGAAGGTGACAGTCTATCCTGAGTCCATGGAGACTTCATTCTCAGGGTAGAAGGTGACACTCTATTCTTGACTCCAGTGGAGACTTCATTCTTAGGGTAGAAGGTGACACTCTATTCTTGACTCCAGTGGAGACTTCATTCTTAGGGTCGAAGGTGATACTCTATCCTGACTCCAGTGGAGACTTAATTCTCAGGGTAGAAGGTGACACTCTATCCTGAGTCCAGTGGAGACTTAATTCTCAGGGTAGAAGGTGACACTCTATCCTGAGTCCAGTGGAGACTTCATTTTAGGGTAGAAGGTGACATTCTATCCTGAGTCCAGTGGAATTCAGAATAGATGAATAGGGTGTAGCTCAGTTGTTAGAGGCTTGCCTAGCATGAATGAAGCCCTAGGTTTGATTATAAGAATCATGTTAAATCAGGCGTGGTGGTAAGTGCTTGTAATCTTAGCATTTGGGAGGTAGAGATAGGAGAGTCAGAATCTCAAGGTCATTCTGGGCTAAAAAGTGAGTTTTGAAGGCAGCCTAAGATATTTGAAACTGTCTCAAAAACAAGAACAAAAAATTGTTCCAATCCATGGTCTATTCATAAAATATCTTAGTATTATGCTCACTGACCAAAATAATAGAGCAAGGATCATCTAGACGTTTCCATTGCTTCCATGCATAGACTTTGCTTCCTGAAAGTTGAAAGTTTAAAATTCCCGTATTCTGGAGACAAGAAGATGGCCCAGAGGGTGAGGATCCTTCTTAATCATTCTGGTTTAAAATACTTACATTGTTTTGTGTTCACTTATTACTCATGTGTAATTTATATAGACTAAGGTAATTAACTTAAAGCTAAATTTGTATAACATAAGCAGTTTCTATTTAACCACACCCATTTGTGTTTACTATACTTGTTCTTAATATATCCATGGTTGACGCACTTGTGACTGCGATCTAGTCCCAAGAAGACATCACCTTCGTTTTCTGCTGGAAGGAGAAGAGTGGTGTGCATACTGGCTTTCTAACTGAAGTTGGTACTGAGCACTGGCTTAGTCAGTCAGTCCCCTGGGCAGACTTTGTCCACGACAAAGCTGGTTATTATTTTCATGTGCTGCTTGTATCCTGTTCTTAACTCTGAAGGATAAAATTAGACCTTCTGGCCCACCCTGGGAAAGGAGTGTTTCACAAGGGCTAAGTGGCTTTCAAATGATAGTGTAGCCAGAAGGGATGGTTCTCCCTGCCATCCAGAAAAAGAGAATTCGTAATTAGCGACGGAACCATTTTGAAAGCTGTGTATGACCTGTCTTGGTGTTGGCATACTTGACTGTGCTCTGTGACCATAGTTGGGCGCTGTGGGTGTCCATGGACTGTTTGATGCTTCTTAACTCTTCATTTAGATAACTTCCTAGTGACAGCCTCTTCCAGTGGTGACAAAATAGTGGTGTCAAGTTGCAAATGTAAACCGGTTCCACTTTTGGAGCTTGCTGAAGGGGTAAGTTTGCTTTTTAAACCATTTAAAATCTCAGTTTTGCTTAAATGACAATGACTTACTTGTGTTGGTTCTTTGTGTTTAAAAACATTTTTCTCCTCAACCCCGAATACTACAGTACCAGGTGGCATGTGTATGCTTACTTGAAAGGCTGTGAACTAAGGTTATATTGAGTCCCTAGCTTCTGTGTCCCCTCCTGTTGATGTGTGACTTAGGTCACTAGGTTGACTTGGCCATATGAACTCTCATGATGGAGCTGTCCTGCTGACTGGGTGCATGATCATCAACAGAAGCCTAGTTCTCAAGGTATCCTTCCACTTTAGATGCTGAGCACTTAGGACACAGGGACCTGCTGGGGCCTTAAGCACCTGGAACAGATCAGCTTTCCAGTGAGTCCTGGGCCCATGGCACACAATGAACACTGTGCCTTTATCCTTTTGTTTTTTAAGTTCATTCAGTATAATACTGGTTTCTTCCTTTTCATTCACACATTCACAAAAGCTATTCTTCAAAGAGAATGCCACCTAAACAGAAAGGTGTGCCTTACTCTAGTCTTGCTTCTCTCTCTCTCTCCAGCTTAAATCTCACTTCCAGCCCAGGCGAGGAAGCTTAGACATGTCTAAGGGTAGACTGGGAGTTTGAGGCAGATGGGGCTAAGTAAAGTTGAAGAAGAGACTGTCCCTGGTCAGTAGACAGACTGCATTCTTCAAGACAGGAGGTACAGCAATCTTGGGATGTTTGGGTCCTTCAAAAGTGGCCAGCAGGCTGCCATTGAATTTAACGCTGAAGGCAATTCAGTTCCTCCGACCTTCATAACTGGATGCTCTTTCATGCATTGTGTTTTCAAATCAGTGTTAACACCTCTGCCCTCTTTCCCCCCTCTGGATCTGTTCATTTATTAATTTGTTTATTTTAGACAGAGTCTCTCCATGTAGTCCTGGCTGTCTGGAACTTGCTGTTTAGACCAGGCTGACCTTGAAATCATAGAGAGATGCCTGCCCTTGCTGCCTCAGTGTTTGGATTACTATGACGCCCTACTTCTCCTTTGGAAAAACGTATACTTTGTACTTGCACACTTCAGGTTCTAGTCTATGCTCTACTGCTTTAACAGAGGACGTATGCAAATGTGAGTCATGGTTCTGAGGACGTGGTGGATATTCCGTTATTTGTGTAGTTTAGCCCTCCCCACTTCAACACATGACATTGTGAAGCAGGTACACAAATACTTCTGAAAGCTCTTTGCAAACAGTGGTTTCGAACTCTTTATGAGGAATTTCTTATAACACATCTGGCCATTATTTTGGTGGGGTCCCAGCCCTGTTAACACTCATGCCACTTAAGCTCTCAGGCCCCTTCTACTTGGGGAAAGAAATTTCCACCCTACTTACTTTAAAATTATTTTTAGAATGAAATTTAACTTCTTGACTTTGTTTTTAATTCTGCGTATTTCCTCTTCGAAGTGGACAGATTGGTGTTAGCAGTATTATAATGGCTTTGGTGGGCTACAAAATAACTTTTAAATGTAAGGTTTAAAAAATGATGTCTGTTGATTTTTTATTTTGTCCTATGGGTACAGGATTCCTATATAGCATACAATTTCTATTAATTATTTAAGTTCATTAGACGCATTAATAATATATTAACATAAAAAGGACTTCTTTCTGTCAACAAGGTAAGCCAGTTTTAAGTATAGATTTTGTTTTGATACCTTAACAATAATTGTACTATGACAGCTGGCATCCACTATATCAATCTATTGTGGACAACATTTTATCTATTTCTTTTAAAAGTTATTTTAATGGTTATTAGAAATTTTTGATTTGCAATGCAGTAGATTCTAAAGTAAATCTTACTCCTTCAGACTTGTTCTTTCCTAGGATGGTGCCTGCAAGAACATTTTTACTAGAGTTAAAACACTGATGTGCGTGCGTGCGTGTGTGTGTGTGTGTGTGTGTGTGTGTGTGTGTGTGTGTGCGTGTGCGTGTGCGTGTGCGTGTGTGTGTGTGTGTGTGTGTGTGTGTTGTTCTTTTTTATATGTGTTACTTGATGCTGTTGGTTAACATCCAGTGGGGTTGTGGAAAGGGTACCGTCTGTAAGCGTCTTTGGAGCACAGACTGTTCTGGGGATGCCTGACTCTCAGGGTAGGAACCGTTGATCTAGTACTCATCTCAAAAATGTGAGGTCGCTTGCCTAAGCCTGCACAATTTGTCGTTTGGCTAAGTCATGGAGTCTTTCCTTTGGACTTCATTCTGTGTTTGATAGCCCAGACAAATATTGGCTCTGACAGCAGGTTGATGGGTTTGGGGCTTCTTGTAGGTGTGCTTGTGAGTCACTGAAAACCATTATACCCAGCTCTGGCTTGCTTTTTACATTTTTTTGTCCACTGTATTTGGGGGCATGGGCTTTCAGGAAGCAGGAAAACTAGCTGGGAAGTAAAGTTTGGGTTAGTGCTAGTAATAGATTTGGATGCAGGGAGGCATGTGGAGTTTATTGTAGGATTGGAGTTTATAGACCTGGTTGATCAGTTGGGACCTGGGTGACGAGGAATGGAGGGCTATTCTGCACCTTCACCTTGATAATTTGTGCCCTAGCTAAGTTGAGGAGGGAAATGCGGCCGGGTTGTTTTGTTTACATGTTTATGCATGTGTTTGTATATGGTGGTAGATTTCTCAGCGACCTCACAGTCACTCAGAAAATGCTCAACTACTGAGTCATTCCACTAGCCCCGAAGACTGGATTTGCTGAGATGCTTAAGACTCCTTGGGGTGAGATTGGCTAGGAGACTTGGGGCATGTGTCCTGATATGTTTAAAACCTTTTCTCATCTGTAAAATGGGGGTCTGTGCTAGAATTAATTAATTAATTTGGGTTTTCAAGGTAGGGTTTCTCTGTGTAGCCCTAGCTGTCCTGGAACTCACTCTGTAGATCAGGCTGGCCTCAGTTGCTTGCCTCTGTTTCTAAACTGCTGAGATTAAAAGCATGCGCCACCACTGCATGGCTTAGAAATTATTTAAAGGTCGTATGTTTAGCATTTTCTGAGCAGAGAGTAATTTTAAGATGTTGTATAGAGATCCTAGAGCAGGTCTTAGCAAGGGGAGATAGTGAGCTCATGCTTAATGGGAGGCCAAGGCTCACTGGTGTTTCTCAGGCTTACTCTCAGGCTACCCTTCAGTAAAGAACACCACCAGTTTTTGATTTTCTTAACATCTGAAGATGAATAAGCTGTTGGATCCCTATAAAGGATGAGGAGAGGCGAATTTTTAGTTGCGGAAATTTTTAGTTGCAAGTATTAGTGTCTTTTTGCCTTGTAATTCAGCAGATTCATTGTCCTGCTTACCGTGTTGGGTGAGATGAGACTATATCATCTCTGGGCCCTGGTAAACTAATTTTGTTTGTTTGTTTGTTTCTTTTGTTTAACTAGCAAAAGCAGACATGTGTCGATTTAAATTCCACATCAATGTATTTGGCAAGTGGAGGCCTAAATAACACTGTTAATATTTGGGATTTAAAGTCAAAACGAGTTCATCGTTCTCTTAAGGTAAGTGAATATATTTTAAATATTTATAGAATGAGCAGCTCACACTCTGTTTAGAATGGTTACCAAACTTTGCCCTCAGAATTGAAGTGCTTTATAAAGTGAGACTTACTTAGGGAAAACATGGGTGCTGTCTAGCTGAAATGTTTTCCTCATAGAATTGTTGATGCATGTTGCCTTTCCCTTACTACTTTTTTCATGCGTTCATAAAATTCTCCTGTTTTGAATGAACTACTTCCCTGGGCTTTTCTTTTTCGGAGGTGTAGTTTTGTCATCAGGTTTTTGTTTTTGTTTTGGTTTTGGAAAAGTGTGTGGTTCTAGAGTTCAGTAACCAGAGTTGAGGATTCAGCCTGTTAGTTCTGGGGTGTGTGTGGCCGCCACTGTTGATGGTATTTTTGCTTGTATATCTTTAAACTTGGTAATGAAATAGTTCTTAAAATAATTTACTATTTAAAATTCATGTTCCCTTGGGCAGTTCTTTGTAGGTTCAGAAAATAAACATTCATCTCAGTAAGGTCTGTGGTTAAGACTTTCGTCACTCTACTTTTTGCTTTTTTAATATTTAGAAGGGGAACTACAAAGTTATTTTTGAGTTTGTCATTTAAAAAGATTTAATATGAAAAATATAAATAATTGTATATTTGTACTCTCCTGCAGGGAGTACACAGAAAAGAACTTCCTTTAACTGTTACATTGTGGCCAGTACTGTTTGACCTGCTCTCCCGTCATCCCATCTCCAGCAGTCTGTTTTGTAGTAAATACCAGACATTTTGCTGTACATCTTAGCATCATTGAGTTAATTCTAAAGGTGCTATTTGGAGAGTGGTACTTTCTCTCTTTCTCTCTCATAACTAAACAGAAAAGTGATCCCATAATTGCTTTTGTGTTCTTTTTGGAAGGTTATTGTTTAAGTGTGGCTAAACTTGAAGCCTCTTTAAACTCGGCTACGGAAAAAGACAGGTAACTGAAGAGTTGTCGCTAATGAAATAGTTAGCTTTTGTCACATCCCTTAATGAGCTAGCTGTTGTGCTTGCACATGCTGCTGCTGTTTATTTCAGCAACTGCAGAGCAGCAAGCAGTATTCTCATGTGCAGATGGAGAAACCGAGTCAGATGCTAAAGATCTGGTTCTTTGTCAGCTTCACAGAGGTCCTTGCAAGTGCAGACCCTGCTCTTCCTGTAGTATTTTGATTGTGCACTATTTGAGTTCACATTGCTTAGTGGGGTGTTTCTTTCTGAATAGGGGTTGTCTTACAGAGCTGAGAAGAGGTGAGCCTTTGATCCGTTGGTCAGTTTTTTGACATTTGATTGGTACATAGTAGATGTTTCCTGATGATGTATTTTCCACAGCTGGGATTAGGAAGATACCTGCTCCTTTTCTAAGTGGCAGAAATTCTGTTGGATGACATGCTCTTAGTTCCCTGTGATAACATTGCACACAGTGATGCTTATTTCTTTGCATTAACTACAACCCCCCCCCCCCCCCATGAACACTTGGTCTTTGGTGGAAGAGAGGGAATGTTTGAAGATTGTTTGATAAAGTTGCAATGTAAGTGTAATGTCCTAGCCACACTGGTCTTGATAGTCTGTTAGTTATTTTGTATCAAGTTTAGTATATTTATCTTAGTGAATGACAGAGCACTATATTGTTAAAAAAGCAAAACAAAAAACCCACCCTCCTAACTCAGATCAGTGTTAAATGTTCCTGCTAAACACCTCTGACTCGATGTTTGGAAGCAATCCTGTGACTCAGTTTCTTCAAAGTCTTGGACTTTTCACTCCCTCAGAGTAGATGCTGTTCACATTTAAGAGGCGGTCTGCTGTGTTGGGAGGGCTTTGGAGTTTGACTTGGAGTTGAGTGCTAGTCTGTCTCTGAGCACGTCTGTGAGGTGGCCCCAGCCTCCTAAGCTGTAGTGTGTCGAGTGCCTCATCTGTAAGCGGGGAATGACTTTGAAGGATTGACTAGTTAGCTGTCCCATGGCTCGGATGTGTCTTTGCTTTTCTCCCACTTTGTCACGTCTGCTGTCCTTCCTTTCCCCTTAACTTAGCTCTTCTTTTGTTTATTTGCTCGTTTGCCATTTGAGGTAAGACTTGCCATATAGCTCAGGGTAGCCTAGAACTCTGTGTAGTACAGGCTAGTCTTGAGCTCCTGATTACAAGTGTATACTGCCACTTGCCACTCTCATCCTGTCTCTAAGGTTGGACTCAGTTTTCTCTCTCTCTCTGTCAGTTCAGGTGACAGTGATACCTTTCTTCTTCTTCTGACCCCTTGACGTCACTGTTTATTTAGCATTTATTCTGTCATTTTGGTGCTAATTTCAGTGGCCTCATAATATTCAGTTGTGCAATAATATTCAAGAGCAAACATTTAACGTGAAATAAACGTTGTCTATATTCAGTTGTGCAATAATATTCAAGAGCAAACATTTAACGTGAAATAAACGTTGTCTATCAGTGGAAGTCAGTTCTCTAAGGTGAACGTTAAGTCAGTTACCCTTTGAAAATGGTTATTGTTTCAGAGTTCGTGGACATGTAATATGGCTCTGAAAACCTGACTTCTGAGGATTAACTGACAGCTGTGCTCTTTCCATTCATCACAATATGGGGGTTAATTCTTGTGTTCATTTCTTTCAGGATCATAAAGGTGAAGTAACTTGTGTGGCATACAATTGGAATGATTGCTACATTGCTTCTGGGTCTCTCAGTGGTGAGATCATTTTGCACAGCGTAACCACTAATATATCCAGTACACCTTTTGGCCATGGGAGTAGCCAGGTACAGTATGGTTTTTTTAAAAAATAAAGCTGATAAGTTATATTTTGAATTACTTTACATAAGAAAATAAATTTATTTTTTTCTTTAAAAAAATTTTTTATTAAGAGATTTTCTATTAGTTTTACATATCAACCACAGATTTCCCTATCCTCCCTCCACCCCCCCCCCCCCAGCCTTTCCCCCAGCCCACCTTCCCATTCCCACCTCCTCCAAGGTAAGTTCTCCCTCCCCTGGTGAGTCAGCAGAGCCTGGTACATTCAGTTGTGGCAGGCCCAATCCTCTCCTCCCTGCACCAAGACTGAGCAAAGTGTCTCAGCATAGGCACTAGGTTCCAAAAAGCCAGCTCATGCACTAAGGGCAGGTCCTGGTCTCACTGCTGGTCTCACTGTCTGGGGGCCCCCTAAACAGTTCAAGCTAAACAACTGTCTCACTTATCCAGAGGGGCTGATCCAGTTCCATGGGGGCTCCTCAGCTATTGGTTTACAATTCATGTGTTTCCACTAGTTTGGCTATTTGTCCCTGTGCTTTTTCCAATCATGGTCTCAATATCTCTTGCTCATATAATCCCTCCTCTCTCTTGCTGATTGGACTCAAGGAGCTTTGCCTGGGGCTTGGCCGTGGATCTGTGCATCTGCTTCCATCAGTCACTGGATGAGGGTTCTATCATGTCATTTATGGTGTTCGGCCATCCGATCACCAGAGTAGGTTAGCTCAGGCACCCTCTTGACCATTGCGAGTAGTCTATAGTGGAGTCATCTTTGTGGATTCCTGGGGACCTCTAGCACTCTGTTTCTTCCTATTCCCATAGTGTCCTCATTTATCTTGGTATCTCTTTCCTTGTTCTCCCATTCTGTTCCTGATCCAGCTGGGACCTCCCGCTTTCCTAAGCTCTCTTTCTCCTGACCCTTGCTCCCCATTACCTCCCCTCACCCCCAGTGTGCTCATGTAGGTCTCATCCATTTCTCTGTCGCTGGGTGATCCCTCTGTCTTTCTTAGGGTCCTCTTTACTAGGTGGCCTCCCTAGAGCTGTGGGTTGCAGTCTGGTTATCTTTTGCTTTACATCTAGTATCCACTTATGAGTGAGTACATACCATGTTTGTCTTTCTGAGTCTGGATTGCTATGGGCTGTCCTGTATGCTGTAAATATATGTTGCTATGGTTGATTCATAAATAAAACACTGATTGGCCAGTAGCCAGGCAAGAAGGGTAATGTAGGTGGGACAAAGAGGAGGAGAATGCTGGGAGGTTGAAGGCTGAGGCAGGGCTACCATGAGGAGCAGGATGTAAAGTACCACTAAGCCACGAGCCACATGGCAAGGTATAGATTAATAGAAATGGGTTAATTTAATATACAAGAACTAGATAGCAAGAAGCCTGAGCCATTAGGCCAAACAGTTTAAATAATGTAAGCATCTGTGTGTTTATTTGAGTCTGGTGGCTGTCAGCCCAGGCGGGACTGGAGATAACTCCAGCTACACTGGGTTACCTCACTCAGGATGATATTTTCTAGTTCCATCCATTTGCCTGCAAACCTCATGATGTCATTGTTTTTCTCTGCTGAGTAGTACTCCATTGTGTATATGTACCACATTTTATCCATTCTTCAGTTGAAGGGCATATAAGTTGTTTCCAGGTTCTGGCAATTACAAATGATGTTGATATGAACATAGTTGAGCATGTGTCCTTGTGGTATGATTGAGCATTCCTTGGGTATATGCCCAAGAGTGGTATAGCTCTTGAGGGAGATTGAGTCCCAATTTTCTGAGAAAGCGCCATACTGATTTCCAAAGTGGCTGTACAAGTTTGCATTCCCATCAACAGTGTAGGAGTGTTTCCCTTGCTCCACATCCTCTCCAACATAAGCTGTCTTTAGTGTTTTTGATTCTTCAGTGTTTTGATCATAGCCATTCTGACAGGTATAAGATGGTATCTCAGAGTCATTTTTTATTTGCATTTCCCTGATGACTAAGGATGTTGAACAATTCCTTAAATGTCTATTAGCCATTTGAACTTCCTTTGTTTAGAATTCTCTGTTTAGTTCTATAGCCTATTTTTAATTGGACTGTTAAGTATTTTGATGTCTAGTTTCTTGAGTTCTTTATATATTCTGTATATCAGCCCTCTGTCAGATGTGGGGTTGGTGAAGATCTTTTCCTATTCTGTAGACTGTCATTTTGTCTTAATGACCATGTCCTTTCCCCTACAAAAGCTCAGTTTCAAGAGGTCCCATTGATTGATTGTTTCTCTCAGTGTTGTGCTATTGGTGTTATATTTAGGAAGTGATCTCCTGTGCCAATGTGTTCAAGACTACTGCCTACTTTCTTTTCCATCAGGTTCAGTGTAACTGGATTTATGTTGAGGTCTTTGATCCACTTGGATTTAAGTTTTGTGCACAATGACAGATATGGATCTATTTCCAATCTTCTACATGTTGACATCCATGCCAGCACCATTTGTTGAAGATGCTTTCTTTTTTCCATGGTAGAGTTTTGGCTTCTTTGTCAAAAGTTAGGTGTTCATACATGTGTGGATTAATGTCAGGGTCTTCAGTTTGGTTCCATTGGTCTACATGTTGGTTTTTATGCCAGTACCAATCTGTTTTTATTACTGTAGCTATATAGTAGAGCTTGAAGTCAGGGATCGTGATGCCTCCAGAGGTTGTTTTATTATACAGGATTCTTTTGGCTATCCTGGTTTTTTTGTTTTTCCATATGAAGTTGAGTATTGTTCTTTCCAGGTCTGTGAAGAATTGTGTTGGGATTTTGATGGGGATTGCATTGAATCTATGGATTGCTTTTGGTAAGATTGCCAGTTTTACTATGTTAATTCTAACTAACCAAAAGCATGGGAGATCTTTCCATTTTCTGATATCTTCTTCAATTTCTTTCTTCAGGTACTTAAAGTTTTTGTCATACAGGTACTCCACTTGCTTAGTTAGAGTTCCCCAAGGTATTTTATATTATTTGTGGCTATTGTGAAGGGTGATGTTTCTCTGATTTCTTTCTCAGCCCATTTGTCATTTGTATATAGAAGGACTACTGATTTTTTTTTTTTTTTGAGTTAATCTTGTATCCTGCCACATTACTGAAGGTGTTTATCAGCTGTAAGAGTTTCTTCGTTGAAATTTTGGGGTCACTATGTATACTATCATGTCATCTGCAAATAGTGAAAATTTGACTTCTTCCTTTCCAATTTATATCCCTTTGATCTCCTTTTGTTGTCTTATTGCTTTAGCTAGAACTTCAAGTACTATATTGAATAAATGTGGGGAGAGCAGACAGCCTTGTCTTGTTGCTGATTTTAGTGGAATTGCTTTGAGTTTCTCTCCCTTTACTTTCATGTTGGCTGTTGGCTTGCTGCAAATTGCCTTTATTATGTTTAGTTATGTTCCCTGTATTCCTGATTCCAAGAACTTTATCATGAAGGGGTGTTGGATTTTGTCAAAGGCCTTTTCAGCATCTACTGAAATGATCATGTGGTTTTTTTTTTTTTCTTTCAGTTTGTTTATATGGTGTTTTACATTGAGAGACTTTTGTATGTTGAACCAACCTTGCATCTCTGGGATGAAGTGTACTTGATCATGGTGGATAATTGTTTTGATATGTTCTTCGAGTCTGTTTGCCAAAAATTTTTTGTTTTTGTTTTTTGAGACAGGGTTTTTCTGTGTAGCTTTGTGCCTTTCCTGGAACTCACTTGGTAGCCCAGGCTGGCCTTGAACTCACAGAGTTCCACCTGGCTCTGCCTTCCGAGTGCTGGGATTAAAGGCATGCGCCACCACCGCCTGACTGCCAATATTTTATTAAGTATTTTTGCATCAATGTTCATGAGGGAGATCAGTCTGTAGTTCTCTTTCTTTGTTGCATCTTTGTTTGGTTTAGGAATCAGGGTAATTGTAGCCTCATAGAAGGAGTTTGGTAACGTTCCTTCTGTTTCTATTGAGTGGAACAATTTAAAGAGTATTGGTATTAAGTCTTCTTTGAAGATCTGGTAGAATTCTGCATTGAAACCATCTTGTCCTGGGCTTTTTTTGGTTGGGAGACTTTTAATCACTGTTTCTATTTCCTTCGGGGCTATTGGTCTATTTAAATAGTTTATCTGGTCTTCATTTAACTTAGATATGTGGTACCTATCCAGAAAACTATCCATTTCTTTTAGATTTTCCAATTTTGTGGTGTTGCTGAAGTTTTCTCCAGTCCTGCCTGGCCCACGGTCAGGACGAATCTCTCTCACCTGCCAGTCCCGCAGCCGCTTAGACCAAAACAGAGTAATCATACAGAGACTTGTATTGCTTGCAAACTGTATGGCCATGGCAGGCTTCTTGTTATCTAGTTCTTCTATTTTAAATCAACCCATTTCTATTAATCTATACTTTGCCACATGGCTCGTGGCTTACGGGTACTTTTGATCCTGTTCCTTATTGTGGTGGCTGTCAGCATCTCCTCCCTCTCGGCTTTTCTGTTCCCCGAATTCCTCTTCTCTGCTAGTCCCGCCTATATACTTCCTGCCTGGTATAATCAGGCTAATCAGTGTTTTATTTATCAATCAATCATCCACAGCATTGTAGAGTACAGGTTTTTGAAGTATGACCTGATGATATTCTGGATTTCCTCATTGTCTGTTGTTAAGTTTCCCTTTTCATTCCTGATTTTGCTAATTTGGATGCTCTCTCTCTTCCTTTTGGTTAGTCTGGATAAGGGCTTGTCTTTCTTGTTGATTTTCTCAAAGAACCAACTCTTTGTTTCATTTATTCTTTGTATTATTCTCTTTGTTTCTATTTTATTCATTTCAGCTCTCAATTTGATTATTTCCTGGCGTCTATTCCTCCTGGGAGATTTTGCTTCTTGTTCTAGAGCTTTCAGGTGTGCTAAGTCACTAATGTGAGATTTCTCCAGCTTCTTTATATGGGCATTCAGTGCTATGAATTTTCCTCTTAGCACTGCTTTCATAGTGCCCATAAGTTTGGGTATGTAGTATATTCATTTCCATTGATCTCTAGGAAGTCTTTAATTTCTTTATTTCTTCCTTGACCTATTGGTGATTCGGTTGAGCATTATTCAGTTTCCATGAGATTGTAGGCTTTCTGTGATTTTTGTTGTTGAAATCTAACTTTAAACCATGGTGGTCTGATAGAATATAGGAGGTTATTCTAGTTTTTTTGTATCTGTTGAGATTTGCTTTGTGACTGAGTATGTGGTTGATTTTAGAGAAGGTTCCATGGGGTGCTGAGAAGAAGGTATATTCTTTTTTGTTAGGATGGAATGTTCTGTAGATATTGATTAAATCCATTTGAGTCATAACATCAGTTAAGCCCCTTATTTCTCTGTTAAGTTTTGATTTGGCAGATTTGTCCAATGGTGAGAGTGGGGTATTGAAGTCTCCCACTATTAATGTGTGATTTAAGCTTTAGTTAATGTTTCTTTTACATATGTGGGTGCCCTTGTATTTGGGGCATAAATGTTCAGAATTGAAACTTCATCTTGGTGGATCTTTCCTGGGATGAGTATGCAATGCCCTTCTTGATCTCTTTTGATTGATTTTAGTTTGAAGTCTATATTGTTGGATATTAGGATGGCTACACCAGCTTGCTTCTTAAGACCATTTGATTGGAAAAAACTTTTCCTAGCCTTTTATTCTGAGGTAGTATCTATCTTTGAATTTGAGGTGTGTTTCTTGTATGTAGCAGAAAGATGGGTTCTGCTTTCATATCCATTCTGCTAGCCTGTGACTTTTTCTAGGTGAATTAAGTCCATGGTAATTAAGGGATATTAATGACCAGTGATTGTTCTTTCCTGTTATCTTTTGGTGGTAGTGTGTGTGTATTTCTCTTCTTTGGGGTTTACTGCTGTGGTGTTATCTATTGCCTGTGTTTTCATGGGTGTATCTGACTTCCTTAGGTTGGAATTTTCCTTCTAGTGCTTTCTGTAGGGCTGGACTTGTAGATAGGTACTGTTTAAATCTTGTTTTGTCTTGGAATATCTTGTTCACTCAGTCTATGATGATTGAAAGTTTTGCTGGGTATATTAGTCAAGGCTGGCATCCATGGTCTCTTAGTGTCTGCATTATATCTGTCTAGGTCCTTCTGCCTTTCAAAGTCTCCATTGAGAAATCTGGTTTTATTCTGATGGGTTTGCCTTTATAAGTAACTTGGCCTTATTCCTTTGCTGCTCTTAATATTCTTTCTTTATTCTGTAGGTTTAGTTGTTTAATTATTAGTGGCAAGGGGACTTTTTGTGGGGGGATCTAGTCAGTTTGGTGTTCTATAGGCTTCTTGTATCTTCATAGGCATTTCCTTCTTTAAGTTGGGAAAGTTTTCTTCTATGATCTTGTTGAATATATTTTCTGTGCTTTTGAGTTGGTATTCTCCTCTTTCTATCCCTCTTATTCTTAGGTTTGGCCTTTTTATGGTGTCCCAGATTTCTTGGACATTTTGTGCTATAACGTTTTTGGCTTTGGTATTTTCTTTGAATGAAGAATCTATTTCCTGTATTGTATCCTCTACACCAAGATTCTCTCTTCCATCTCTTGTATTCTGTTTATGCGTGCAACTGTGTTTCCTGTTCGTTTACTCAGATTTCCTATTTCTGACATTCCCTCTGTTTGTGTCTTCTTCATTGTTTCTATTTCCCTTTTCAGGTCTTGAACTGTTTCTCTCACATGTTTAATTGCTTTTTTATTTTTATTTTTATTTTTTGGGCTTTCTTTAAGGGATTTATTGGTTTCTTCCAATTTTTTATTTGTCTTTTCCTCTATTTCTTTATTGATTTCTTTCAATTTTTTGTTTGTCTTTTCCTTAATATCATCTTTTCTTGAAAGGCCTCCAAGCATCTTCATGATGCTGTTCTTAAGGTCGCTTTCTTCTGCTTCTTCTACATTGTGATGTTCAGGTCTTGTTGTTGGAAGAGGGCTAGGTTCTGGTGATGCTCTATTGGTCTTTATGTTGTTGTATGTATTTTTGCCTTAACGTCTGCCCATCTCCTCCTTTAATAGGTATAAGAGGTGCCTGTGTCTGAGTGAGTTGCTGTTGGTCCACTCTGTGCTTGTTGTGTCTGTGTCTCAGGGGGTTCCTCTGGGTCCAGTCTTAGCTCTTGGTCTAATCTGTCTCAGGGAGCTGCTCTTGGGTCAACCCAAGCTCGTTGGTTCTGTGACTCATGGAGCCGCTCTTGGTCTTATCAGGGCTCTTGGTCCAGTCAGAGCTGACGGATTCTGTGTGTCAGGGAGCCTTTCTTGGTTCAATGAGAGGTGGCAGATTCTGTCTTAGAAAGCCACTCTTGGTCTAATGAGGGCTGGCGGTTTCCCTGTCTCAGGAGGTCACTCTTGGTCCAGTGAGAGCTGGCTGTTTGGTTTCTGTGCCTCGGGAAGTTTCTGGGCTCTGAGGGGGATGGGTATTGGGGCAGGTCGTGTAGATTTCAGGGTCCAGTGGGAGTTTTGGTGAGGGGGGCCTCCCACAGGAGTTTTGCCTGCTGGCCAGCAACTGGGACAGAGTTGGGTGGGGGTTCCCCATAGTTTATTTTTTTGACATTTAAAATTTTTATTTAGCTTGATTGGAAATGTCTAGCTAATGTTTAATGATAGTGTTTGAAAATGATAAAGTAAGCTGATACATACTAGAATGCTTGTATGAATTCATTTATATAGTAAGTATTTGATCTTTTTATGCTTTAACTGTATTTTTAACAAAATGCAACTATTTGCTAATAATATAATCCTAAAACTAGGATTTTAACCATTCCATGGCATTTCTATTACATAAATGTTGCATAATTCAGAGTATGGGCCATAAGACAGATACATATATTCATGCTGTTCTCTGAACAGGGCATTATTTTATTTAGATAGAACCAAGTAAATTTTGAAAGAAAAAAAAAAGAAAACCTTTTTCTTTCTTTTTTTAAAAGCATGTGGTAGTTAATAGGAAAAAGCTTACTCATATGTTTCAGATTAGTAAACTTTTTTTTTTTTTTTTTTTTTTTTTTTTTTTTTTGGTTTTTCGAGACAGGGTTTCTCTGTGTAGCTTTGCACCTTTCCTGGAACTTGCTTTGGAGACCAGGTTGGACTTGAACTCTCAGAGATCCGCCTGACTCTGCCTCCTGAGTGCTGGGATTAAAGGCATGCGCCACCCACGCCTGGCGGGAAACTTTTAAAAAGAAAAATTAGTCAATTAGATATTTTCCATGGTCAAAACATAGTTTAATTTTTTTCTCAAAAGAATGATAAATGTCTTAATAAATCTATTCATTGGCTAACAATCCTTGAAAATTTCTACAGATGATTTCAATAGGGTGTTTAGTCTCCGTGGAATGAGATAGTTATCAGTGTGAATTCTTTGTACCAGGCTTTCTATTCCTGTCACTTTGGCCAGAACTAGTATTAAATAAAAGACCAGAGATCTTTGTTGTTGCAGAGAATTTTTTAAATTATTATTTTAATAATATGTACTATTTAAAGAAAATTTAAAGGATGCCTAATTGGACAGGCAAATAGTACCTTTTGAGGTCTGTGTGTATAAGGAATATGGGAGCGATATACACACGTTGTGAGTCGAGGGAGTGTTTAGAATAGTTGGGAAAAACTTGGAATAAAGGAGCGAGAGCAGGAGAGAGGGCTTGTTTTTGCAGTGGCAATGTGACAGACCTTCTCCAGTTGCTGCGTGCTGATTGTTAGGGTTAGCTCTCTACATGTATGCATTAGAGTGGGGACCACAGCGTAACGTCTTTGTCTTCAGCCATTCTCCAGCTTTGTGTCTTACACAGAAAAGACCCAATAAACATGTGGTTGTACGAACATGTTTAGAAATTACTGAGCTGTTAAGAGGCTGGTCTAGAACTCTGGGAAAAGAGTGTTTCATGTGGAGGAAATGACAGACACCACAAGGAAGGAACATAATGGATTGATAGAGGGGAGGAGAGAGAACAGATTGGGAGGTGAGGAAATGCAGTGTTGGCAGATTAGCTACCGTGTGCAACATTTGGCACTGTTCTCGACAGCATTTAAACTACTGGGTGGTTTTAATAAATTCAGTGTGAGAATTAGAACTGCTGAACAGCAACAGAACCCTTTAGGGATAACAGCACTTTCCAGGTTCTGTGGATGAGAATTAATGCTTTTAGTTTTCATAGATAGGTTCTTTAGAATATTAATATTGTAAAAACAAACTGTTTTCTCTTTATTTGTGTTTTGATAATATAAAGCCTAAGCCTGCAGACTGTGGAACCAATGTAAACAATCATACCATGATCAAATTTATACCTTTATGAGGAACCAGAGTAATGGGTTTCTTCTGTTGTGTTTTGCATTGGGGCATAGCATTTCCATAAACTCCAGCCTGGCTTTTTACGTGCAAACTAGGTCTGGCCTGTGTACTCTCACACTTGTGCTTTCCTGTATTTTGCTGGAGTCTTATTGCCAGCATAGAGGACTTGCCGCTGTTTACCATTTCACACCCAGTGGCCACTGAGTTCCATTGCCTTCGCCTCATTTAGGCATTGGTACGAGTGAATATGTGATTCCTGGGCTGTCGGTTCAGAGACTGACTGGAGGGCCCCTGCTTCTAGAGCCTCATTTCCTCCTGGCCCACTTTGTAGCTTGGTGGAAGTTGTGAGTGACTATTTAAGGCAGAGTATCTGAAGCTTCTGGGTACAGTTGCAAGATGTATCAATTTAAGAAAATGGCAGTAGTAGGTTATCCACGGGTATCTATGATCTCTCCAGCTGTGGGTTCTTAGCCAAGTTTACAGTACTAGGCATGGGGCCCCTCCTACCGGCTAGGCCTTCAGCCCAACTAGACGCCCGTTGGTTCACCCACCCACCCGCGACAGAAGTGCCTCTGCTGCACTGTGCTGGGGTCCTGCCGGGCCAGTGGTCACTGTGGTTCACAGGCTTTACAGCTGGTGGGACTGTTGGTCACTTTTCTCCCTTGGCAGCCTGCCTGGCACCTTCCAGTGCTGTGAGAACTAGTCCTCAGGGAGGAGCCTTCCAGCTCCTGCCAGGACCAGCTTGACTCAAGTCCCAATCAAAAGTCTGTGGTGTCTTCAGAAATAGGGCCTTATCTTCAAGTTGTAGAAGGCAATCAAGGGCTGTGGTGCAAGCCTATACTGATTTAGAGATCTTTTGGGCTTCCCTGACCATTGACCAACAGGAAGTTTCTTGTATTAGTACTGATGTTTTTGTTTAGATAGTCTAGACCAATGGTTCTCAGTCTTCCTAAGCTGCAATCCTTTAATACAATTCCTCATGTTGTGGTGACCCCAACCATCACATTATTTTCGCTGCTAGTGCAAACTAATTTTGCTACTGTTATGAATCATAATGGAAATAGTGGTTTCTGATGGTCTCAGGTGAAAGGGTCATTCATTCCCAAAGGAGTTGCGATCCACAGGTTGAGAACCACTAGGCTATGGTTCTTGGGGGAAGCATCATCACCTCACATGGTATAACTTCATTTAGTGTGTGTGTGTGTGTGTGTGTGTGTGTGTGTGTGTGTGTGTACATCTACACACATATATGCAATTTTAGGTAAACATAAAATAATATGACTTGCTATGGCTTTTTCAAACATCTTTAATGTTATTTAACTCCCTGCCTCCTCCTTCCTCTGTATTATCCTTCCTCCCAGTTAAGGCCCTCCACTCCATTTCCCTCCTACCTCTTCAAAGCTCCGGGGTCCTACTATTTCCTCCCCCCCCCCAGCTTTTTTCCCCCCTCCCCCCTGGTCACAACTAGATGTCTTCAGGTGTGTAGTGATCGAATGTTTATTCTTATCCCTCTCTCACATGAAAAGAAAAACCCTTAAATCTTAGGTGATCGATTGCTGTGATGTTAATTTTCAAAGATTTTTAATTGATTAGTTTTTATCAGAAAACCAAATTAAGTTTATCTTGTAGTTTAGGGAAACAGAAATGCATAAAGCTCATCTGCAGGGTGAGTCCAGATCAGTCAGAACCTGGGCTCTTCCTGAGCCTGCTGCCTCCTCCTTGGGCAGAATGTGTGTACCTCTTCAGGAACCTTGGAGGCTTTATGTCTGCTTGGCAACACTAGGCTAAGATCAGTGAGTGTTAGCTGCGTTGGGAGCCTTTAAAGAATCATTATGAAGACATTAGAATCACCTTGGTGATTACTTCCTTGACCTGGCTTGAGTGTGTGTAGTTTATGTGCTCCTTTCAATCCCCTGCTAATTTACCAGCTAGAATTTGTCCTCTGGAATTGTGTTCTGCATTGAAGACTCTTTTTCTGACAAGGCCCCACCTCCAGAGGCAGAGCTACAGGTTGTCAGTGACTGCTGTTTGCTTCAAGAAGACCTCTTGTAGCTTTCCCAATACTTAAGTGGTCAGCCTTAAATGTATGTATATATAGGAAACACTAACTAGACTCAGTGGTGTGTGTGTGTGTGTGTGTGTGTGTGTGTGTGTGTGTGTACTGTATTATCTCATATTCTTTGATAAGCTATACCATTAAGAGAAAAATATATAGGCAAAAAAAATAGAAGTTGGCTTTATAAAGATCAGTTCTAGAGCTTTAGGGAAAGTCATTGTAATGATTCTGCACACCCAAGTTTTTACTTAACATGGTTGAATTATTTGAAGGCATTTTTACATTAGTTCTTTTCCTACAACTTAATTGCAGTTTATCTATTATTACCAGAAGCATAGAGTTGGCACTTGAACATTCATTAAAAAATTCTATCATAAGATTTCTTAAAATTCATTTTAGATTTCAAATAAATACACATTTAAAAAATTTAAACAGTTCATAAGATCTCAAGTGTGTCAGAAGTTGACATTTTAAAATTCAAATATACTATTGTTCAGTTCAGTTTTGGTTGATTTTATTGTACCTAGGGTCTTGGTTATTGAGAAAAAAATAGTAGACAGACACAGGACATAGCCATGACTAAATTAAAAACACTTTATTTTTGTTTCTATGAACAGTCAAGGAATTGGAGTTGTAATAATCAGCAGATGGCTTAGGGAGAGTGAGAAACCCTTGGCGTCTCGTTCAGTCTACACCAGACTGAGATCCATCAGAAACGAGATGGCCTGAGCATGTTTAGAGTCTGACTTTGAAATGTCGGAGCTGAGTTGAAGCTACTAGTTTTCCGTGGAGCAGTGTCTTTCTCCAGGGGAAAAGGAAGAAGGCATTGCTTCTGCGGAGCTGCTGTCCACCGCCTCCTGAAACTGCATGTCAGCACTGGGCAAGGTCAGCAGGCTGGGCTCAATGAGAGTTGAACCCTGCTGCCTTCTCCCAGGCAGTTCAAATTGGGGATCCGTATTATTGAAGCCTTAGATTAAAAGGGAATTTTAGGCAAAGCAGGTGAGATTTTTAACGTATACCACAGTACACATTCAAACCCACTTGTTTTCCTTAAGGGAATATTTTGTTTTGTGTGTAGATTTTGTGTTAATAAGCATGCTTGAGTACAGAGATCTGGTAACTGTAAGTGATTACTGTTACCTTCTAAAATGATAATTAGTTTGTAAAGAATACGTTTAGGCCTGGAATACAGCTCAGCTGTAGAGACCCCAAGAAGTCCTGAGTTCTGTTTCTGACACTACAGAAAACTTTTAATTTATAATTTACTTTATGTTTTACATGGGTTTATGCTAAAAAAAAAAACCCTTGACTACAGAGCCTTATTTCTAGACTAGTGATCCTTAAGTGTATAGGCGCATTAGTATAATTATACTGGGGAAAGTTTGGCACAATAACACGTCCCTACTGATCTGGGTGTTCTTAGCACTTGTTATGTTCTTGCCTAGACCCTCCCTGTTTTGTGTTCTTAAGCAGTCTTATTATTATGTGAGCATAAAATAAATTGATACTTTGTACCTATTTTCAAAGATTTTTTTCTTGTGTTTTTCTCTAACATTAATGGAAATTATTTGAAAAACTTTGTGTGTTTCTATATATAGCTTGTCTTTCTTACATAATCATTTTCTTTGTCTAATCTTGTTTCCTGCTTTTCTTTGGTCACTGTTTTGTCCCAGGTATGTCCTCACGGATCCTAAGGAGTGGTCAATGATTGTGTGCTTTTTAGTAGTACTTAATGCCACTATTTGTCAAACGATTCTCCTGTTCGAGATAGTTTCCAAATGTTTCTAATCACAAGCACTGCATTTTAATATTGTTCTGAAAAGTCCCTTCTGATTTTGACCTTTTTCAATAAAATGTAGGAACAGGTTCACTGAGGAGCTACTGTTTAGTCATAGACAGTGGGCACCAGAGCAGTCATTAATCCTGAGGTATCTGCTTCTGTGACTTGTGCTCTGATGGCACTGATAGGCAGCAGATGTTCTGGGTTCTGAGAATCTAAATAAAGATCAGTGAGTAGGAGTTCTAATGAGTGATATTTCTCCAGCTCCTATCTTAATCAGTTATGTGCATCTTTCCTGTAGAATGTAAGATGCCTGGCACAGGGAAAGAAAACAAAAAGTAAGTTTGCAAAGGACAAATTAACCCAGCAGACAGCTTCACTGTCTGTTCTCTGTGGTTAGTAATTGGATCTGCCAGAAAGAACTGACACCAGATTAACGAGAGGGAAGGTATGCAGGCTTATTACAAGCAAGTATGAGGGCATGTTGCAGGGGTGAAAGGTGAACCAATACCCGAGCTCTGGTAGTCCCCAGTTCCCAGCAATGTCTTAATGGATAGCCATGAGTGCCCATGCAGCAGCCTGTTTATTCATCTTCATGATCAGGAACCTTTAACTGCTCCATATTGCCACCCCCCCCCCCCCACACCACCCCCTGTGCGCGCACACAAGCAAAAGCAGTTACGGAGTTGTCAGTGGCCCTTATTTAGGCATGCACCCTGCTCTTAGTGACTCAGAACTGCCCCATGTGCTTGAGTCTAGGCTCTGCCCTTCCTAAGGCTGACGAACCTGAAGCTGAACCACAGCCTACAAGTGTGCCACCCAGAAAGCAAGGCAGTAGTGCTGCTGGCGTTCAGCTACTTAGAATTCGCAGGGAGCTGGAGATGTGCTTCACAAGGAAAGTGTTTAAACATTGGAAAATTAAGTGTTACATAAAAATGGCAAATAGAAACATTGAACCTTATGTATCCAGCAAATGCCAGACCTAGCAAACTATGATAGTCTTCTGTCTTTGATTTAAAAACATCAAAGATAAAAATAGTAAAATATAAAAATAATGTTTTATAATCTCTGGGAGGGGGAAATCAGCAAAGAACTATCATTTAAAGCATTCCTTTCTTTAATTTTGTAATTTTTGACTGTGGACTAACTTAGGATGACAGTTCTGTTTAACAGAATCGATAATGAGCAAGGGAGCATAATTTTCATTATAAAATTCTTGATTTGATTAAAAACTCCTTAAATAATTGAGTGTGTGTGTTTATGGGTTTACCTAGTAACCCAATGAGATTGAGCATCATATATATGCTGCAAAGCAGACAAGGAAGAAGGAGAGCTGAAAGTACTTCTTGGGGTGCTAAATGAGTTTATGGGGATTAAGAAAAGGATCCTGACTTGTCAGGAAGTCAGGCTATCCCTGAAGCTGGGGTCTGGTGGGGGATGGTCTCCCCACAGGATCTGGCAATCCTGCTCCAATCCTGCTCCTCTCCAAGGGCTGTTACAGCTGACCTCTGCTCTGCCCCGAAAAGGGAGTTTCCCAGCAGAGGTGTCCCTTTCATCTTCTGCTCTGCCCCCCTAAGGGAGCTTCCCAGCAGAGATTCTGCTCCACGCTGGCCAAAGAACATTGTCACCCAAAACTCTTTTAAGAAAGCGATTGATTTGGGAAGGAGTCCAGCGGAGTGGTTGCCTCTGCCAGGGTGGAGAAGGACAGCTACTAACTGAACAGGCACAGGGCTTATATAGGACTTCCTACGGGCAATGTTTTCAGGGAGAAGATTGTCAGGGAAGGAAATGGTCAGATTTTGATCCCTGGATCTTGGACAAGCTCAGACTGGCTAGATTTTGTGCTCAGGGATTGGTTGGTTTTCCTGCTCAGGGACTGGTTGGTTTTCTGCTCAGGGACTGGTTGGTTTTCCTGCTCAGGGACTGGTTGGTTTCCTGCTAAGGGACTGGTTGATTTCCTGCTCAGGGACTGGTTGGTTTCATGTTCAGTGGGACAGAGGCAGGTTTGGCTCTGATTTCAGGGACAAGGTGTGTTTCTTCACTGGCTCTGGTTCCAGGGCCAAAGTGTGTTTCTGGTTTTAGGGTTTTAGTGTTCTTTCACTGGCTTTTGGGTTCAGGGTCAGGGTGGGTTTTTTCCACTGGCCTTTTTACCATACAGTTATATTAACAATTTTCCTCTGAAATGGAGGAGATTGAAAAAGCTGTGTTCTCCAAGATAATAAAATGACAGATACTCAACTAATAGAACATTGAAATGTTGCAGCGTCACCTTACAGCCACATTAAATAATGTGGTGGGGTTTGTGGCCAAAACATGTCTGTCTTAAAGTCTGGCAATACCTAACACGGTGTGGACAGAATTGGTAGAGTTCAGTCATGTTTATGGATGTTAATGAATGTCAGCCATCACATCCATTTGTCTTTACATCACAGCCTGTCCGGCACATGAAGTACTCCTTATTTAGGAAGTCTCTCCTGGGCAGTGTTTCGGATAACGGAGTAGTGACCCTCTGGGATGTGAACAGTCAGAATTCATACCACTGCTTTGACACTACACACAAGGCTCCAGCATCAGGCATCTGCTTCTCACCTGTCAATGAATTGCTGTTTGTCACCATAGGCTTGGATAAAAGAATCATCCTGTATGACACTTCAAGTAAGAAGTAAGTGTGATATGATCATGAGTATTTGTTTGGATTTGGGTCTCACCTAGCCAAGGCAGGCCTCAAACTTGCTAGTTAGCTAAACATGACCTTGAACTGGAGATCCTTTGGTGTTAATGCTTGAATTTCAAATGTGTCACCACACCCAGCTTATGTGGTACTTAGGATCAACCTAGAGTGTTGTGTATGTTAGGCAAGCACTATCCACCAACCTGCACCCTAGCCTAAGGTGTCCATGCTTTAGTTTAACAACAGTTACTTCATTAACAGACTTGTTTGTGACTTACACAGGCTTCTGTTACTATCCACGGGATCTAATATTGTACATTGGATGTATCTAATATGAAATTTTTCATGTGTTTATTTCATTAGTCTTAAGATTCTTTTGTAAAATACAACTAAACACACTTATTTTTTTTGTTTTGTTTTGTTTTGTTTTGTTTTGAGCTGAGGATAGAACCCTGGGCCTTGCGCTTGCTAGGCAAGCGCTCTACCACTGAGCTAAATCCCCAACTCCAACACACTTATTTTTTAAAGCAGTTTTGTTTTAAAATTTATTTCTGTACCAAAGTTTCTAAACTGATTATATTTTGGTCTTCTGTTTCTCTGTTACGGGTGCCGTCCTGAGCACTGTAATATCTTCCAACACTGCCCTTGGTCTCTCCCCACTAAGCACAGTGGCATTTGCTGAGTTCTGATAGTCTCCAGACATCACCAGAGATATCCCTGAGAAATGTTGGCCCTGCTTAGCTAGATGACCTTCTAACGGTTCAAACCCTTCTTTTGGGATAGCTGCTTGAGGTAGAACTTTATTAAAAAAAAGAGAAAGAAAGAAAAGGCTCTAGAATTGTAACGATGAGCAGTATCTAAAGACCATGTAGAATGTTCCAGACTGGGGCCTTTCGCCAGTACACCAGTGACTTGTTCACTGACTGGCAGCCTCTGGGCTCAGTAAGCCTTTTGTCCTCCTCCTTGTCTAGACCAGATAGACCAGCAAAGAACGAGCAAGTCAGTCTCCATTGGCCACATGAACTGTGTTGTTTTTAGCCTTTGGTCAGGAGATGCACAACTCAGAGCAGAGAGCATCTGCTCCTGTGAAAGGTCACATCCCCCCCCCCCACCCCGAGACAAGCAGGCCACTAAGTGGAAACTGGATATGTGGTGCCCACTCAGCCCTGAGGCTGCTGCTGGCTGTTTGTACAGTGACACTGGGGACTTGTCACACTCCCTGCCATAGAGTACTGACTGGAAGGCATATGTGGTCTACCTGGAACATGTCGGCTGTGCCTTTGATGTGAGTAGAAAAGTAGGGTGCAGTGTCCAGTCCTTTACAGGTCATTCTGTTACATGTGTCGAGACAGACTCCAGACTGCTGTAAGCAGCTGTCTGGGGTATGCATTGCTTGCCCAGTTCTGACTGATGAGTGTTTTTGATCAGTAGTTGTGCCCTCCAGGCTCATACTCTGTGTATACTAATACGATTGCACATCTCCCCCGTCTGAAGGCTGGTGAAGACTCTAGTGGCTGACGCCCCTCTGACTGCAGTAGACTTTATGCCTGATGGAGCCACTCTGGCTGTTGGGTCGTCCCGGGGGAAAATCTATCAGTATGACCTGAGGATGCTGAAATCCCCTGTGAAAACCATCAGTGCCCACAAGACATCTGTGCAATGTATAGCATTTCAGTACTCCACGTCTCTGATGAAGGTGGGATGTTCCCTTCCTTATTTTCAGGTTTACAAAAAACCCCTAGCTCAGAAAATGAAAATTGTATCTTGTCCACGAAACACAGTATTGTATTGCTTCCTAGGGATTTTATATGGTGACATTATACATAGTTTTAATATAAAGCCATCTGAGACTTGATTTTAAATTTATTTAATATTTAATTCTTATGTAAATCTTCATCAAAAGTATTCTAAAATGCATTTTTGTTTAGAGCAAGCTTCAAATATATAAAAAGAAAAATTAAGTTTTTAATTTAGCAGGGCGTTTATGAAATATTAATGTATAGTATGCCACATTAGTAACCTGAGCTTTTAAATATTCTCTTCCATTCAGGCAAGTTTAAGTAAAGGCTGCTCAAATAAGGCCACATCAGGGAACAAACGGAGTGTTGCTGTGAGCAGCGGCAGTGGGGCCGCTCAGAATTCTGGAACTGTCAGAGAAGCAACCACCCCTTCCATTGCCACAGTTCTCCCACAGCCCGTGACGACAGCAGCGGGCAGGGGCGGTGCTGCTCAGGACAAAGCAGGTAATTTCCCTTATGTCACAGTGTTCTGAGGACTTTGTCTTTCCCCAGATATCACGCGATTAGCACTTTTTTGGAGGACCTTGGACGCATTTGAGTATTTAGGTAAAACTGACTTGTAGATAGTGTTGAAGAAGTGACGCTTACTCACTTTACCTTGTTAAAGAGTTCTTGGGAGCACTTATGCTCTTAGGTGAGTTCCTGTTTTGAGAGGGAGCGATGCTTTTAGAGACGGGAGTGCTGACTCCAAGTCATTCCTCCTGAACACTCACTCACTCCCTCAGGCTGGCTGAGTGTGTGTGCTGAGTAGAGGGGGGGGAAGGCAGTGTGTGTGCTGAGTAGAGGGGGGGGAGGCAGTGTGTGTGCTGAGTAGGGGGCGGGAAGGCAGTGTGTGTGCTGAGTACAGGGTGGGGGGGAAGGCAGTGTGTGTGCTGAGTACAGGGTGGGGGAAGGCAGTGTGTGTGCTGAGTAGATCGTGGGGGAAGGCAGTGTGTGTGCTGAGTAGAGGGGGGGGAGGCAGTGTGTGTGCTGAGTAGAGGGGGGGAAGGCAGTGTGTGTGCTGAGTAGAGGGGGGGAAGGCAGTGTGTGTGCTGAGTAGAGGGGGGGAAGGCAGTGTGTGTGCTGAGTAGATCGTGGGGAAGGCAGTGTGTGTGCTGAGTAGAGGGGGGGGAGGCAGTGTGTGTGCTGAGTAGAGGGGGGGGGGCAGTGTGTGTGCTGAGTTGAGGGGGGGAAGGCAGTGTGTGTGCTGAGTAGAGGGTGAGGGGGGGAAGGCAGTGTGTGTGCTGAGTAGAGGGTGGGGGGGAAGGCAGTGTGTGTGCTGAGTAGAGGGTGGGGGGGGAAGGCAATGTGTGTGCTGAGTACAGGGTGGGGGGGAAGGCAGTGTGTGTGCTGAGTAGAGGGTGGGGGGGGAAGGCAGTGTGTGTGCTGAGTACAGGGTGGGGGGGAAGGCAGTGTGTGTGCTGAGTAGAGGGTGGGGGAAGGCAGTGTGTGTGCTGAGTAGAGGGTGAGGGGGGGAAGGCAGTGTGTGTGCTGAATACAGGGTGGGGGGGGAAGGCAGTGTGTGTGCTGAGTAGAGGGTGGGGGAAGGCAGTGTGTGTGCTGAGTAGAGGGTGGGGGGGAAGGCAGTGTGTGTGCTGAGTAGAGGGTGGGGGGGAAGGCAGTGCTGTGTGCTGAGTAGAGGGTGGGGGAAGGCAGTGTGTGTGCTGAGTAGAGGGTGGGGGAAGGCAGTGCTGTGTGTTTGGTTTGACCTCATGGTTCCTGATGTTCTATGTCATAAAATGGAAAGTCAGTCACGTGATAGGATGGATATTTGGAAATGCTGAATAGTGCCGGGCACGCATGTACCTGTTCGTTTGTTCATGGAGAGTCTAGTATGCAGATGATCTCTGCTGATAACCTGTTGATCCCCTCTGGTCAGAGAAGGTGCAGTGTAGGAGTGGGTTCACTGCGTGAGAGCAGAAACTAGGACCGCAGCCTGTGACTTCTCAGAAAGCACCCTAACCCCCCTAGTGGCGCACATACCCTGTCTTGTACTTCACAGGACAGCCTCTCCCTTCTCAGCTTTACTACTTCTAAATAGCAGCAGATCCACACATGTTGACCTCCAGTGTGGGGGTAACTTTTCATTATCAGTTTCCTGTGAGGGTCATAGTCACAACACACACACAGAAAAATAACTAGGTCCATATTTAAGAACTTGGGGACAAAGACTGTCTGCTTAGAAGAAATTAGTTTTGAAATATTAACTGGATAATGTCTCCTAAAGTGCTGAATTAACTGTATTATGAAAATTTGTCACGATTTTCATAAATGATTCTGCAATTCTTATCTTATTCCTAACTTTAAAAGATTAAAACAGTAGTAGTCTGTAAGCCGTGAACTAGCGTATCGGTCTTTAATAAGTAGTTCTTCAAGGATGCCACACGCCTTAGCAGTGGAAGGCTTGGGTCTGCTGGGTTGCTGGTCAATGATGGCTCTAACAGTCTTAGAGTTTCTGGCAAAGCATGAGTTTGCTTCATCTCTGCAAACAGTTTTGTGTCTGTTTGAAATACCTGTCAACCTACAGAGAAGTTTCACTCATAGTGGTGAGAGAGAGAGAGAGAGAGAGAGAGAGAGAGAGAGAGAGAGAGAGAGAGAGAGAGAGAGAGAGAGAGAGAGAACATGCACATGTTCTGGTGCAGGTGTGCTGTGTGTGCCGATGTGCATGGAAGCCTGAAGACAGCTTTGGGTGCCACATTCCTTAGGTACTGTCTACTTTAATTTTGGAGTCAGAGTTTCTCTCTGGCTTGGAACTTGCCAAGCTAGCTGGCCAGCAAGTCATAGAGATCCATGCTCTGCCTCCCCATTGCCAATGCTGGGACTGCAGACACCCTGCTATTCTTTTCTTGCGGGGTCTGGGGATCATCTTCAGCTTTTACTGCTTATAGGGCAAGCGCTGTTCTGACTGAGCCATCCTGGGCTCTACTGTCATTGGCTTCCCTTTATACACTAAGATAATGTTTAACATTTAAGATGGTTATGGCAATCTGAGAAGATGTATCCCAAGTGCCTGGCACACGAGACACTTGGTGAACCATAGTGTTGGTGATATTGTAGTCACAGTCATGACCATGACAATGACAGTTAGACTAAAGTTTTAACAATTCCTGTTTTTACTGGAGTTATCCAGCTGACTTATTGTGAAGAACCTCTGTAGACTTGTTGCTGGTCCTCAGTTTAAGTAGGAAGTAGCAGTTTTTAAGAAATGAAAATTAAGACTTTAGTACTATTTCTCTACTAACCCTCTGTCTGTTTCAAAGGCCAGGACATCCATCCATTCAGATATGTTAAAAACCTAGAAAAAAGGAAGCAAACTCCTCCCTGCCCTCATTCTTCCCTTTCATCCCACTCACTATGTAGCCCAAGCTAGCCCTGAATTCCTTAGCCTCCCAGTGCTGGTTTATAGCTGTGCATCACTGTCTCAGCTGAAACCACTACTGTGGACACCTGTCAGTGTTGGGATGGACAGGAGCTTTGGTTTTCTAGCAGTTGGTTTTTTAAGTTCATTTCTTTAGCCAGGCTTGGTCAGCTTTGGAAATTCAGTCATCTGTTCCATCTCAGGCTTTTCAGCTTGAGATCAAGGTGCCAAATCAAGCTCCTTCTGAAATATGCAGCAGTAGCTGCCAGTCCAGGGGCTGGAGTTCACCTAGTTGCTGCATCTCCCGAGAACTCACACCCCTAACACAAGCAAGACGGTCCTTGATCTGTGGTTTCTCCCAGAGTCTTAGCTCCAAGGCCATGCGCTAGCAACCCCTTAGCTGTTGCCTACTGCACTGTCCTTTATGAGTCTGCTACTGCTTTCCTTATTGCCAGTAACAAAGGGAGTCACTGAGTCCTGCAGTTTGAGAACGCCGCTGCCGCCGCCACCGCCGAGTCAGGTTAAGCTCCCACTATTAGTGAAGGAGGGCTTTGGATGGGGATCAGAGGCCTGCTTTCTGCAAGGTGGAGAACAAATGCTACCTGACTCCTGTTGTCCCTCAGGCCTCGTGCTTATGCCTAGTAGACTTGTCTCAGTCATTTATAGGTAGTCAGAAGCATAACAGACATACATTGTGTTCGGTGGACAGGGCAGCAAAGGCATATTGATGATATTAGAAACTTTCTTTCTACTGAAGTGAACCCTATGAACAAATGAGCTGTTTGTTGTTTTGAAAAGTCCTTCACTGACATATTCTGCTTTCCTTGATGCTCAATTACAAGATTGCCACAATATGGGTAACATTCATTTTTACAATCTAGCTTCTGGTGGTAACAGCTATTTAGATGTATGTTATAACTCTGATTTTTGTATCCGATTCTCCCAAGGCCTGCCTCGAAGCATAAATACAGATATTTTATCTAAGGAAACAGATGGTGGAAAAAGCCAAGATTTCTCCAGCTTTGATGATACTGGGAAAAGCAGTTTAGGGGACATGTTCTCACCAGTCAGAGATGGTAAGTGTTCAGGTCAGTGGGCGTAGACTCTTGATGCTGTTTGATGGGGGTCTAAGTCATATAATGGTTTGTTCACTTTCTCAGTTCCTGATGGGATCTTTCCTGTACCCTCTATGTGAGAAGTTAACAGTCTAAAGCAAATGCTAGCCATTGAACATGGCTCCTAAGCTAGCATTTTAATTTCCATAAAGGTTGATCCTCCCCCCACCCCTGTCCTGGGGATCACCCTAGGTCTTCTGTATGTTAGGCAAGTGGCTCCATCTCTGTACTTAGGGGCCAACAGAATTCTTAAAGGAGTTTCTATGTTATCAGCAATCTTTGACTTATATCTGCTTCAGATAAACTGCCCTCAAACCTAGGATGCTTGGTATGTAAAAGTCAAGATTATTGGTATTTATCTGCTATTTAGTCAGTGTTTCCTGGCTAGGGAATAGAGTGCCTCTTCTTTTTCACTTCTACATGATAGTTTCGTGTGTATACCGCATCATCTCTGCCACCACCCTGCAGATGTCACATTGAAAAGACACCTCTGCTGCCTTGATGCCTAGACACAGTGTATGCCATTGTCCGGCTGTGCTTCTCAGCTCTCCTGAGGCTCACACGCCTTTGTGGGATGAGTTCAGTGCTAATAGCAGGTGTCAGTGATCCAGGCAAATATCTAGAGGGTTATTGGATAGTTAATTATTCATACTTTCTGTTAATTCCATTTCTACCAATTACCTCAGAAAATATTCAGAGACATCTGTAAGATTTGTGTGTTTACTGTTTTATTTATAATATTGAAAAACCAGAAAAAAAAATCTAAGTGCCCATAGTAGAGGATTTAAATACACACACAGAGGGGAAAAGGGGAGGGGGGGTAGAGCAACTTTTTATTTAAGACTGAAGAGCTTTTTTGCAGATGTCTAAGTTCATGAATTCTTTCAGTTGCTGCACTGTTTTTCAAATGTAAAATGTGAGGTGTGTGTCTCTATTTATTGAGGCTTCATCTTCGTGGTAAGGAAAACATGGTTAGATGCAATGCTTGCTTTTGTTGACTAGAAATTGGTCGATCTCAAGGGTGCAGTTCTCCAAGAAAAGGGCTTAATCTTTGTGCCTCGGTTTCTTCATCTGTTAAATAAAAACAATTTTTATATTAGGAAGAATCTAAGAACTTACTTTAAAAAGTCTGCATGCATACGCACATGCATGTGTGTGGTGGGGGAGAGGAGAGAGTAAGAGGTGAGAGTGTTGGCATGTGATATGTAGCTTCAAAGTAAACATACATACGCAGATAGCAAGATTTCTGATCAGGTAATCATTTGCTATTGGCTAACCATTTGTATTTCTGATGAATTCGTGTGTGACTTTTGCCCATTATTCTGTTAGTATGTTAACATTGAGTTCACAGTTTTTGTTATATATTAGTAAATGAATAATTACAATATTGCAATAGTCTGTGATTGACGTTAATATCAGTAAAACCATATGTTTTTATGACATTGTAATACTTGTAAAATATTCTTATTTAAATTAATTACCCAAACAATTTTGCCAGGTAATCAAGGCATTATCTCTAGTGTAAATATGCAAACATTGTAGTTTTACTGTATTAGAAGCTTGCCCCAATCAGAAAGGCACCAGGTAGAATAAGCAAAACTGGGTTGTCGGGCACTAGTACCTACTTCAGGGATTGTTCATGTTCTGCTGTCCCCTTCCATGACCATGGGATGGACCTTTAGATTTGCTTTTCTGCAGGAAGCTAAAACAATCAGAGGGAACATGCATGCGTTAGTCTCCTGATGATGTTTGACTTCAGTCACACTCCAGAGTGTCAGCCTCTGCACTCTAGGGAGAGCCAATAGGAAACCTAGGCTGCTGCAGCTTCTTTGTTTTGCAATTTTAAAAAACTTGAAAGTTTATTATCTAAAAATGTTGCAAATAAATAAATAAATAAATAATTTGATTTTGTTAATTTATTCTAGATGGTGTAGTTAACAAAGGAGGTGATGAATCTATAGGCAAAGGCGATGGTAAGAAATCTAAGGACATATTTTCATGAAAATCTGAGGCAACACTGACGCTGCTGCTGCTGCTGCTGCTGCTGCTGCTGCTGCTGCATCCCAACTTCCCCACTGCTTTAGCTTTAGCTAGCAGACGCTGGCCTCTCACTGTTCCTGTGGCCTGAGTGTCACTTGGCCAGCTGCCTGGGCTACAGGTCCTTCCTTCCTCGATGCTTCCATTGAGGAGTCAGCCAGAGCTGCGTTCAACACTGCTTCCAAGCTCATTTGTGTGGTTTCTGACTGGAGAGACCATTTCCTGCCCCTGGGGCATGCCCTTGGTCAAGCTGCCAACAGAGCAGCTGCTTTCTTTAGACTAGACAGAGAGAAGCACGCTGTACCCTGACCTTGGGAGTGACGTCACACCACTTTCCCCACATTCCTTTCCTTTGTCTAGCTCACAGGCGGACTGAAGAATGTACACAGCATGGAGGTCAAAGGCACAAATCATCAGGGTCGCCTCACAGGCTGCCACAGACACATACAAATTAAAACAGTTATCAAGAGCTAATGTTGTTAAAACATTGATTGTGCTTTGTAGTTTTCAAAGTCTTGTCACAAGAAAAGAAACTTTTTAAGACATTCTTGCCATGTAGTCCAGGCTGGCTTGTACACGCTAGTCTTCTGCCTAAGCCTCCGAAGTGCATCGATGTGCCCGGGCACGTGTGTTTTTAAAGGCTCACCACACTTCCACATAGGAAGTAGAGTTTCAGGCTGTGGAAGAATATACTCCCAAATCCATACCAGCTCTGGGAAGTAGCTAAGAAATACGCCAGTCCTCTAAAACCAAATCCCATTTTTTGCTGAATTATTTGCCGTCATTTTAAGTAAGGCTTATACCAAGTGTTTGAGGTTGGGAACACTGTGTACATATGGCATTTCTTTACCCTTTGTCAGGCCTGGACTTTCTGTCACAGCTGAACTCTGTGTTCCCCCCGAGAAAGAATGCAGTCACTTCCGGCACTCTGGTCCTGCACTCCAGTCCTCTTAGTGTCTTTACGGGATCCCCAGCGAAAGAAGAGAATGAAAGTCATGAGCTGACAGCTGAGGCAAAGAAAACTTACTCGGGGAAGCAGGAGCCTAAGGAGTCCCTGAAGCAGGTATCCACCGGAATTCAGTGTTTGTCACTCAAAACAGGGACCGCCGGTGGGTGTCTTAATTATTAATTAACCTTGTCTGTGTTGAAGATAACTACTCATCGGTAAGAAAATACCTCATAACTCTCCTTTTTCGGGGAGAAATGATTTTTATTATCATAAAGGCCAGGGAAAGAATCAACTTCAGGTTTAAAAGAGAAAATCAAGTTAAAATATGTATGTTGTTACCCTATATCTGTGTACAGTCTTCATTCTCATTGAGGAAAAGAAAGTTCCAGCTAACTCACTTCTAAGAAGTAAAGCTGAAATAGTGGTGACGTGTCTTTATGTTTTCAGTTCACTGTGCCTGCTTGAGTAGTGCCCATACTTAATGAAAAGCTTAATTTCTTAAGTTGAGATAAAAGGAAAGAGATATGTAGAAAAGGGGAAAACTTCTTTTAAGAAGTATTTCCACTGCAGCCTCGAGCACGCTGGTGGTCAAGTTGTTCTTAGTGTTAAAGCAAATCTGAGGTGGCTAAGAACGCTAGTGTTAGCACCTTGAGGTCAAAGGTCGTAGGAAGGTCGAGACTGTAGGTATGCAAATGTCTGTGTTTTCTAATTTGTATTTAAAACTAGAACTTAAAAGATAATCAAGTCAGAAATATGAAAATGCCTTTTATTTTCAGATATTTCTGTCTAGTTGATGTGGTGGCATCTAGAGATGGCCTCCCTCCCCACCTCTTCCCAGAGTTTGCATTTGAGTGTAATCAACAAGTGCTTAGTAAATTAGCTTTTTGTAAATAGTCACATCTTCATTAATTATTAAATTGGTTTGCTGCTAGTATTAGCTTCTCAGTCTTTCTCTGTTCCTCATTTCTCCGACCCCTACCTTCTGGGGGGAAAAAGTGAGAACTAGAAAAAAATTTATGGGGAATGGGGTCAACTAAGCAACGGCATATTAAAGTGTCTGTTTGTTTTCAATACAAAGTTTACAAAGTTGATCTCTGGTGCTGAACCTGGAATTCTAAATACCTCTCCATCATCTAACCAAACAAGAAATCTTGAAAAATATGAAAAGCCCGAAAAAGAGATTGAAGCCCAGTTGATACATGAGCCCTCCGTCAACGGGTCCTCAGCTCCAAGTAAGCACGTCGAAGGTCCTTGTGTTTGAAAATGTGCAGTTGGTCCTAGCATGAGTGAGTCGTTAGATCCAGAGACGCTGGTTTGAGCTTCTTCCTCACTCTAACATGGAAGGGTTTGATTTAATTCACTGTACATAGAATGAAGTGGTTAATCACCTGAATTCTGTAAAATATTTGTATTCAAGTTTTATCCTTAGAATTTATGCCGTAGGCTCCTAAGACCCAGTTGCATTTAAGGGTTCTGTAAGAACTGCCTGAGAGAATCTCTTTCCAGAGAGGCCAGCAAGTCCACTGCATTTGTTAAACTCTAGGGCTTTGCCTGGGGCACTGCTCCACTCCCGTGGTCCTTCTGTTTGTTTATAATAGTCCTGGCTTATCTGGTTTATGGTGCAGCTTGTCACATACATCTTTTATAAGAGGAATGATTCAGGGACTCTTCAGGATGAATCCCTCTGTCATGTGTTATTACATTAGACAGTTGGCGGTTTATATATACAGATAAATGATTATTAGAAATAATGACATAGAAAGTTGCTAAAATTTGTATTCCAGACACTGGGTTTTTCTAAATGACACAGGAACGTTGTTCTTTTGCAGTTCCCCAAGTCTTCCTTTACCAAATCTTACTTAGAAATGTTTGATGTCTCTTAGTCCAGCTAAACTATTACTGTTTTCTCCATTTGTTTAGTTCCGAAGGTCGCTCCCTCTGTCATTGCTGGAGTAGCCAGTTCCCTCTCAGAAAAAATAGTCGATACCATCGGGAACAGTCGGCCAAATGCACCACTGACCTCGGTTCAAATCCGCTTCATTCAGAACATGATACAAGAAACTCTGGATGACTTCAGGTAGCGAGGAGTCACTGCGCTTGTTTTTGTTTGTGTGAAACCAGAGCCATTGGTGATTGTGTCCAGGTTCTGATGACCACAAAACCATAGAAAACAGGAAGCTTTACCTTTCTGTGCCGCGCTATGGAAAAAGGGACATTTGTCCAGAGCAGCAGAAAGATAAGGTGATGGGAAGTCCAGTGTGCAGGATGCCCTTGCAGATTCGGTCTTCCTCTCAGAATGTGGGCACATTTTCGTATACTCAGATGTAGTTCTTACATGCCATACTCAGGGACCACCTTTAGATGCACTGCGGGAAGTGATGTGTGCGACGTAGACGTCTGCGCTGTTTTATCTTGTTTGGGGGGCTGGGATGCGGGCATGTGTCACTGTACGCATGTGGCAGTCAAGAGGCCAGCTTTCTGCTCTGTGGAACTCCAAGTCTGCAGGCTTGACAGCAAGTGTCTGCAGCCACTGAGCCATCGCCCAGGTCTGACAGATACCTCTTAAATGTACTTCTGAGTGTTTTGGGATAGAGTACATCAGAATGTTACAAGGAAATAGGAAATCTCTCTGTAACTTAACTGTTCTTCCCATCATTTGAATTTTCATTATGAAGTTAGGTTTTGATGACTGTTCCTCCTACTGCATTTAGGTATGGCTCTAGGATTTTAGGTCATCATAAATTAAAATTGATTTTTTTTTCACTCAGAGAATGTTAAGATATTGGGATTATCTATATATTCTCTGAAATTTGCGGGATCAAACAATCTTTTTTAAGTTCCATGTTCTAGAGTGTTTCTGCCTCCTTTTCTTTGTTATTTCAGAGTTTGGAAGTTATTTTTAGTTACTGAGTTTGTGTGTGTGTGTGTGTGTGTGTGTGTGTGATGTTTTCCTTTCTGACCTTTAATTGCTTGGATTAAAATGAGAAGAAAATCAGAGTTGTATAGTTTTTAATTGGTGCACATTCTTTTTAATGTTTAAAATATTTTTAAAATACATTTTTAAATATTAGAAATTTTCTTTCTGAAAAATTGTCTTTTTGATAATGTGTGTGCTTAGTTTATGTGTCAGATATTAAGAATACAGAAGTGGGAGCCGGGCGGTGGTGGCGCACTCCCTTAATCCCAGCACTCGGGAGGCAGAGCCAAGCAGGTCTCTGTGAGTTCGAGGCCAGCCTGGCCTACCAAGTGAGTTCCAAGAAAGGCGCAAAGCTACACAGAGAAACCTGTCTCCAAAAACCAAAAAAAAAAAAAAAAAAAAAAAAAAAAAAAAAAAAAAAAAAAAAAAAAAAGAATACAAAAGTGGGAATCTTCCCACAGTGGCCATAGTTTCTTTAGAATACATATATTGCATCCCAATATGATAAGTGCGTGTTTAATGTGAATTAATTCATTACAGATTGGCAAATAGGGCACTGCTAACAGTATGACAAGGAAATTTTGTCATGTGACAACTGGCCTGAAGTAGATATATGAATGCAGCAAATGCAGCACCCTGTCCATCTCCTGCTTTCTCAGCTCGTTGTGGCTGTGGGTCTGTCCTGAAAGCCTTTGTTCTGTGATTTTTCCCTGTCTCTGGGCGTGTTTTCCTTTGCTCTCTCAACTTCACATCCTCAGTCTGTTCCCCTTTCCCTTCCATGAAGTTTTGCTCAGTAAGCTCATGTTCAATATTTAATGTATCAGACTTTTATCATGCTTTTCGATTGTCCTGGTATTTTTATTAGGACTTGTTTTTGTTGGTTCTCTCCTTAGACAGTTGTATAGGTGATAAGTGGTCTGCCTTCGTCCTTTCTCTCTGAGTCCTCCTATTTTCAGGGCATGGTTTTAAAATATATACGGGTTTTTGAGCACTGCATAAATATTTACGGCCTAATAGCAAAACTGTCTAGATAACAGCTGAGTCTAGCACAAATAAAATGATGTTGGAAACACAGAAAGCGAGCAATTTTCTTGGGCGAATTTAGAAAGGTATTGCTGAAGAGATTTTTGTTTCCCACTGAAGTGTGTGGGAACAGCATGAGCAAAGATGTGGTTGTAAATTCTAAGCCTATCTGCAGCGGGAGGGAACGGGCCGAAAGGAGAGCAGAAAGTAGTGTTTGGGAGGGTTAAGAACAGGAGCAGTGAGGTGCGTTACACAGGCATTGGAGTGTCAGCCCACACTGGGGTCTGCTGATTCTCAAGGGATGGGCTCAGCCTGCCCTTCAGCCTGACGAGGATCTGAGTCCTTCTCTGCTTTGTAGCTGCTGCCACCTCTGCATTGCCAGGGCTTGTTTCTTTACTGAGTCTGCCCCTGGCTTCCTGGGCCCGAGGGTCTCGGGTGGTTGCTCTGTCTGTGCTCCCAATAGGTTATATACAGCTGCCCTGTCGTTGTGGGCACAGAGGGGCCAGTGTGAGGACTCAGCCATTCCTTTAGCTCTCATGGTAGCCCCTCTCAGTGGAGGCCACACAGCTTCCGATGCGCAGTTCCCGCCACGAGATGTCACATGCTCTGTAGAGCCTTAGGGACTCTCTTTCAACTCTGTGGCTTTGCTTCTCCCTTATTTTTAATACAAGCATTTAGTGAAGGTCCAGGGGAAAAAGTGGCCAGTGCAGACTTGACAGCAGAGGTTCTGCAGTGGCCAGTCTGCAGCTGACCTTGACAATCTATAGAAATTTAGCTAGTTCTTCCTCTTCTCATGGTGAGTTTCTTCTGCGCATGTTCAATCTAGAGTCTGAACCTCTTTTTTTTTTTTTTTTTTTTTTTCCAAGAACTTGTCTTGTCTTTGATTCTAGTTTAAATTTCTTTGTATTTTCAACTCTGGATAATTTTAACAGTTACATTTTTATAGGTCACCACGCTTGTTCTTGGTATTAGCGTTGAGAGGTGGTATCATACGTTATCTTTCAAGATTTTCATTTATCAGACAGGTTCTTTGACTCTGTAGATATTGGGTTGAAGTTCTCTCTTTGTTTGTTTGTTTGTTTTCAAGACAGGGTTTCCCTGTGTAGCTTTGGTGCCTGTCCTGGATCTCGCTCTATAGACCAGGCTGGCCTGGAACTCACAGAGATCCGCCTGGCTCTTCCTCCGAGTGCTGGGATCAAAGGCGTGTGCACCACCGCCCGGCTGGTTTAGGTTTTCTTAAAGTCAGTTTACCCTAGTTTGCCTTCATTCCCATGGCTCAGTCTTTGCCCTTCTGGGACAGCAGGTGAAGTCTGGAGTATTCACTCCATCTTTTCATCTTGGTCTTGTTTTACCCACACCTCAGGAATGTCCAGGTGCTCTCTGCTCCCCAGCTGCTACTTTATTTTTGCTGTGCTGCCATCCAATCCAGTACAGG
This sequence comes from Onychomys torridus, assembly GCF_903995425.1. Taxonomy (NCBI): domain Eukaryota; kingdom Metazoa; phylum Chordata; class Mammalia; order Rodentia; family Cricetidae; genus Onychomys; species Onychomys torridus. The sequence continues at coordinate 13,020,945 of NC_050462.1, read as the reverse complement.
CACTAGTGAGGAGCTCACAGGTGTCTCCTAGGGACATCACATACACCAGCCTCACCTCTCTTCATGCTGTCTTCTGTAGCATATCTAGCCTCTAACCTTGACTTTCCTGGTAGTCACGTGGCCTTAACAGGGAAGGTGTCTTCTCCTACTGGGAAAGGGTATCTCAAGTGCCAGTCCCCGGTCGTATCCCAGCCTGGTTTGCCATGCTGAAATAAATACACAGCAGGATGGAAAAGTAGAGATAAGTATGGATCTGATTTTCCTTTTGTGCAAGACAGTAAGTTTTGAGACCTTGGCTGTGTTGATGATTGTCAGATCCCCTTTTTATTGTCTATTCCTGGGAACTGCACCAAGGGCCTAGCGCCTGATAGGCAAGCACTCTGCTGGTTCTGCCTCCAACCTTCCCAGTACCTTCTTTATTTCAATATGTACCTCTAAATTCTTTTCCGTTGTTGTACTGGAGAACAGACACAACCTTAGGCACATGCTGTACCACTGAGCTATGTCCCTAACACTTTCTGTTTTTAATACAACTTTTGTCATACCGAAAATAAAAGAGAAAAAAATTAAATCTGTTATAGTTACAACCAGAAAATTAAGTTGCTTGGGAATGTGTCTAACCAAAGATGATGGTCTTTATAGGAAGAAGTTATCTTTTTTTTTTTTTTAAAGGTTTATTTATTTATTATATATACAGTATTCTGTCTGCATGTGTCCTTGCAGGCCAGAAGAGGGCACCAGATCTCATTACAGGTGGCTGTGAGCAATCATTTGGTTGCTGGGAATTGAACTCAGAACCTGTGGAAGAGTAGGCAGTGCTCTTAACCGCTGAGCCATCTCTCCAGCCCCAGAAGTTGTCTTCTTAAAATAATATTTTGATTAATTCTGGAGAATTTCATACAGTGTATTTTCCTCCCATATCCACCCTGCCTACCCCCACAAATTTGAGTTTTCTTTTAAAAAAAATTTTACTTATTTATTTCACATCTCATTCACCATTTCCCCTCCGTCCTCCCCTCTTAGTGTCTCCCTGCCTCACCTCTGTCCCCACCCCATCCACTCCTCCTCCATTTCTGTTCAGACAAGGGCAGGCCTCCCATAGGTATCATCAAAACACACGGCATATCAAGTTGCAGTAAGACTAAGAACCTCCCCTTAAATTAAGGCAATCCAGTATGAGGAGTAGGGTCCCCAAAGAGTCAGAGATAACCCCTGCTCCCACTGGTAGGACTCACAAGAAGACCAAGCTACACAACTGCTGTGTGTGTGTGTGTGTGTGTGTGTGTGTGTGTGTGTGTGTGTGTGTATGCAGAGTGCCTAGGTCCGTACCATGCAGGCCCCCTGCTAGGAGTACTAGATTCCTGGGAGATTTTCTTGCACCAGGTTTTTACCTTACCCCGAAATGTGCCCACCCTCATCTTCTCTTTCAGTACTCTCTTCCTCTGTCCCCGCCCAACCCCCACTGCTTATGTTCCCATCCCCATCTACCCTCAGACCTCTTAAGTCTCTTGTTTCCCCTTCCCAGAGAGATCTGGGCATTCCTTCCCCCCAACCCCCATGAACCCTCCTGTTACCTAGTCTCTCTGCATCTCTGGATTGTAGGTAGCATAGTTACCCTTTATTTTACAGCTATGAGTACTCCACTTATAAGTGAGTACATACCATGTTTGTCTTTTTTGGTCTGGGTTACCTCATTCAGGATGGTTTCTTCTAGTTCCATCCAGTTGCTTTCAGATTTCCTGGTGTCCATGTTTTGAACAGCTGAGTAATACTCCATTGTGTAAATGTACCACCTTTTGTTTATCCAGTTCTTGGTCGAGGGGCATCTAGGTTGTTTCCAGGTTCTGGCCATTACAAATAACACTGCTATGAGCATAGTTGAGCAAGTGTCCTTGTATGATTGAGTATCCCTTGGGTATGTGCCCAGGAATGGTATAGCTGGGTCTTATAGTAGATTGATTGATTGGTTTCCAGTTTTCTGAGAAACTACCACACTGATTTCCACAGTGGCTGTACAAGTCTGCACTCCCACCAGCCATGCAGGGGTTTCTCCCTTGCTCCACATCCTCTCCAGCATGAGCTGTTGCTTGCGGTTTTGATCTTGGCCATTCTGACAGGTGTAAGATGGAATCTGAGTTGTTTTGATTTGCATTTCCTTGATGGCTATGGGTGTTGAACATCTCCTTAAATGTTTCTTGGCTTTTTAAGATTCTTCTGTTGAGAATTTGGTGGTGGTGCATGCCTCTAATTCCAGCACTTGGGAGGCAGAGGCAAACAGATCTCCGTGAGTTCAAGACCAGCCTGGTCTACAGAGAGAGTTTTCTTCTTTACTGCACACCCCATTGGATTCAGTTTGTGTTGCCCAACTGCTTTTGGAGTGGGCCCTGCCCTGGAGTGTGACCGATGCCCCAAGCTCACCTCCTAATGAAAGATGACTGTCTCCCAGCAGCTATCAAGTGCTAGTGGCTCCTCAGATAGTAGGTTTGTGCCTGTCTCTGCCCTCCGTCCGTCCGAGAAAGGAATCAAAGAGGTTAAGAAAGACTTCTGATGCTCATGAATGAGTGGGATTAGTAATTTAAAAATGGCTGCCCAACCAGAATTATTTACAGGTTCAGGGCAGTCCCATCAAAATTAAGACACGATTCTTTACAGAAATTGAAAATTAATTGTAAATTTCATTTTGAAACACAAAATACCCAGGATAGCCAAAACAGTTTTGAGCAATAAAAGAACTGCTGTGGCCTTACAGTCCCTGACTGTGTTATACTACAGAATTAGAGTAATGAAAGTAGCACCGTGCTGACACAGGAACAGACACACTGCTCCATAGCATAGAATTGAGGATGCAGACTTTTCACACACGTACTCCACGAGAATTTGTGACAGGAGCCACAAATACATAGGAGGAAAGGCAGCATCCTCATGCTGGTCAGTACACAGACTTTTCACACACTTAACAACCACGTGAGTTTGTGATGGAGGAGCCACAAATACATAGGAGAAAAGACAGCATCTTTGTGCTGGTCAGTTTGGATAGCTGCATGGAGAAGAGTGAAACTAGGTCATTGTTTTGTCTAGCACAGAGCTGTACTCCAAGTGGACCAGGGACCTTGATATTAGATCTGATATTCTAGTAGATAGCAGGGAACAGTGGGGAATAAGCTTGAACTCATCGCCATAGGAAAGGACTTTCTTAACAGGAACCCAGTAGCACAGGCATTAAGACCAACAATTGACAAATTGGGACGGTTAAAACTAAAAAGCTTTTGTACTACAAAAGATATCATTTGAATAACAAAGCAGCCTAAAGAATCAGAAATCCTCTATCAGTGATGTATTTGACAGATGGTTAGTGTTAGCTATTTGGCGCTCTTACCCTGCGAGGAAATGTCCCGAAACACAACAAATCCACAGAAGAGTTTTTATTGAGATAGGATAGGAAGAGACAGATGTGAACAGGCCTGTGGAAAACACACGTGGTCAAGAGAAAGGGTGAGAGAATCCTGTGCAAAATGGCGCCAGCTTTATAACGGGTGGGCCGCACAGGAACTCATGTGGCTACTCCACCCATGTGTGTAGATTACATGGCTGCGCACGCTTTACACAACCATGCAAAGCCATGGAGTCCTAGTCACTCGAGATGTTTTGACCCAGAAATGGCTATTTTGAACTGGAAATATATTTATATTTATATTCTTCTTCACAGGGAAGCTTGCCATAGGGATATTGTGAATTTGCAAGTGGAGATGATTAAACAGTTTCATATACAACTGGTACGTATAGCAAAGAGTATGTTAAGAATGTAGAGTGGGTGGATCTGAGAAAAACAATCCATGAAGAACCAATACATTTTTACTTAGGTGTCAGAGCTAATTGCCAAGATAAGTAAATAGTTTCAGACATTTTAACTAAGTGAATTAGAACTTAGCTGCTCACCTACTTTTGAATTTGTGATAGTAAAGGCTTCCCCCCCCCACACACACACATTTTTGTGATGACTAAGCAAAAAGATTCCCAAAAGTGAGACTCTAAGTCTTCCAGATATTTAATTTCTCTAGTAATCTTTGTGGTGAAGTCCAAAAACTACCACGTAGCTAGTTAATTGAGCATAAAAGAAGTGAGAGCTCAGTGTGTGTAGAACACAGCTTGCGGAGTAGTGTGCAGAGCCAGTAATTTAAAAACCATTCCCCCCTTTTGCAGGATGAAATGCACTCTTTGCTGGAAAGATACTCAGTGAATGAAGGCTTGGTGGCTGAAATCGAAAGGCTTCGAGAAGAGAACAGAAGACTCCGGGCCCACTTCTGAGGACTCGGACTACCCTCATTTTTTATGAGTTGGGAAGTTTCTGGCACCTAGGAGTGACACACATTCAGTATTGTTTTCATGGCCTTGACAATGGATGCTGCCGCAGGCCCGATTCCATCTGTCAGACATATTGATATTTTTATATCACAACTGCACGGAGTACTGTCTTCCTGAGAGGGAAGTCAGCCGGATCTTTATGTTCTGAACGCCTTAGCTGTACACTAAGTGCCCTTCTCCTAAGAGAAGAAAATGTGCGTAGAAGGATAGGTTTATGTTTTGTAAGTGACTTTTTAAAACAGATATATTTTTGATGGACAGATTGTATTTTTTTTTTTTTTTAGGAAGCCAACTTTTAAAACATTGGTCTACCTTCTGTTTCATGAAGAAATAACTTTAAAGTGGCAATTGGATTTTTTCATGCTATCGATTAGTCATTATTTTGTTAGCATGATAACATCAAGTATGACTTATTTATTGCTTGTGTGTATGGTACATCTTGAAGCTTTGGGTTGTACAGATACATACATGGTATCTTTGGCATTTCTGTCGCTGTGTTCTGAGGGCTCTAACTTTACACAGGAAAAACTCCTAAGGGTTGGAAATTCAAGGGCTACACATCTGATTGTCTAATGAATTAACAGTGTGCAAAATCATACTATAAGGTTTGAATCACTATGGCTCAGCTTATAATCAATGAAAATTTATTGTAAGATACTAAATATCACAATATTGTTGCCACTTTTTCCTCACAAATAAAAAGCATAGATTTTTTTCTGTGTTTTGTACCATTAACTTTCTATACTTATAGTATGCTACAAATAGTATTTTTCTATTGTTAGCCTTACTATAGTATTATTTATATAGGTTCATCATGAAAGGAATTTACACATTGGCAGCAGCTGCACATGCTCATCTGCCTGCTGTGATCCACTGTTTGATAGAATTCGATGAGAGGAGCTACTCATCCATTTACATTCTTGTTGCCTCTTGCCCAAAGATTTCAGCTGTATACTTTGTTTATATATAGGTCTGTTGCCCAGTTTTGCTTTCTAGGATCAAAATATTTACCAAAATGCAGCTTAGTTTGCCAACTTTATGGTTTTCTAAAGTGTTGGAAGGTGTAAGGATATATTTAATAAATAGAAACCAATGAATAATTATTTCCAAAAACAAAACAGGAATGACTTTTCCCAGGCGACTCAGATGCTGTAGTCTTTTTTTGGCGGATATGGCGGCATTATGACTTGTAGCAAGTTTCCTTATATGTCACTCAAACAAGGTTAGAATGCAGAAGTACTTTGTCTAAACATTATATTTTAATATATTACTATTTTCCTTTTTCTATAGGTGTATATACTGTGTATGAGAAGGGGTCTGATAAAGCAGGTCAGTAATTGTTTGTGTCTAGGTGAAACATTTGTCATGACTTAAACACTGAGTACAGTCAATAAATGTTTTGCATTCAGAACAGACAATCTGAACTTGAACTTTTTGTCTCTGGCTGACATGGAATAGGATTACCTCACCCTTCCATTGGAAATTTGAAAACAAAAGACAAGGTGTACAAAGTAGTTTCTGTATGTTAGCATGAGGCACCACACAGTTGTCTCTGAGAGACACTCTGAATTCTCAGGGTAACGTGACAGCACATTTCTTAAAGCCAGCAAGGGAGATTGAAAATAGAAGCTGAAGAAAAGAGGGAAGCGGATGTCTTGGCAGAATGTCTTCAGAGTTCTGAAGGTGGCTCTGCAGTTTAGATTTATACTCAGTGGAAGTGGTTTTCAAAAATGAAAATAATGAAACTTTTTCTTTAGACCTAGAAAGGAGCTACAGGAAATGTTCAAGAAGGTAAAGGATACCATGAAAGTTATAGCTACACAAAACAACCAGGACCCAAAATGTTAAATACTAAAGATACTTCCCATTGTTTCAAAGATAAATGTAAGATGTTATGTTCTTAACCAAGATAACGCTGACATATGGGCTGTGATCATGGTTGGGAGGATGCAGTGAAGTAGCCTGTCCTGAGTTGTTCACACTTCTGAAGCAGGATGACAGTATTTGGAAGTAGACTGCCATAAGGAAGAACGTCAGCTGTAACGAAAAAAATTGTAATAAGCTAGCAAACGTGATCAGTTCCCGCCATAAAACAGCAACAACAAAAGTCCAGACGGCCTGGGGATGGCTAAGTGGGTGAGAACACATGAGAGAAGCAGTTTGAAGACCTAGGATCCACAGCACATCTGGACTGCTGTTGAGCGTACTGTGAGGTGTCTAGAAGACTGTGGGCCGGCCAGACGGACTGACATCTACATAACGAACAGGAGGCTCGGCCTCACCCACTCTGGAAGGGGAAGATTGACACTACTGATGGGCTTCTGACCTCTGGGTGTGGACTGTGGCACACGCATGCCTGCACTAATAGACACTATTGCACACTCACACAAATCCAAAAGAAGGTAGCTGAAAAGGTAAACAAGTTATGGGACAAATAGAAAACAGCAAGATGGTAGATTTCAACACCTCTAGAATTACATTGCCTATAGATTGTCAAAGTTACTTTTATTATCAGATTGAATCTTTTAAAGACAACCCAACTTTACTGAACATAAGAAACTTAGTTTAAACATGAATATATAAACTGTTTAAATGTGAAAAATAAAATGAGTAGTGTATTGAGTTGAATGCAAAGGAAAATAAGATTCAGGAGAGAAGGCTCAGTTGTTAAGAGAACATACTGCTGCTCTTCCAGAGGACCCAGATTTGGTTCTCTGCACACACCTTTGGTGATTCACAACTTCCTGTAACTCCAGCTCCAGACAATTTGATAACTTCCTTTGGCCTCTGCAACCATTCTCTCTCCCTCTTCCTCTCTCTCTCCCCCTCTGTCTCCCTCATTTTCATCTCCCTCTTCCTTTTAAATAATTAAAGATAAGTCCTTAAAAACTGTGGAAACCACACTGTAGTATTTGTAGAGGAATGCATAGCATCAAAAGATTATTTTAGGAAAGGGAAGACTCCTGTATTCAGTGACCTCAGCTTCCACGTGCAAGTAGAAAAATAGGTGAGCCCCAAAGTAACAAGAAAGGAGAGAATGCAGTGGAAACAAGATCAATTAGGGAGAAAATAGTGAATTTAAGAGCTAGTTCTTCGCAGATAAGCCAATAGCCATACTACTGAGAAAAGTAGACATAAATAATCAATTTCAGAAGCGAAAGAAATCACCCATTTTACAAGTATTCCATGCCAAAAAAAGCCAAGTTTGAAAACTGATGAATCCTTTCATGCATTTACAGAAAACATCCATGCTGAACACGTGCTCGAAGTGTTGAGACCAGGGTGTGGTACCCAACTCACAAAGGCCAGCATCACTCTGCTAGTCAAAGATGGTAGCATTCTGACATAAATACAGGCAATCCCACATCACAGTTTAGTAGTTCAAATCCAGCAGTCTGTTAAAAAAAAAAAGGAAAAAATGATATGGCCAAAGGAGATTGTCAGGAGTGCAAACTTGGGATAATGAGGAAATCTAACAGTCTATCACAAAGCAAACATTCTTTTGGTAGATGCAGGAATGTTTAACAAAGCCAGTATTCAAAACTCCTGATTTAAAACTCAGATGCAAATGAATATACAAAAACTCATTTCTATGTAAGCAGCAATTAATGAGGAAATTACATGCCACTTAGAACAGCATAAAAATGTGAGCTTGTGAGGGATAGATTTGATAAAAGACTTGTACACTGCATTCTCCAGTGAAAAGGTAAACTTTAGTAGTGTGGTATGCACATCAGGGGTTGAAAACCTCAGTACTGTGAAATGTCAGTTTTCACATTGACTTGTATTCAACAGAATGACAATGAGAATGTTAACAGTTTTTTTAGATAGCATTTGTGAAACTACCTTCAAAATTTTGAAGTACAAAATATTTGGGTAACCAAATAACCTTGGGAAAATAGCACATTAGTGTTTACATTTAATAATTTCTTGTTAAAAGGCACAACTACCCAAGATAACAGTTAAGTATAAATATAATAAAATCAATATGGTACCATAAAGTCCAGAAGTATATTCTCACATCAATACACATACATATGTTAGGGAGAGACCACCAGAGATCTCATAGTTGATAGCCAATTGTAAGTCTTTGTTGCAGTTAACTGGGACTACACTCGAGTATTTGAGACCCAAGTGTAGCACTGGGTATTTAGAGTTAGGGGTTTTTTAAAGGCAAAAATGACATCCTGATCTCTCTCACTTGGCAGCTGCAGGGGGAGGTTTTGCATAGGCAAGCAGTTTTACAGAAGCTAAGATAAGCAGTAACACTTGAAGGGGGAGGTTTGCACAAGCAAGCTGCTTGACAGAAGTTAGCTGGAGCATCTTGACCTCAGATTCACAGAGCTGAGTAATTTTCTATGGGGCTTCCCATCAAGTGAATCAAATTCTAGTTAAACCTAAAATGGCCTCAGCAAGTGTACAAGATGGAGGAACCTCTGCACTGTCTTTCCCTGTCACAATATTTCTCAACAGATTTTTGACATACAAATATAAATCAATAGAGGAGGTTATAATTTGTTTTGTTGAATGAGTGAATATCTGTTTGGAGCAAAAATTGTGAGGCATACTTTGTACTATATAAAAGTTAACTAAAATAGATTGAACTACATATTTTTTTTTAATTAAAAGATAGTTCCACAAGACAACATAAGCTCATAAACCTTATCAATTTTATATATGTCAACAAATAAAACTTTTGAAAGAAAAACTTAATTTGGAGTTGAGCAACAATCAATATACTCTTTAAAAAATACTCAGATTCAAAACACTAGGCATAATGAGAAAAAATGCCATTTACTATCTTCCATTCAACATAAGTTTTGAAGTGGGCAAATGATTTAGAGAGGCACTTTGACAGTGATGGTGGTGAGTGTAGGAGACCAGGATTTCTTGAGGAATGAGGGATAAGAGACTTAGTTAGAAATAAGGAGAGGGAGACACAGAGAAAACAGGATAGACTTGGGTGGGCCTGAATCCTTATCCACAAGCCCAGAAATTTATTCCAAAGGGCTATTTATAACAATGCCATGGGGTGGAGCAAAAGACCTCTCCCTTGCTAGTTAGACCCTTACAAACAGCTGGTACCCAGGCCTGTGGTCTAATCAACCTCCCATGCAGTCCTGCTGGGTACAGCCACTAGGAAACCTAGTGGGCTCCAACAGGTGAGGCTGCAAGTGTGCCCATGGGAAGAGCTGTGTAATCTCAGTCTTCAGAGAAAGACCAAGCCAGGAGATGCTACTGCACATTCATTTAAGTACTGAGACCTAGAAATCTGGCTTGATCTTGGGTTGGTCAGGAAGTAGAACAACTCATTTTTACAGTTGAAGATTACAGAATGGTACAATCATTCTAGGGAACATCTTAACAGTTTCTCCCATCATCCACAAGTCACTTACCTTAGTCATTCTACTCCAGGCACTTAAATAAAACTTGTACAGGAATGGTTACAACAACTCCATTGTAACATCTGGAAGCCACCCAAACACCTGTCAACAAATAAAGGAATAAACAAATCACGGCAAAGGTAATGGATCTCCACCCAGCTATGTGAAGGGAAGAATTCTAACGTGCAGTGATGTGGATTAGCTGCAAAAACTATCAACAGAAACCAGTGCTATATGGTGACATGCAGTTCTAGAAAATGCAAGCCTACCTTGGCAGCAATCAATGTTTGACTGTAAACATTAAGGAGTAGGGTAGGAGGAGGTTACCAAAATGTCACAGGAAGACTTTTGTCACTGATGACTGCGTTGTTTGGGTTGTGATGATAGAATTCATGCCAATATTTTTCAAATTACATGCTTCTGTTATGAATAATTTATTTTAGTGTCAACTGCTTCAACTTGTTATTTTCAAGACAAAGTCTATATAGCCCAGGTTGGCCTCAAACTCCATATGAAGCCGAGGTTGACCTTGAACTTTTGATCCTGCTGTTTTACCCTTCCATGTGCCACCAACAAAGAGGATCGCTTCTAATGTATGGTGCAAGTATGTTGAAATTACTTACTCCCACCGCTTACATCCTTAATAGTATCCAAAATACGAAATAGATATAAAGTGAAAGAATAAATGATGCCAGCTCAGCACGCAGATCTTAGTTTGCTTTCCTGTTGCTATTAATACTCTGACAAAAGTAACAAGGGAAAAAGGGCTTCCTTGGCTCATAATTCCAGGTCACAGTCTGTCACTGCAGGGAAGCAAGGTGGCCAGAACTGGGAGCAGCTAGTTGAATCCACAGTCAAGAGCAGAAAAAGAATGTATATATGAATTCTGGGGGTCTACCCACCCCACATTCCCCCAGAGTGCTCATGAGTGAGAGCAGTAGGAAATATTAGAAGGGTTTAATTGTGGAGAAAAACAGAAAATACCTGTCTTTAGCCTCGAGAGGGCCTGGAACCTATTCCAATGGGCCCCGACTGTTTCTGCCCTAGGGTATTTATAGAAATGCCAAGGGGGTGGAGCAAAAGATCTCCCCCCAGCACAGCCAAGTGCAGACCATCTCAGACACCTGCACTCAGGCCTTGTGGTCCTAATCATCCTCTCTATGCGGACCTGCTGGGTAAAGCCACAAAGAACCTGAAAAGAACGGGCTCCCACATTGCATATGTGTTACTGCTCAACTTACTCTTTCCTTTTTATTCAATCAGAGGCCCAGCCTGCGAGACAGTGTTGCTCACATCCAGGATGGGTCTTTGCACCTCAATTGACCTAATTAAGAAAATCGTTCATAGACATGGCCACAGGCCAGCCTCATCTAGACAGTTCCTCGTCAAGAATCTTCTCCCAGGTGATTCCAGAGTGTGTCAAGTTGGCAGAAGTTCCACAGAACTAACCCTCACAGCACTGGTGAGGAGAGCCATCAATACTGAACCTGTACGTATCATATCCAGACCATGTCTACAGATAATAGTGACTAGGACAGTCACAGATATTATCTACAGATAATAGTGACAGTGTCAAGGTAAACAAGTGGATTGAGAATGACCAAATGTGGGGTTTTATAGTAAATAAAGCCAGCAAAATAATGAAGTTTACCCAGGATAAAATTCGTTTTTCTGGTTTCTGAAAAATTGAGTAGCATTTGGGTGGTAGCCTCTAGGTATTTAACAGTTGAACTTGGCTGTTTGATGATTTTTAGTTAATCAACTTTAACTACCTACATCGTTTCCTCTCACCACATATACATCTATGAATGATTATTCGCTGATGAGCTGAGTGTTTTGAGTACAGAAAATCAGGAATTTCTGTATGAGGTTGATTTATCTTCCTAGGAGATTTAGATGGTTGTCATCTAGACATACAGTTTCTTTGATAAATGACACAGCATTACTAGGAAAAATGAAACTGTCAAATGTAGTTTTTCATTCCCTTCTTTTGTTTGTTTATTCTAGTCTGCTTATTTTTCAGACAGGCTGGCCTTGAACATGGAACCTTGTTATTTCAGACTCCTAAAATCTGAGAGTACAACCTTCCTGGCTAGGATGCAGCATTTGCTCATTAGCTCAAAAGGGAAAGTCTTAAGTGTGATCTGCAGAATTTGTCTGGGGAGTACAGGCAAGGAATCAGAATAACGTTTTTTCCTAGCTTTCTCTCTCTCTCTCTCTCTCTCTCACACACACACACACACACACAGATTGAGAGAGAGAGAGAGAGAGAGAGAGAGAGAGAGAGAGAGAGGGAGAGAATACCTGTCTTTAGCCTCGAGAGGGCCTGGAACCTATTCCAATGGGCCCCGACTGTTTCTGCCCTAGGGTATTTATAGAAATGCCAAGGGTGTGTGTGTGTGTGTGTGTGTGTGTGTGTGTGTATGTGTATGGTCGTCTGTATGTGCATGTGGAGGCTGGAGATTGACTTTGGATGTCTTCCTTGATCACACACACACACACACACACACACACACACACACACACACACACTGAACTTGGAGCTCTCTGATTAGCTAGACTCGTTGGCCAGTGAGCCCCAGATATCCTCCTGTCTCTGCCTCTCCGCACTGATGGTACAGGTATGCACAGCCATGCTCAGCTTTTTATGTGGGTGCTGAGAATACAAAATCAGGTCCTCATGCTTATTGAGTGCCTGGCATTATGGATAATGATATTTGTTAAAGGATGATAAGAGGCTATGTATTTCATGGAAATAATACTTATTAGTTCAGTTATTCAGTAAACTGTGATTTTTACCACTTTTGCTATTCAAAAAATATTTAAATGGAAATATATCATTATATGCTTGACCTAAGCTTGAACCATGATTTCATACTATGAGAAAAATGGCAGCTATAAAGAGTAATTATGATATTTTGACCAACTATTGAAATGGGTTACTCAGATAGTACTTTTTTTTCATTTTCTAGCAGAAATATGCTGGGGAAACTATCTGAAATTGTCTAGACTTAAAGCTTTGAGTCTGAAAATACATCTCTCCTTGCAATTTATAGGATCCATTTCAGAAATTAGGAAGCCTTTTGGTGGAGGGATATTTCTTTTTGTCCTTGTTTCAAAGGCTAGGTCCTTTCTAAAGTGAGAATGGGTGTTTCACTGTCATTTAAGGTCACCCAACTCACTTTATATTTTATGATGACCAAGCCATTATGCATCTATCAACTAGGGTGCAGCAGGGCTGGTGTGTGTATCAGGGAAGCCTGAATATGAAGGAATAGTCACAGCCTATTCCTGTCTCATTGGTGTCCTTGGTGCATGAGCTACAGCATGCCCTGAGGAATTAGGTAAAACATAGGCATCGCTGTTGTTTACTTCCCTGTGTCCTCGGAATGGTGCCTTCATGCATATAGCTACAATGATTCAAAATTAGTGCTGCTATTCTATAACATTGTATTTATTATGCCTTATGAAATAAGTTGCCAGGCACATTCACATTTGATTTTGTATTGAAAGTATTAGTTGATGCATTATACAGACATAATTTTCGACCATAAGTCATAATACATTTTTATGCTTGTAGCAAACTTTGATGTAAAAATAAGCCATATGTGGTTTTTGTATGTAAATGTGTTGGTAAGTTATGCTGTTTTCATTGTTTTTTTTTTTTTTTACAAAAGTCTTTACTTGTATATTAAGTAACTGTTGCAGAATTGCAACCCATACCTTAGAAGTGGAGAGAAGTGTGATAACAAGACCGGAATGGCCAGAATCATTCAACTTTATCCTTCTTCCTGAAGATGCTACTGCAATAATCATTAAAGGTAGTTTAGTAGTTATGAGCTTGAAAGGTGGAAATGTTCCATGTTCATTTATATATACAGATATAGGTGTGTATTGTACACACACGTGTGTGTATATGTACTTGTGCATGCAAGTGCATGTATGCACATATGGAGGCCAGCGGTTGACATTGGGATCTTCCTTAATTGCTCTCCCATCATTTTATTTTAGTTTGAGATGAACTTTCTCACTGAAACTGGAGCTCCCCATTTTTGCTAGTCTGGCTGTTCCCAGGCTTCAGGATTCACCTGTCTCTACCCTCCCGCAATGGGGTTTCAGACACACACTACCATGTCTGGCTGTGAGGAGGGGTTGATGATCTGAACTCAAGACCTCCTGCTGGGGTGGCAAGTACCTCATCCACTGAGACATCTCCCAGTCCTCCCACCTTCATATTAAGGTGCCAAGACTATGTGCTCCAGGCTGGGAAAAATAACTCACAGTGCCTGTGTGCGGGGCAGGGAAGGGGGTGGGGAAGGGGAAGGCCCCTTATTCCACAAGCTGCTTCCTTGGTTTAGGACTTGTTGGTGTCTCAGTTGAGTTTTCACATCACCCTACTCTTTGTTTCCTCCTTTTTCATGTTGCCAGAATAAGTTGTTAGCCAAAAATGCTAGAATTGACAAAGGATGTGCAACACACGGATCAAATGCTTTCTGAGAAATTTACTAACTGGAAGTGAGGCAATTTCATGGAGTCCATCTGATAATCAAAAGGGATTTATTCTGGGTTAACTCACAACAAGCATAAGGGAGTTAGTTGCAGGATCCAGGAGGGGTGGGGCGCAGTCCAATGTGGTTCTCTGGAGAACTCTGCCTTGATCTGCAGCACCAGCATCCAGCATCCAGCATCCAAAACCACGAGGTAGCCAAGAGATCAAGCATGTATGCATCCCAGGTCTTAAGGGCCCCCCTTGGCCATGCCCCAGGGTTGGGGGCAGGTACCTAACAGTTACCTGCTGCCTACTAGGGGTAAAGCACAGACAGCCACCCCTACAAACTGGTTCTTACACCCCAGGAGAACGTGGAACAACCTCATTAAAACCCAGTTGGGGAAATGGGATGGCAATCCCCAGACCCCTTCCTCCAGCACAGTGCTCTGCACTTTGGGGCATCCTAACTCCTATTTTTTTTCTATGGGGCCAGAAGGTTATATCAAACAATGTGCACACTGAATGTTTTGACTTTAGTGGCGACTCTGTGGCCCACTGGCTTCCTGTGTCCCCATATTGGGGTGGCACACTTATTTTTCCTAAGTTCATGGTAAACAGCAAGACAAAACTATCCATGAGTATAATAATTCCCAGTATAGGTCAATACATAGGCTCACACAGAAGAAGCCTGTAGTGTTGGGAGGTAAATCATTTCTGAATTTGGCATTGGATCTCTAAGAGCATAAGAAGTAATTATATTGTCCCAGTTAAGCAAGACGAATAAGCTCTGGAGACCTGTGCATTGCATCTGTTGTCAACAGTGATGTATTATACACTTGCAGCTTGTTAATAGGGTAGGTCTCATACTAAATGTTCCTACCACAGTAAAATTAAATTAAAAAGTTACAAATCTATGACATTAGGCGGGGGATATAGGTCAGGGTATTTACCTGGCATGGGTGAGGGGTTGACCTCCCCTCCACAACTAATCTATGGAATTGAATTTGTAATATCAAAAGGGAAATTTATCAGCTGAGGAGATGACTCAGTGGGTGAAAGTGTTTACCACACAAGCCTGAGGCTCTCATTTCCAATCCCTAGACCCCAGGCAAAGGCTGGACGTGCAGCACAAACATCTGTAACCCCAGGGCTCCTAGACTGATGATAGAGCCGGGAGAATCCCCTGTTTGTGGGTCAGCTACCCTGATGTATACAGCTGAAAAGCAACCAAGAGATCCTGTCTCAAATGAAGTGGAAGGCGAGGCTTACCAACAGAGCGTGTCCTCTGACTTCCACACAGTTGAACACACACATGGGAATTTGTGCTATGAGTAATATAAAAAGTCATAGAGAGGTGTAAGGTGTGTAATTTTTATAAAGGAAGCCTTGTATTATTATAATTAATTAAGATGCCGTATGTAATTATACTTAGAAGTGGAAATGTGGAGAAGCTCAACAAAACACAGTTGGAGAAGCCTGGGAAAGGGGGAAGCAAAAGAGCTGTATAGAATGCAGAAAGGAATTAGCAAAAGACAATGGGAAGTCCTAACCTGCAGAGAGTTACTTTAATGATGACTGTGCTAGACATACCAACCAAAGGACATAGGTCAGCTTAAGAAACAAATAATGTGTGCACATTGTCGGTACAAAAGACTCCAGTTAGATTTGAGCATGCACAGGCTGAAAATGAGGGGATGACATGGTCCTCTATGCAAATGAGAATCTGAAGAGAATTGGTCACACACACACACACACACACACACACACACACACACACACACACTTTCGAAAAGCTACCAAGAGACAAAATCAAATAATTAATTACCCAGATTTTACAAAGCGAGATATGTGTGTGTGTGTGTTCGTATGTATGTATGCACCTGAGTGTACACGCGCGCGCGCGCACACACACACACACACACACACACACACACACACACACACACACGGCATTGGCTCTAGAATGGATTGTTAAATTAATGGACCTAAGATTACCAAGTCTTAGACTTTATAAGATGTAGGGACACTCTTGTATGCTTTTGAAAGGTGACCCAAATTTAACTTTGACTAAATGGTGCTCTGCTGCTCAGATACTTTGAAGTTCTCCACAGGGTCCTCTTGTGACACAACTGTTGAGCCCTTGGAGCGGACTTGATGTCACTTTGGTTGAGCCTGCATCTGTCCTCTCTGTATCTTCTTCCTCTGAAGGAAGAGCAGCACTCCCAACTTGGCAGACAGTGTACATGCTGTGCTTGAAGGCTGCCAGCCGGTTTCAGTAATGAACAGTCCGGCTGGATTCAAAAGTTTATAAACTTAATGGCTCGAGAGCACAATTTAAAAACGCACACTCCGGGTTAATTTGAAACACAACTAATTTCTGTAGGCATGCTGGCATCAGGTAGGTTGAGACTCAAGGGTCTCAGATACACACTCTATAACACTGATGTGTGGACATGCTTTGAGGGTTCTTTGGAATATTTCACCTGTGACAAGGGGGTCTCATCTGAATTCTGGGGTCCAAGGTCCAAAGAACACTAAGGAATTTCCTGAAGCCGGAGCTTTACTTTTCAACCTAAGTGTTGGCGTACAGGTGTGCTGTTTGTGAACACCTATTCTAAAGCTACAAACTTTTGACTAATTCACTTTTTTTTTTTTTTTTTGGCTTTTTGAGACAGGGTTTCTCTGTGTAGCTTTGGAGCCTTTCCTGGAACTCACTCTATACCCAGGCTGGCCTCGAACTCACAGAGATCTGCCTGCCTCTCCCTCTTGAGTGGGCCACCACTGCCCGGCTGACTAATTCACTTCTATTTCTGGGTGTTAATTTTAGTAAACACCTCCATATAAGATAACACAAAAGCACAAGTGGCCCACATGAGAAACAATAGTAATGTAGTGTATTTCAATTACAATGTGTCAGTAACAGCACTTACTATAAAAGAATCCATAGGCCAGTTAAAACAATTAACAGACAAACACACAAGGTAAGCACTGCATACAAGATTTACACTTTGAAATATTGGGTGACAGGAAGAACAGAAAACAGAAGAATGGAAGAAGATATGAAAAACCAGAATAAACCTAATACTAATAGAGGCCTCATCTCATTCCTGTTACTGTGATAAAATACCCCCAGCAGTCGCAACTTAAGTGAGAAAGGGTTTATTTGGCTCACAGTTCCAGGTTCCAGGCCATTGTCTGAAGTCAAGGCAGGCACTTGAAGACTCAAGCACATTGCAGTCAGGAGCAGAGAGATGCATGCATGCATGCTTAGTGCTTGACTAGCTCTCTTCACTCTTATATACTCCAGAGGCCAAACCAGAAAATGGTTGTTGCCCACTTTCAAACTGGGTCTTCCCACTTGAATGAAGACCATCAAAACAATCTCCACAGACATTCCCACAGGCCAACCTGATCTAGAGTCACTGAAACTCTTTTCTGGGTGTTTCTAAGTCATACCCAGTTGGTGATTAAAACTAACCATCAGAACTAGTGGGCTAGATCAGCCAAAAGCCCTTCTGGAATTAAAGAAGCCATCTGGTGATGTTGTTGTGTTCAAAGAAAAAAGACTTAATAATTCTAATGCTTCATGTTCCTCATAAAAGAGATTTGAAACATATAAAGCAAATGTTGTAGACAGCAAAAGAAAAGGTCAATGCTTATAATTTTGTGGAAGAATTGAATATGCTTCTCTCAATAATTGGTAGAGGGAAGGTAGAGTCTTCAGTTTTCTGTCTAGTTTGCTAAGAAGTTTTGCTTTCATTCAATCAGGAGTGGGTGCTGAGCTGCGGTAATTGCTTTTGCTGAATCCACTGAGATTGGTTCCCTCCTTAAATCTATGAATATAGAGATTCATATTGATTTTTAAATGTTAAATCATCCTTGCACACTGAAGAAACCTCATTATCTTGGATTTACTTTGCTAGTATTTAGGATTACTTCATCTAAGTTTATTAGAAAGGTTAGTTATTAATTTTCCTTTCTTTAGAATCTTTCAGTATCTGAGTATGAAGGTTATGCAACTACATGAAACAAAGTTGAAATATGCTCAACAGAATTAGATGCTCCTGGGAACATATTTCTCCGGGGTGGCCGACTTTGTCTTGGGCTCTGCACAGGGGCAATGGGAAATGGATCACTTGAAATCTAAGAGGAAATGCTGTGTGTCATGGGCTATGGCTAAGCTGAGGGCCCTGCCCCTAGTTCCCAATGTTTCCACATAGGCTTCCAAGGAGGTCAGCTCAGAGCTCCCTATAGTCCTGGGACATCTGCCTGGGAAGCCACACACTGAACTCTATTAAGTAACATTGACTGTAGAAAACCAAATTTCTGAAGCTTTCTTCCCAGGTTTTTGCTTCAATATCCCAGATCTGTCCCAGAGTGTATGAGTGTGTCTCTGTCCATGAGAAGAGCTAAAACCTTTGCTGGTTTCTCTTGTTTCTTGTCCATGGTGAGATTTAGAACATTCCAGAGGAAAAGTAGCATGGCAAGTAGGTTGTCATGCATTTCCATTCTGGAAGCATACCTCTCCTTGGTTCTGGATCAGCCTACTGCTTCTAAATAAGCCATACTTTATTCTATTTAATGGCCAGCAAAGCACAAGTCTGCTCTCACTCACCAAAGACTCTCATGCTGTCTGTCCCCACCTTTCTGAAACTAAGTATTTCTTTTATTTCCTGTCTCTCCTCAACTTTCTCTGTGTATTTATAAATATGTACTCACTATTCATGCTCATGAAAACTATAGCAATTATTTTATTT